>NC_135498.1:70281494-70581494 GCF_052857255.1 Amblyomma americanum | reverse complement strand
GTAGCCCGCAGTTCGGTAGGCAGGTTACCACCTGCCACGGTGGCAGGTTGTGATGACTTCAAAAGTTCACGTGAACTTGGTAGCAGGCGGGCCAACTGTTTTTCTACATTACGGCAGCATTTCGAGCCTTCAGCGTGGCTATGACACGTGGCCATAGCAGCGGCGCGTGACCAGCCACGTGGTGCGCAGCAGCTTCTGCTGCTGCTGGCGGCGCGGGGCGCCGGCGAAATTGAGCTGCAACATCTGTGCGCATGCGCCGTGTCAAGTGGGATGAAGATCCCACTTGAAGTGGGATCTCATCCTCAGTTTTTATGTGCCGTCGGTTGGAATCGCTGTCGCGAGCTATCCTACAACTTCCCCAGCAGCTGAATCGTACGAGGAACGAAAATTCGTGGCACCTCCGGGGACAATTGAATCACGAACGGTTGCGTCACAGCTGTGATATGCAAGTCTGCGAAAGGCATACCATTAAAGGTACATATGCCATCAGCTTGGGTCCCGGTCGTGAGAAAGTCTACAACTTAACCAAGAGACTTATGCTATGTGCGACGAGACATCGTATAGCAGCACCAAGAACTCTCTACGATGAACGCTTCCGCGACAGTTTTGATAAATCGAGAAAACTGGCGCAGCATATATGTCGGCCAGTTATACAGAGGAAAAAAAAGGAGGGGGAGGAGGGCTACTCCATGCATCTGTTGAGCACGCCTTCGTCGCTCTCGCCGATTGGGATGGCTAGACGATGCCTGTTGCGACGCCATCTTTTTAGGACCATCGCAACGCCTGAACGACTGTCGCCGACGGAATTTCGTCTATTGGGGCTAGTAAGGTTTTCGCATTAAAATTCAGCGACATTTTTCCGCACTCTAGCATACCAATGCTGAAAAGCAGTGTGGTGGCTTCTTGCTTGAGGTAAAAAAAAATTGGGAGGACGCTTAACCTTCGCCTTGAGTATAGACGCCTTAGAACCTTCTACTCATTTTTGCTCCAACATTGCGACCACCAGGTTGCCATGACTGGATATTTACGCGTAGGCAAGGGTAACCTGCAACTTATACTGGTGCAAGTCCAGCTTTCTGGGGCACAAATTTTGAATTGGAAAATTGTAATACGCTGTTATGGAAATATTGAAGGTATTGATCCATTATTCTGATATGTTGCATAATATTTCTTTTAAAGTGGTTCCACCGATTGCATCGAAGAGTTAAAACTCCCACAGAAAGCCAATGTGGAACGTCCTGAAGATAGCAAAAACGAGAATAGAAAAAATTCAAGGCTGCCGTCGGCTGATCTGCTGATATATTGCTTGTTATAGTGAAAACTTGCATTATATGAAACATTGCGCTCATAAACGGTGTCCCGCTCAAAAATGATTTTTTTTTTTCAGAATTGCTGGGTACTGAGAAGCTTTTGGGTGGAGTTATAAGGTGGTGGTGATGGACAATTAAAGTGCAAGTGTTGCCAAGTCCTATTCTGGGCAGAGGTCATATTTTCGTTGTTACGTTTTTAAGCCTTTTTCCTGTGGTTGAACTTTGATTGGCATACACTGACTATTCATCGGATCTCTTCAAGTGAATAATCAAGTCTCGTTCAGCTGTATTGAAACTTGAAATTTATTTTCTTACAGGTGCACAAGCGCAGAGGCACCTTGATACGAGACATGCGCCTCTTGTACACCATGTCGATGCCCTACCTGTATGTCGTCGATAGATGCCTGCGCATATTGAAGGCATTTCATCCCTTTCTTCTCACAGCACTCTTGCTTAATAATAATTTTACTTCAAATAGGAGTTTTGCTGTTGGTACCTGCAGAGGTAGTTTCCTCTGCAACACTAACGTTAAGTACATTTCAGTTTGACTATCACTTTCGTCAAAGGCTATTCCTTAGGGGCCGATGAGACGTTTTTGGACTCATTCGAGTTTATATCACACAAGTAGAATATAACTCAATACTGCCGCGGTGGCTCAGTGACTATGGGACTCGGCTTCTGAACTGTTATACGCGGGTTCGATCCCTGCCGCGGAGGTCGAATTTCGATGGAGAGGAAATTCTAGAGGCCCGTTTGCTGTGCGATTTCAGTGGAGGCTCAAAAAACCCCAGGTGGTAGTAATTTCCGACGCCCTTCACTGCGGCGTCCCTCATAGCCTGAGTAGCTGTTGAACGTTAAACCCCCTAAAATCGAATCAAGGGAAATCAAATCAGAATATAACTCTGTCTCATATAAACTGCGCACAAGGCGCTCACTATTAAGTTCTAAAAGTGAATAAGGACATTTGAGACCGACAAGAAATAATGACCGACAATTTCTCTATTAGGTAACGCCAAATTTGAGCGCAGTTCCTGACACGCCACCTGACAAGGTGGGCAGGTGGCGCGTTACGCCTATAACGCTACCGACGAGTACGACGCGGAATGCAGGAACGAGCTCCTAAGACTTGCGCTCTAAAAATTAACAAAAGCTTTTTGTAACTGGATATTTCACCTCTACTATAGTCTGACCCTCGTCATCATCATGCGCGAGGTCGCACTGGCATGGATCCTTTTACCCGGTCGCCTACGGTAACTGAGCACCGTTGAAGCGTTTCGGAAGCCTTTTTAGCGATCCTCAGATACTGAAGCTAACCAACCTGCATCCTCCTTTATCGCTAACATCTCTTCCCACAACCAATTGACACATTCTGACCGCGCTCACCCTCTACGGCTCTCCTTTACTGGAGATCAACCATATGGTCGCCGACAAACGTAGGGCGGCACGAAAAAGGGCTTTTTTAATCCGAAGGCCAGAAACCCAGCAGCGCGCGTTCGAACGGGAGCGTCCTCTTCTTCGCTCCCACACGAGCCCAGTAATGCCGCTCGGCCGCATGGCGGCGCTCGCAGAATGTGAGCAGTGTGGCATTGCCACCCTCCTTTCAAGAGGCATCGCCTCGATGCCTCCGGCAAGGGGGATAAAGAGTGTGGAGACACCGAAAGTGCGATGGCGTGTGGTGGCCGCACTGAATGTGAACTCCGGGAGGGGCTAACGGGCGTAATACGGTTTCATGCGGGACACGTGGACGACTTCGGACTTTGGCGGGCGAGAAGACCGGACAACTCCTTGCGGGTACACTTCATAGTTCTCATCGCTGAGTTGACGTAGCACCTCGTAGGGGCCGAAGTAGCGCCGCAGAAGCTTTTCAGAGCGACCGCGTACACGTATAGGGCTCCATACCCAGACGTGCTCGCCGGGTTGGTAAATCACCTCCCTGTGGCGGAGGTTCTAACGCCGGGCGTCAGTTGTCTGCTGGTGGCGAATGCGTTGTCGAGCAAGGTGGCGAGCGGCTTCTGCATCGCGAACGAATTGGTCAGCGCCTGGGACAGACGAGGGGGTACAATCCGGGAGCAGCATGGCGTCAAGCATGGTCAGGGCATCTCGGCCATACACCAAACGGAAGGGGGTGAAGCGCGTCGTTTCTTGGAGGGCGGTGTTGTAAACGTGATGTAGGGAAGTATTTCGTCCCAGTTGCGATGGTCAGCGTCGACATACATAGACATCATATCTTTGATGGTCTTGTTCAGCCTCTCAGTAAGTCCATTCGTTTGAGGATGGTAAGCAGTCGTTTTTCTATGACTGGTGCCACTAAGACGGAGGACCTCGTGTGTAAGAGCCGACGTAAACGCGGTTCCCCGGTCAGTTAATACAACCACGGGGGCGCCGTGGCGAAGCACGATGTGGTGAACAAAGAACTGTGCAATTTCAGCCGCGGTGCCACGGGGAAGAGCCTTGGTTTCACAATAGCGGCTTAGGTAGTCCGTGGCAACAACAATATACCGGTTTCCCATGGAAGACACCGGGAATGGGCCCAGTAAGTCCATGCCGACTTGTTGGAATGGAATTTGCGGTGGATCAATTGGCTTGAGAATGCCGACCGGTTTTGTCGGTGGTACCTTCCGCCGTTAACACTCACGGCAGGTTCGAATGTAGCGTTGGACGACCGCAGCAAGCCGTGGCCAGTAGTACTTGTGGCGGAGGCGTCCCAATGTGGAAAAACCGAGGTGGCCAGAAGAAAGGGCGTCGTGGCATGCAGCGAGAACTCCCTTACGAAGCACGGTTGGGACAACGAGGAGATAGGCAGTGTCGGTCGGACCGTAGTTTTTTTTGTAGAGGACTCCATCTATTAAGCAAAACGACGAAAGTCCGCGCGAGAAGAGTCTGGGCGGAGGCGGAGCGGTTCCTTCGAGGTACTCGATTAGAGGCAGCAGTTCGCAGTCGGCCCTCTGGTGGTGGGCAAGGTCGGATGTGGTGACAGCGCCGAGGAAAGCAGAATCGTCGTCGGACTCATCTGGTGGGCACTGAAGAGGAGCTCGGGAGAGACAGTCTGCATCGCTATGTTGCCGACCCGACTTATAAACGATGGTGACGTCGAACTCTTGCAACCGAAGGCTCCACCGTGTAAAGTCGCCCCACCCCGATGGATCTTTGAGGTTCGCAAGCCAGCACAAGGAGTGATGATCGCTGACGACTCGAAACGGGCGGCCGTACAGGTATAGACGAAATTTTGTGATTGCCCACACAACAGCGAGGCACTCCTTTTCCGTTGTGGAATAATTCACTTCGGAACGGGACAAAGTGCGACTTGCGTATGCGATCACGCTCCACACCGTCTTGCCACTGCACAATCACCGCACCTAGGCCCACATTGCTGGCATCTGTGTGCAGTTCCGTGTCGGCCTGCTCGTCGAAGTGGGCAAGGATAGGCGTAGATTGGAGGCGGGCCTTAAGCTCTATTAAAGCTTTTTCCTGATCTTGGCCCCAGAAAAAGGGTTCGGAGTCTTTTGTCAGGCGAGTCAGCGGCTCTGCGAGCTTGGAGAAGTTTTGAACGAACCTCCGATAATAGGCGCAAAGCCCCAGGAAACGCCGCAAGCTTCGTTTATCTGTTGGCTGGGGAAATGCAGCAACGGCGGCGGTCTTTTCTGGGTGGGGGCTAACGCCCTGAGCGCTCACAATGTGGCCAAGAAACTTGAGCTCCCGAAATGCGAAGTGGCACTTTTCAGGTTTGAGAGACAGAGCCGCATAACGAATTGCTTCGAAGACGGCACGCAAACGTTTCAGGTGCTCCAAGAACGTGTCGGAGAAAATCACGACGTCGTCGAGATAGACAAGGCAGGACTGCCACTTCAGGTCAGTTAGTACGGTGTCCATCATACGTTGGAACGTCGCAGGGGCTGAACACAAGCCGAAAGGAAGCACCTTAAATTCGTACAGTCCGTCAGGAGTAACGAAGGCGGTCTTGTCTCGGTCACGTTCGTCGACCTCGATATTCCAATAACCGCTACGAAGGTCGAGTGACGAAAAGTAGGTAGCATGGCGGAGGTGGTCTAATGAGCCATCAATGCGCGGCAGTGGATAGACATCTTTTTTGGTAACGTTATTGAGACGTCTATAATCTACACAGAACAGTAGGCTGCCGTCCTTCTTTGCGATGAGAACAACAGGTGACGCCCAGGGGCTCGTCGATGGTTGTGTGACGTCGTCGTGGAGCATTTCGGCAACTTGGCGGCGGATAGCATCGCGCTCCTTCGACGAAACACGATAAGGACGCTGACATAGCGGTCTCTGGTCACTGTCGACGATAATACGGTGCTTAGTTATTGGCGTCTGGCGAACCTTGGATGTTGATGCAAAACAGTCGCGGAAAGAGTCAATAAGGCTTTCCACGCGGCGTTTCTGATTGGTCAGAAGGTCAGGGTTCACGTCGGTCCCAATGGCTGTTGCAGTGTCCTGTTCAGCTATTTCGGGGGCCGTTGTTGATAAGGCACATTGGCCAGCATGCTCGCCAAGTTCTTCAAATGCGCAATCACCGTGTTTTTCGTCAAATGTTGGGGTTCACAACTAAAGTTGGTCACTAAGAGCGTGGTACGCGCGTGAACAAGGTCGACAAGGGCGCGAGCAACGCAAACTTGCCGAGACAGTAGCAGCGACATATTCGCTTCGGTAATGCCCCGAGTACCGGAGCTGGTATTACACTGGACTGTGACAAACTTGCTTGCTCTCGGCGGTATCGTTGTGTGGTCATCAGAGATGCGTAATGGTGCTCTGTGCGGCTCGGGGTTGGTATCAACGGCTCGCTGTGTCGAAAACGATACCAATTGCTCGTGCAGGTTGATGACCGCCCCATACTCTTTAAGGAAGTCCATGCCGAGAATCAGTTCTTTAGAGCACTCTCGTAGCACGGCGAAGGAGTCAGTGAAAGTTGCACCGCGGATCTTTATACGGCTGGTGCAGACGCAAACCGGCCTTACCACATGGCAACCAGCTGTGCGTATCTGCGGCCCATGCCAAGGTGTTAGAACCTTTCTGAGGGTTGCGGCTAGGTTACTACTCATGACAGAAAAGTCGGCTCCGGTATCGACGAGTGCAGATACGTCATAGCCATCGGCGGCAACAAGAATTTCGGCGGCGGAAACAATTGTTTGACAATTTGTCGGCGAGGTTTTTGGTGCCGTCGTCGATGGGGTCGTCGCTGAGGTCGTCGGTGAGGTCGGCGGTTGGATCGTCTTTAAGGTCGGCGGGTGGGGTCGTCGCATAAAATCGTCGAATGGAGGCTGTTCACTGTCTGCGGCAGCGGCGGTCCTACCCCCAGAGGACGCCGTCTTCAGTTTTCCCGGCGGGGAGACGTGCCTCTGAATTGGCCAGATGATGGTGCATGACTGGGGGGAGGAACTCGTCTTGGAGACGGCGACCTAGACTGGCGTCGTGGAGGCGTTGAGGGCAGCACATTATCGGCCAGGTACTGCTCAATGTCTCGCGGTCTCTCACCATAGCGCGGTCGAGGTGCGCTCGGTGGAAATCCTCTTAATCCCATCCGCCGGTAGGGGCAGTTGCGGAGGATATGACCGGGCTCCCCGCAGTGGTAGCATAGTGGCCGGTTGTTGGGTGTGCGCCACACGTCAGCTTTTCGAACAGGGCGCGGGTCACGCAGCTCGGCGGAGAGAAAGTACCCCTGCGTTTGTTCGTCAGCAGGGCGGAACGCATGTGGAACTGGCGCAGGTCTCCGCAGAGCTTCACTGTAGCTCATGATGTACGGCTCCGGCTGCGATGTCCGTAGGGCTTCGTTGTAGCTGCTGGCGTACGGCTCCGGCTGTGGTGCCGGTGGTGGCTGGACTGCTCGCCGAATTTCCTCGCGGACGGCATCGGCTACAGCTACAACACTGGCAGGTGGAGCATCTAAGCGGAGGTTGCGCAGTTCTTCGCGAACTACACTCCGCACAAGCTCCCGAAGAGCCTCGTCCCTGGCGACTGGCAGGGACGCACAATAGTTGCTGGCCGCAACACTTCCCGGACGACCGTACTGCGCACTGCGTTCCTGTAAGGAACGTTCCATGCCTGTGGTTTCTTTAGCAAAGTCAGCGACGGTTCTTGGTGGGTCGCGTATGAGGCCAGCGAAGAGCTGCTCCTTCACACCACGCATGAGGTGACGCACCTTGGTAGCCTCTGGCATGGCAGGGTCAGCCCGATTGAAAAGACGTGCCATGTCTTCAATAAACATAGCGACGCTTTCGTTCGCCTGCTGTGACCTGGTGCGAAGGGCGAGTTCGGCATTTTCTTTGAGTGCGTTTGTGCTGAAGGTAGCCAGCAACTGACGGCGGAACGCTTCCCAGTTCGTAAAGGATGCCTCATGGTTCTCGAACCATGTCTTCGCAGAGTCTTGGAACGAGAAATAGACGTTTCGTAGTTTTCGGTCGTCGTCCCACTGGTTAAAAGTGGCCACACGGTCAAAGCTGGACAACCAGTCCTCGACGTCCTCAAACCGATCGCCGTGGAAGGATGGTGGTGAGCGAGGGGTGAGAACTACAACGGGCGGGACAGTGCCGGAAGGCTGGCCTGTCTGACTGCCTGTAGTAGACGTCATAGTACGCACCGGCCTCGTCAGTGGCTGACACTCAGGTTGCAGGCCTCGCAGGCGGCGGCTCGCTTTGTGGACGGGTGTTGTGTCCAAGCGTCGCTGATCAGCGTCAGAGTTGCCCTCGGGGTGAGCGTTCATGGAACGATACCCAGCACCTCCACCAAAATGTCGCCGACAAACGTAGGGTGGCACGAAAAAGGGCTTTTTTAATCCGAAGGCCAGAAACCCAGCAGCGCGCGTTCGAACGGGAACGTCCTCTTCTTCGCTCCCACACGAGCCCAGTAGTGCCGCTCGGCCGCATGGCGACGCTCGCAGAATGTGAGCAGTGTGGAAATATTATGAAATATATAGACCAACCCCTTCCGCCTCTCCTGTTTCCTCGCGCCCTGTTTACCCATGGCTCCTGCTCCTTCTCCAGAGCCACTCCCAACCTTACGGACATAGTCTCACAATTCTCAGTCAACGTACTGTTCACCTTCCCACTTTGTCAGTATACCCCATCTAGACAGACTGATTGACACAATCTGCCTCCACGTAACGAGCTTATCCTAATAGGCCGGCGTGACGCACGGTGGTTTCCTTTGGGGCTATGTGAATACGGTAGTGTTCTCTACTACAACTCCTCCCGTGATCTTCAATCGGAGCTCCTGGATTAAACTGTGTCATGGCCCCACGCACGGCTAGCCTACATTCAAGCCATTGCAATTGAAGATGTTTTAACAGTACCGCATTACTCCTCTCCGTACCACCGCAAATTAGAAGGAGTGTGGCTGCTGTATTTTAACGTTTCCAACACAACAATCACCTTTTTGTGCGCATATATATGCAATCGCAACGTCGTTATTAAGCGTGATATCTCAAAACGCAGGCACACAGGTAGAAACACAGCCAGGTTCGATTAGGTGGCGAAGATGAACAAAGGAAATTAAGAGGAATAAAGAAAAATTGATTTTCGCTAATTTCTTATGAAGCATCCTGTGCCACTTACGTAACGCAAGGCAACGCGGATGCTTGGAAAACAGTGCACCTCTTAGAGAATTCCCTCCAATTGTTGGTGCCCGCCGTTTTGGCAAGATTACGCCGCGAGAGAAATATTACTTCTATGCGCGGCAGTGCGAGGAAAAAGCTAAGTGGCACTGCAACATCCGTGCTTTCAGTGACTCTAATGCAATACAATAGCTGCCATACAACGCATGCGACCTGTTTTTGGAGGCTTTTCATTGGGTGCTGAAAGAACTAATTCATAGGATATAATGAAGTGAGATTTATAATTACATGTTCTATACGTCGCTCTGCACATTCATTCCATTATGTACAACATTCAAAAGTTGAGATGTAGAATTAGCAGCAGCTTATTTGCGTGCTGCAATAAACACTCTGGGTTGGTTTGCCCGGTCGCTACAACATGGTTAGTGTTGCGCAGAAAACCTTACACAGGTATGTAATAAATAAGTAAACAAAGGTACTTCGTGGACTGTGTTTAAAATACTATATTTTTAATGATCGCTCTATAGACAAGGGTTAAAAAAAGTTACTTACTCCGTAAGGTCGCAGAAAAGTGCCACAGCAAGCAAAATCAGTTTTTTATTTATCTGTACCATTTTGCAACTGGATCGCAGAATCGCAGCTCTGAGTGTTTTAAAGAAATGGCCGCTATATATAGCGATCTCTTAGAGCCTCCTGTCGGCGCAGTCTTCTTCTACTCTAAAAAGGCGTTGTAAACGCACAATCTGGCTTTCTTGTTGCGTAACGCAGGGCGGGTGGGGAATAAAAAAAGTCAGAGAAAAAGCCGATGTTGAACACCAAACATAATCTGCTCATATCTAATGATGAGGCCTAAGGAATATTAATATGTTGAACAGAGAATTAAGCAAAAATATTCATAATTATGTGAACAGCAATGCGCGATTATGTGCAAAGTTTAAAATATACGGCACAGCTCATTAAATTCATGAATATGCAATTAGGCCTTATTTCGCTGGTTCATTATAATCCTAGTATATTTATCATAAGAACATTTCTGAGAAATAATTTCGTCGTGATTTGTCGCCTTACAAACTTCTCCGCGCACCCAACACCTTTTTTTGTTTTTCAATTGCCAGCTTTGTGAAGATTTCTGTTAACATGCAAATAGTGGCGGCGCATGCGATTGGTGGCCCCAAATGTGCACCCATACGGAATGACTAAAAAGCTATCATTTCAGCATTCCTTCACTGTTTATAGTGTGATCCTTTTATTGCTTGTGTATCCAGGACGCCGGTGCTGTCAAGTTGTTTTTTTAAGCATGAGGAGATGTCAGTCGTGTGAGATAGGCGCGCTTGGATTAATCTTCTACAGGAAATAGAAAGAAAGACTTTCGCCACAGTCAGCACTGTGGATCGTAACGAACTCGCCCGGATTCAGTTGTTCTTGCGGAGAGTTCTTAGCTGAACAGAAATCTTCATCGCCCTTCGTTGCAGGAGGGACCATTCTTAGTGACAAATAAATTGTAATAATAAAAATACTCTGCATCGTAAGGACTCTACAAGGCGAATATTGAGTGGGAGTGAGTTTTATGACGACGATACGAAATTAACTCAAGAAATTCGAAGTGGCACAGAGCGGGTGAGGCGGTACAAAGTTGGCGCCACAGACGTCTCCCCCGCGCTGTATCGTTTCACACTGTCGCACAAATCAGCCCAAATAGCCGCCTTAGAAATTCGACGGGCGCAGTTCGCCTGGCAAAGGCGCGACAACACAGCCCTGGAAGGCAGTGGTTTACTGTGTGACAAGGAGGACTAAATGAAGCAGCGGAATCTGATAAGTGCAAAAAGCACAAGACTCGCCTAGAGGCGAGTAGTCTAGGAGAAGAATACAAGGGCTTTAGCAATACAAAATTTCGGGTCCTGTGCCTCAGCTCTCTGCAACGAGCATCGTGCCAGAGAGCCGATCCTTGTAGTCGTGTGGATTGCATTACCAAAATCTGGACATTGCTTGTGCGCAGCTGCCTGCTCCGCAAACCTTTAAGCGGCGCCTGAATTCGCGGGCTGTCACACAATATATTAGTGGCATGGACCTGAATGATGAAACTACCGCCACATCTGCTCTTATTCTTCCGCGTTTGAACCCTCTGCTAAGGGCCGTGGTCATATCTACCATATTTGTTGGCGAGTGTTGGTATGTTAGGAGCACCCTCAATGATAAGTGCGGCTTCATCGCCAGGATGCCAACCTGCGAGACGCAAGGAGTTAGTCTGTCAACTGGAATAACCCACAAAATCACCTCGATTGCCCGCACACTTAACCCTCCAAAGAGCAACACACACGCCACTAATCACTGTCTTTTACCCCAAGGTTACCTTTTTCAAAACTATGTTTTGAAGCGGTACCATTCTTAAGATTTTTTGGCGTTATTCTTTGCCTCATTTACAGCTGTATTGGTGTAACGAAGCCACCGAAGATGTTATCAGAAAATAAGATGTGAATAATTCACCATCGGTTGCACCAAAGGCTAATATACTCTAACGCGCAAGACTAGGCGTATCATAAATTTTATTTCAGCAGACATAAATGTGAGGCGCCGGGTAGCAGTCGCTCTAGAGTGGTGAATCTTTATTGTTGAGAGACACACATATCGGATTGATCGTAATTGTTACTTCAGCAATGCGCAGCGTTTTAACTAAATGTAGCCCAACCTTCCCATGTTGAAATGTAAGTGACTAAGTACTAGAGGTCACTGAATTTGCAAGCAGGAACAGTGCACACAGGCAAAGCGAGAGTTCCGACAGCTTTGACGCGTGCACTTCGCTGCTGCCGCAGGTAATTGTTAAGCCAGATTTGTTCGGAGGTTCCCTCCTACGTGTTCCAACGATAGAAGCGCCAGTCCTCAGTGTATTTCAGCCTGGCATGGCTTGTTCGAGCACTCATAGCAGTCATTGGACGAGGAGGGGAGGAAACTTTCGTGATGGCATCTTTAGGATTCTTGGTGCTGAGAACTCGCTTCCGTTTTTAAATGTGAATTTGCTTGCGTACGCTGAGTGAGCTGTCATTAAAAACCACTAGCAGAGCCGTTCGCTGCAGTAGCCACGACAGTCGCATGGTCCATTTATATCTTCTGTTTATGCTACCGCTTTTAAGTAAGCAGTACTCATATTCATTATTGTTAAATGCTCTGTTCTATAAGCATCCATTGAGCATCTTTTTTCTTGTTGTAGTTTTCGGAAGAAAAATTGAACCCATATTTTTTGGCTGAGTCCTCCCCCACAGCCAAGGCAAAGGAAAACGCTACTGGCCCTAATCATTTCCTTGTTTAAAATTGACATTTCGGATACAGAGCGATACATAAGAGATTGAATCACGTTATGTGTTTGTCTAAGCTTCCAAGCATGTCTTTAATTTGTCTCTATATATAAGTCAACATGCGGTTTCACTCATATAAACAGACACAAACCAATATAAAGGTCAACACTTCCAAACGGCTACACTGCATTGCAGAATCCCAGAAAAATAAGCAATGGACCATCAAGAATGCTCTGAATCACGTCGGTGGCCTTTGGACTCATCCCGCCTCCCCATGGTGTAATAGATTAATGAGGTCGTTAGGCGTCCGGCGCTTAATTTCACAGAATCGTTAAAGATCCGTCGGGAATCGCAAACGCAAATTGGAAAAGGTCGGCCGCGATTTCATGATCCAACATCTAATTACCACCATAGCGCTTCTTGGGCCTCTTGTGTTCTTTGGATGCTTCAGCTTTACACATCTGTACCCCAGTGATGTTGTACCATCTACGCGTCGAAAGTGGGCTGGTCAGAATTCTCTCGGTGTTCACTCTGCTTCATTAATCCGCTTTACTGTTCTTCTGACTAAGGAACCCCAAATTTAGATCTTCACTCTTGCATTTGGTTTTGGTTTGGTTTTGGTTTCGGGGGAAAGCAAATGGCGCAGTATCTGTCTCATAAATCGAGGGACACCTGAACTGCGCCGTAAGGCAAGGGATAAAGGAGAGAGTGAAAGAAGAAAGGAAGAAAGAGATGTCGTTGTGGAGGGCTCCGGAATAATTTCGATCACCTGGCGATCTTTAACGTGCACTGACACCGCACAGCACACGGACGCCTTAGCGTTTTTCCTCCATAAAAACGCAGCCGCCGCGGTCGGGTTCGAACCCGGGAACTCCGGATCAGTAGTCGAGCGCCCTAACCACTGAGCCACCGCGGCGCGTCACTCTTGCATTTGAGTCGACGTTTGGGAAATTTTCCTCAAGAGTGCTACTTCGGGGGTCCGTGCATCTCTACCAATTGACAGAGTGGACAGGTGACGGTGGGAAATTTCCATAACTCGAACAAATAATAAGCCGTTCAAAAATTCAAAGTTGTCCGCCTCACTTTTTAGGAAGAGAGTGGAATTTGGTGGTCGTACTACTGTGGTCAGATTTCGTTCATAGGCGGGGAGTAGGCAGTAGCTAATGCAAAAACTTCTTACCCGCGAGTTTCCGAAAGCATAATCATTGGAGAATATTTCACGTTTCAATAAACGTGCCATTGAAGCTACATGATTGTTAGGACGAAGAAAATTTACTCTATGAGAAAGAAGCTCACAACGTGTGAATATATCTTTTTTAGCTGCCCACAAGCAACATTTCCACGTCATGGACGTGATAGCGATTCATGTGGCTGGACAAGCCTGCTCAACTATACATTCACCTTAGATGGCTGGCCGCTGTGGCGTGGTAACAAAAGATGATTTCCCAATTTTTGTTGCACTGCATCTCATTTAGTCCATCGTGGAAAGATTGACCAACAACAGATGCTTTAAACATAGAATGTTCACATTATGAAACACGAGGCCTTAACGAGCACCACGTGGAGTCCCCATAAAAAATCCGAATTCTCGATTGCTATAACCAGCTTATTATTATGGTTTTATTAGGGAATTTTGAACTGTTTGTTTTCCAATAATTTTTGTTGGTGAAACATCATGAATAGTCGTAATAACTGCATGCACAGTGACCTGCATAAAGTGTGAAAGAATTCCAGCATGAAATAAAAACAATATAACTTGTGGGAGATAAAAAGATTGATGATATTTAAATTTACTTAACAGGTTTTACTGCTCTTAAACGATTGTGGCAGAGCACGTCTTCTAGTACAGCAATGGGTTCTCGGACAATTGCTGTTTTCTTAAAGAAAAAACTTTGAAATGACTTTTCAAAATAAAGCTCACGAGAATGTCAAACTTGAAATGATTGGACCAGATTTACTTATATATATTCCGGAAGCTACGAGTGGCAAACGGTTTGAGAAAAATTGTGTTGCTAGACGGCATATAATTCATGATAAAACAAGACAAAATTTGGGCCAGTTGTCTCCAAGTAAAAAATTTCGTTGTGTTGTCCTCACAAAATTTTACTCGTATATCGTTACGACAATTTGGCGCCAAATTTTAAAAACCAAAACCTGTGATTGAGCTGATAAGATGTATTGAGTGTAATCGCGAAGGAAAAACTGATGCAATGACGGCATACGCGGTGGCGGCGAATCAACGTGTCGTGTCTGCCTTTCCCAAGAAACGCAATTCGTTGTGGCAATGTTAGCTGAATGGTAAAAAATATTACCGAGTCACGTTACCTGAGAGTTGCTCGTTTCCTCTTTTTTGACTATGTAGTAACGTTTTTAGCAACATTCCATAACTTAAAGATAAGAATATCGTAACGTTTCTGTAATCATAAAGTAATGTTTACATAATGTTAAATTTAGTGTGATAATTACGTTGCAGGTAGTATACAGCTTTAACGTTAAAGCTTTAGCACTATGTTACGGGTGGCGATGGCGGTCATAATGGTTAGCTTAACCGCATCTTCAGTTCTTGCCCATTGTTACTGGTTCCTGGTAATGCTGATCAGAAAGCCAGCAATCGTGCAAAAGCTGCTGAGCACTTTCTTGTATAAGTGATTTGATGTTTGTCAGATGTTAGCAGAAGAGACCGCTTGTATGTGTAATAAGTAGCCAAGCTAAGCAACAGCAGCTACATGTGCTCCACTGATGATGTGCCTCCAAATGAAAGGGTTGCACATCACAGCAGCCCTGTGAGCTGAAAGCAATTATGGTAGCTTTCCACTTCAGCTCGGCATGAAATTCACACCTGATCAAAGTGGTAAAGATGATATGAAGGCCATGATGCAATTATTGTCTGCTGCCCAGATATACCCGCACCTTGATCTAAGCAGTCAGCAGTAGCACTAAGCCCGTGAAGTTTGCAGAGGAACACTTATGCACAAATAGCAAAACGCAAAAAAATTATCACAGAAGCACTGAGTAGAAAAACGCGTACATGGCAGCACTTTCCAAAAAAAATGCCTAATAAGCTTCTGCAACATGTCAGGCAAACTGGAACTATGGTAGCATAGATGCTTACAATACATTTTAGTACACTGAAAGAAAATAGCAGTTCCAATTAAGCAGCTTGTCTCTTTATTAGGAATTTTTTCGTGCTGAAAAAATTCCCATTTCTGATTTGACTTGTGAGGAGGCAGATAAACACTGGTGTACCAAGCAGACACTTTACCACTGTAAATATACACAACCAGATAGAGGGTATTCAAGTGTGATGGGTGCCATTTTGTTGTCCAGCACGTATCCTCAGCGGTGCGGACCAGATCTGGTGAGGATAAGCCGAATAGACATGCGTAGCGGCCTTTAGGCATGCTCCACGAGCATTTATTGATGGCCACTGTCATCTCGGTGAATATTCCTGTGTACAGATTGAGCAGAAAACCACCAATAATTAAATCCCTCAGGAACCTTTAATCTCGCTTTCTTCAGATAACCTTGTTTAAAGCATGCCAAAGCTACAAATGTCTGTTTTTCTTCAAATATTTCTCAAGTTCCACAATTCTGCTTTGATAAACAGTGATTCTGGTCATAAATATAGCTTAAATTTTTTTATCCTTTATTTCCAGCAGCTAATAAATAAATCACTGCCAGAACTGCGACACAGTGGAGGGCGCTAAAAATCTCTGGACATTGCTGTTCGAGCCGCAGCTGGACTACCTCTACAGAGTCGATCACACTTGTCTAGAGCGCTCGGGCTAGAGCAAATGAAGTGAAGTATTTTCTCATCGGCTTTGCTAGTGGTACGGCGCTGGTGCCTGTGCGGTTCAGGTGTCTAATCTGCTGCTCTCCAGCGCGACCATTATCAATGAAAGTCAACACCTGCTTTAGAATTCCGCTTTATTTTTCCCGGATGGCACCTCTCGAGTACTCAAAACGTGTGGTTGACTCTGTACTGTTTACGGAGCTATCAGGCGTTACATATATCACAGCAGTCAGGAGGACTGGTGAAACATATACATGCATTCTCATAAAAAGGTCTACTGAAATGCGGAGAATGTGGTGTGGTTTTGAATGGTGAACTTACCACAATAATCAAGAATTCAACAATTGAAAAGCAAGAGGCAGGGTAGCTAGAGAATATGGAACCATCAGAACCATCAAACCTAGCCAATGATTCGAAACTAAGCAGCAGAAGAAAATATATCAAGGCTAGGTTTGAGCAAACAGAAAGTCATGGAGGAAACCTAAAAGCAACAACAAGCAAAGAGAGTATGCAGGAGCGAAATATAAGCAGTAGGGCACAGACAGCTAGTAAGCTCGGATCTGTTGATGGTTCTGTTAAGCATCTACGAGCATGAATTGCAGTGTATGCTTGAGGACTTAGAAAGAACTGCAGGCATAAAAGGATTAAGCAGAAACCACAAGTGAAGTCTGATATTCTTGAAAGGAACCAAAAGCCTATGAGTGGAAGAACATTACAAGTTGTAAGGGAGCCCTATGTAAGCCAAATAGATTTTGGAGTAGTAGACCACGAAAAAGAAATTATCAGGAGATACAGATTTGCTTTAGTGAACTCGGAGGGCATTATTTTGTTCTGAAGCAGCCTAATGATGTTGCTCAAAAGAAAAGCCACATCTTGAAACTTGGATGCTTACAATGAGGATTGAGATTAAATGCAGGAAGAATAGTAGGCCACAGAAATGAAAATGTTAGCAGCAAGACTTTACAATGGCAACACTGATTTCTGAACAAGAATGAATTATCAATACTGTGGCTAAATTAAAAGAAGAAAATAGACCTGGGCAGGGCATACGATGCAGAAAATGAATCACCAATTTCCTCTCAGGGCAACAAGAATATCTTCATGATGAATTTTAATGTTAAAATGGCATCTGCACCTCTGTCAAACTACGTGTGTTTTGATATTTGGAAACATGCTGCTCTATTGCACTAATCCGCCTAAAGTTTAGACACAAAGAATAAGGTCCATGGTCATTTTGCTAGCAATTCTTGCCACCGGTGCTTGCCCATCAATTTTGAATGACATGGACCAGATTAATAGGTCGACCTGGCAGCAAGCATTGCAGAGCTGACAAATTTGAGTGCTACGAGACAAATTTGGCAATAAATTTTCCGCACAAAAACAGTCTCGGAAAGAGGACGCCGGGGTCTGCTTAACATAGAGCTGATGATTGCAAGTGCCCGCTGTACACTAAAAAAGATACAAATCAACTATCCACACATGCAGCAAGAAAGCTTAGAAAAAGCAAACAAATAGGAAATAGGCCTACTCAGGTAATTTCGCTATTCCAACCCACACTACATTCTCTACGGCCTGGCAGACCTCTGCACTAGAATGTATACGTATGCTTACTGCAGTGCGCATTATTTAACTTCCCCAAGAAGACACAAGAGCTCGTCAATTAAAGGTGCAGGTTGAATTAGTGGAAATCACTTGGTCAATAAAATTTCTGCACATATAGCAGTTACTGTGTCATGAGATAATGGTCAGTTTAAAATTTAAAATAATCATCCTCCTATATATAAGAAACATGCTTTTTAAACAATCTATGCAAAAATTGCTTTATGTGCTTTCTCTTACATGATATCAGTTAATCGCATCATAGTTTTGGTAGTTCATAAAATGCACGTGAAGAACACATACATGCACCGTTTTTCTTCATATCTTACCATGGCCTGTTATGTGCTGGGCAATAAACAGGTAGTGACGAATGTTGTATTGCAGATTTTTTTGTGGTAGAATTTGAATCATGTGAAATGCAGCTGAAAGAAGTTGTTTCATACATAAGTATACTTCATGCAATACAACAAAAAGTGCACAGCTTCATGCTGAGTAGTGGTTTAAACCAATAGTAAGCATTTTACTTCTTTAACATGTGATGCAAGTCAGTGATGCTAAAGGCATAAAACTATATATTGTGAAGTACCAAGAGCTAATGTGAGCAATAATGCTTTTAAGAGATATTGTCAATAGATATGCTCCTGAATGAACTAAAGTTATTTTAGGAGCATTCATAGCAACAAAGTTTTTCAAAATGCTATTAGCCAGAATAGACATTTTATGAACCAGTCGCACGTGTAAAGAATTAGGCTTTAAGACCGCACTGTGCATGCTATAGCGCAAAAACAGTTTCACTCAAACTATTTGTGTACTACACCCCTTGTTTTATGTTGGGTCAATAGTTCACAATTTTCACTCAAGGTAGTGAAAAATATGTGCTTTAACATAAGCCTCTCCTTGTTGAAAGCAGCAAATAAGTACCGGGTTTTTAAGGAAGCAAAGAAGTTACAAACTTAATCCTGCAGGTTTCGAACTTCAGGCTGGTTACTTTAGAAAATCAATCCCTGACCTGCAATTATTGAAGTTTGAACAAAAAACATTTCAATTGTAATAGTAGAAACACCCTTATTTAAAGTATGACTTCTCAAAAACCTGCGTTTCATGGCAGCTGTCAAGTAGCCCTGATAAAGAGAAACCAGTAATGACACACAACCAAGCCTTTGTAGGAAAAAAAACGGCACATTTTCAGCTACATCATCGTGAATAGTTATAAAGTAAGTGTTAAACAACACAAATCCCTTGATTTCCTTCATGACTTACCACTCCTGTATATACACAAAGATAACCGTACAGGATATCCTTATCTGCACCTTGTAAGGCAATCCTAGGGCTTACTCGAAAGGTGACTCGCCATAAAAGGAGGGCACGGTAGAGAGAGAGAGAGTAGGCAGACGATTTCTTGACGCTCACAGAGGGGAAAAGCCTCAGAGTGCTTGCCAATGTTTCGCCAAGAGTACTTGTCTTCTTCTGGGATCAACATACCCAGAGGAAACTCTGATGTAGAGGGTTAAGAAGTACTTGCAACTGGGCTTGTTGGTGCATATTCGTGAAAGACATAAGAGCGCAAACTGGCAACACGGACGAGGAAGGGAACAGGACGAGCGCTACACTTTCAACAGGGTTTATTCAGGGAAGAGCGTATGTATAGCCTCTGACCTTATCCTTGCTCTTAATCTCAATTGTCAGATGTTTGTCAAATTGAGATTAAGAGCATGGATAAGGTCAGAGGCTATATTTGTATATAGTTTGTAACTGAGCAGAAGAAATGTTCATGCCATGTCCTAGCCGCATTCTTACTGCCATGTAAAATACAGTGCGAATAAAGAAACACCTAATTTGTTTTAGCTTTTTCTTTCTGAGCATTCACCTTTTGCAAGATAGCGAGGTACTACAGTGTTCTGAGGCTGTCAACTGGCCCACATGTTTGTCAAAGCTGCGGTGTACAGAAAGAGTCGTGTGAATTAATGCAAGATAAGTAAAAAAGGGATAGAAAATTCATGCTTTCAGAGTACTTTCCAAAAAAAAACTGATACTATTTCGTACTCAGGATCCTGAGGGAACACTGCGTTCTGCCGATGACGGTGCACATCATCTTTGTCATTTCAGCACTTATGGCTGCTTGCTGCTTTTTGACAGCGTTTCATTTATCTGCAGGAGGAGCAGTGGTGACTGGCTGGTAATAGGTACCTACCGAATTAAACATTGCAATGAGCAAAATTTTATTGTGCCTTTGCTTTTCTTATCTCTGAAAAAGCTCGCGTTTTTGAGTGATAGTTGTGTATCAAAGATGTGACTGCTGCATTGCGCTGCGTTCAAAGATTTCTTTGCCCATGATTTTGGTTTTCTTAGTGGTTCGTTTCCTTAACGAAACAGCAGCTGGAAGTTTGGCTTTCAACCTTTGCACTGTATTTACATTTGCAATGTATGTTCAGCTGGTGTTCAAATTCAATAGGAGATGTTGTCTAACTGTGTCTCAATGTTTTTTGGAACTTTTGACCTTATTACGTTTTATGTGGCACAGAAAGAAAATGTTGCTGTCACATTTTTACTAAATACCGTATATGTGGCTAGCAACATGGCAAAAAGGTTCTAGGAACACTTAGTGAAAGTTCCTATTTTAACGTTATAGCAACGTAAGGCCTTTGTTATTTTACGTTTCAAGCCTCTGCGATTAAGTTTATTTTATAGGTGTTTAACATCCCAAAGCGACTCAGGCTATGACAGACTCCATAGTGAAGGGCTCCAGAAATTTCGACCACCTGGGGTTCTTTAACGTGCACTGATATCGCACAGTAGATGGGCCTAGAGAATTTTGCCTTCATCGAAATTCAACCGCCGCGGCCGGGATCGAACCCGCGTCTTCCGGGCCAGCACTCGAGCGCCATAACCAGTCAGCCACCACGGCGGCTTGTCGGTGGCTAAGTGGTTACGGCGCTCTGCTGTTGGCTCCGAAGACGCGGCTTCGATCCCGGCCGTGGCGGTTGAATATCGATGGAGGCGAAATTCTAGAGGCCCGTGTACTGCGCGATGTCAGTGCACGTTAAAGAACCCCAGGTGGTCGAAATTTGTGCAGTCCTTCACTACTGCGTCCCTCATAGTCTGAGTCGCTTTGGGACGTTAAACCCCCATAAACCATAAACTAAACTATTTTACGAGTCACACACTTTTTAACAATCACTCAACATTCACGTAACATTAAGCGTTTCTTGGGTGGTAACCCGTCGTTTCGCATTCCTCCACGTAAGCAGACTAAAGTGGCCTCAGAATTTTTTCTCGCTTCCAAAAACAGCCACAGTCCTCTGAGGAACTCGATTTCTTCTATTAAAATGCTTCCCGAGAGCAGAACATCATTTTTTTAAATGCAAATTGATTTTGATTCGGGAAAAAAAATTGCGTTACTGGCGCTCCTGTATTACAGTATAAAAAGACTGCAAGTATAACATTTTTTCTCGCCATGGAATATTTTATCCCTTTTGTAGTATATTGGAACCTTACCATAGATTGTGTTTGTTTCATTGGCTTGACCATTTGCATTTTTCGATACCATCCTGCCTTCTTCTGCCAAGTAGTACCGGTATAACAGCACTAAATTACTTCGAAACATCAGACGTTCAGAGAGTCTCATTCATTCCCTTTGGCTTTTTCTTCATAATAGCCCCTGATTTTTTCCTAATATCACGATATCTGACCAATATCACGCCTCAACTTTTTTCGCTGGTACCTACTGCCATCTGTTTGCAAGGAAAGCAAGCCTGAAAGTCTCCTTCTGCTCTATTGGCGGAGAGTGTGGCCACCTCTCTGTTCTGCGATATGCACTAAATTCAGAGTACATCTCCAAGTCCCGGACAGATGTCGCTTCTGCATCGGTTTCCCTAAAGTCCTAATGGTGGCAGTGGAACAGAGCGTCGTCGGCACAGAATCTAGAACAAAGCCTGCTTAACGAAGAGTGAAGATCATACTGCATCTAGAGTTGTCAATTTTCGGACATTTTGAATGAAAAAGAACAAGAAGAAACAAGATTTTCGGGAAACATTGGAAACGTTGGGGTGATACTCAGAGCGAAATATATAGATATTATGACCCTATAGGTATACACCTGATGCTTGACACAAAAGACACTTTTTTATTGATTCTTGCTCGGGTATGTTTTTTTTTTCTTTGTGTTTCGGCTTACCAAATGTTGTCACTTCGTACACTGTGTTAGCCATAGTGGACACTTGCATGCACTCAGAGCTGTGCGGTGGCATCAGAAGTTCGTGTATCTGAACTTAAAATTTCAACGTAAGCATGTGGGATGGCACTAAGCACGAAGAACTAAAAAAACCCCTACTCGATTCCGACTCCAAACATTGTAAGCATGCCAAAAACGGGATCGTCATAGCTTGCCTTGAAGAGACATTTAATAAGGCCTGCAAATACCATTTAAGCTCCAGCATTCAAGCACAATAGTTTCGATGCAGAGCGGCTGGTTTTTCCGGAAAAAATGCTGGAGTCTAAAGCAACAGCCTACTTCAGAGAATGAGAGAGAGAGAGAGGGTTTATTGATAGGAAAGGCAGAGAGGTTGGCCAGAAAAATAAATATCTGGCCTGCTACTCTGCTCTGGGGGATGGGAAGAGGAGATAAAAGAAGGTCACGATGGGGGACGATGATGATGGGAGGAGGCAGATGAAAAACTACTTAAAAAAAGGCACATTATTTGACATCACAAACGCGAGACAAGGTCCGTGTCGCTCAAAAAGCGTGCGAGCGCTCGCGTTGCCTTTACAGTTGTAAAATTATCTGGCCAAGCGCCGAGGATCAAATCCTCAGAGAGGAGCGATGTGTCCATAGGCTTCAGAGCAGATGAGAGTATGAGTCTTTCACGTGCATACGCTGGACACGCCACTAAAACATGTTCTATAGTCTCTAACACGCCACATGTGGTACATTCCGGGGAGTCCGCTTGTCCTATTA
Organism: Amblyomma americanum; assembly: GCF_052857255.1. Taxonomy (NCBI): domain Eukaryota; kingdom Metazoa; phylum Arthropoda; class Arachnida; order Ixodida; family Ixodidae; genus Amblyomma; species Amblyomma americanum. The sequence goes on along the minus strand of NC_135498.1, from coordinate 70,558,987 downwards.
AGTGCAAGTATTTGCGCGTGAATGCCACGTTTAATCGTAGTCTACGGATAACGCATGCAATAGGGCGAGGTATTCCGCGAGGAACTGAAAAGGTCATCGTCGGATCTAGCCGTTTAAGGCGGATGTGGCGGGTGTCTGGCAGGGCCCAGTACCCAGCTGTCGCCCTCCTCATCAATTCCGAAAGGAGACAAGTTGTGTCCACTATAGAGAACGGTACAGCTGTACGCAGGCCACTGCTGAAGGCGCTCCTTTCTTCAGCGTCGGCGGTCTCATTTCCATCGAGTCCACAGTGTCCGGGGATCCACTGAAACACTATACGGTGGCCGTTTCCCTGAGCAAATGATACGAGACTAATGATATCAAGAGCCACAGCTTGGTAGGCTGTGTAGCGTAGGAAGCATACTAAAATGTGTAGCGCAGGTTTACAGTCGGTGAAAATGCACCACTCCTGAGGCGGTTCTCCGCAGATGTGGCGAATCGATTCCCGAAGGCCCACAAGCTCTGCAGCGGTCGAAGTAGACTTGTGTCCCAAAATGAATCTGCGGGTCGTCTGTTGTGCAGGGATTGCGAAAGCTGCTGTTGATGCATTTGGAGACACAGATCCATCCATGTAGCCGTGCACACATTTGTGGTATTCTGACCAGATGTAGGCAAGTGAGAGTTGCTTCGGTCCGCTAACCGGCATCGCAGACTTCTTGATTATGCCAGGATCATGCAGGCAGACTGAAGGCTTAGCCATTACCCATGGGGGCTGCAAGGAATGATGCGACAGGGCATAGTCTGATGGCAATTCGGAGCGATGGAAGCGCAGTGCGCGTTTAAAACTGCTGTCCGGTCGCTCATCAAAAATCTTCGTCAGCGGGTGACAGCGGTGCCGTGTAAGCGCACGTAAATATACACTAAGTGGTTCGTGTGACAGGTAGACCGATATTGGGCACGCACGAGATTCCTCAATCGTGCCTTTGTTCGAGGCACAAGGTGGTAATCCGGTGCATATCTTGAGCGCCTGTGCTTGGACACTCTCTAATGTCCGCAAGCAGGAAATACTCATGTTAGAGAGTACAGGAAGGCTGTAACGAATGTAGCCAATAAAGAGGGTATAGTAAAGTCGAAACAAGGAGCGCTCCGTTGGGCCCCATTTAATGCCTGCCACAAAGCGAAGCACATAGCAAAAAAGAGTGAGTCTTTTCTTTAGCATGTTTATATGCCTCGACCAAGACAGATCGCGGTCAATGATAATGCCCAAAAATCTGTGGTGGGAGACGTATGGTATTGCAACCCCTTGAAGAGTTACCGGGTAGTGGCAGACAGACTTGCGCGTGAATGCGACCACAGCACATTTTTCAGCTGCCAAGTGCGAACCCTGACGCCGTAGGTACCTTGAAGTAGATGACACGGCACGTTGTAATCTCGCACGCATTTGCGGACGTGTCGAACCCGACGCCCAGATGCAGATATCATCAGCATAGGCACTGATGTGAATGTTAGTGGGAAGTTCATTCACCAGTCCAATCAATGCCACGTTCAATAGGGTTGGGCTACGAACTCCTCCCTGAGGAACTCCACGGCAAACCTGATGACGAGTAGTCTCCCCATCAGGCGTTGACATGTAAACAGACCGGCCGTTGAGGTAGCTCGCAATCCACGAATACATCCGGCCGCCAACGCCAATGTCGTCAAGGGCATCAAGGATGGCGTCATGAAGAACATTATAGTAGGCCCCTTTGATGTCCAAGAAGACAGCAGCGACGAGTCGGCGACTATGTTTTTCATGTTCCACTGTCGATATGAGGTCGATTACGCTGTCAATCGAAGAACGTCCCCTCCGGAACCCGGTCATCATATCCGGATAGAGAGCATTCTGCTCTAAAAACCATTCGAGCCGCGCCAGCACCATTCGCTCCATAACTGTGCCGACGCAGCTTGCTAGTGCAACTGGCCTGTATGAGGTAAGCGCATAAGGAGGTTTGCCAGGCTTCAAAAGTGCAACAAGGCGGCTGATCTTCCAGCGTTCTGGAACGATTTCAGAAGCCCATGTATCATTGTAGTAACTGAGCAGCACAGTTCGGCCTTCCATGCCAAGGTGAGAGAGGGACGCGTACGAAATTCCGTCAGGACCAGGTGCAGATGGACGCCTACACGAGGAAAGAGCAGCTTCTAGTTCAGGCATCGTGAATAGCATGTCGTAGTGGTCATCTGGTGAAGGTGGTGCAAAAGCCTCCAAATTGGTTGATGGTACCATAGTTGTGCCCACAACCATTTTGCAGAATTCTTCTGCTACCTCTATATTATTACGGCGTTGGTAAATAGACAGGGATGGAAAGGATAGCGTTCCTGCGGGGGTGAACGCAAGCTCCTGGCTACATGCCAAATACGCGACAGTGGTTTGTGAGGGTCCAGCGATGAACAGAACTGCCTCCAACGTTGTCTCCCTAGTCTCGCTAGGTGGCGCTTTCTTTGTCGTTGAGCTCGGCGACAAAGGGCAAGATCATACGTGGATTTGGTTCTTCTGTATTTTCTTTCGGCGCGCCGAAGGACTGCGCGTAGTCTTTCAAATTCCGCGTCAATAGTAGACCCTGGTGGAGGCGCACATATGTACCGCGTGGTCTCACTGAGAGAGGACGTAATCAGGCCTTCTATTTTAGATGGTGTATTTTAGATGGTGTATTTAGATGTATTTAGATGGTGTATTTTAGATGGTATTTTAGAGAATGAGGACAAAGAAGGAGAAGGTAGTTGTAGATGGTACATGCAAAAAAAAATCAAAGTGGCGGCAGTCTCATATGCTCATAATTTATCGCACCGAAGGATGAATAAGCAAAGAGACTCGGTGGCAAGGTATAGTTTTCCTACCCCCCACCAACCCCACCGCGCCCCTACCCATGACTAGTTACTGCATATCCAGCACTCTCAGCAAAGTGCGTTCACCAGAGAATGCGCATGACGTCCGCTCTGTCTGAAGTCCATATGAGCGCACGGGTAATCACTGTTGCTAATTAGGCAAGTCGTAGAAAGTTGAAGATTCACTACAGCAAAACTAGAGCAGATGTAACAAAAATGAAAAGAGATAGGACAAGCACTTGCCTGTCTCCTGTCGTATGTGTGGCCTCTTCTGTACTCTTGCGGTTGCTGAAAATACACACGAATGATCGTTTAGCAACTATTCGTTTTTATCACGCCTCATTGGGAAGTGCAGATATATTTATTTTCCACGCTCTCTAATAATTGCTAAGCTCACGAATAGTAGATAGTTTAGTGGCGACATATCCTCAACGATATCCTCAACGCAGCAGTCATTCAGAGCAGTAGCCAGTAGGTTTTACATTCAATTCACTGCTCAGCTAGTTAAGGCGGATACACCAAGCATGTGGCCTTGCGTGTCTTTACCTAAGTACGATTATACAAAAGCTTCGATAGGAAAGCTCAGGTAGAAAGCATTGGTGAGATATTTTTAGTTTTAAACCTTTCGCTGCAAGTAGAGAACATTGATGCTATGTTTGAACACTCTCCACTTCTCCTTAAACGACATGCACTTCCACGTTCAGCCTTTAAAGTTGAGTGCGTTCGAAACTGCGTCGCCGCGTGCCTTCACGTAGGCAGATACACGTTGCACGTAGTATGCTATATTCTAACACAATCTGAGTTCCGGCGCAGGTTGAATACGAGCGCAGATGCTTGCGAGCCTCTTAGGAGCTAAATCACAATTTTTGCTCACAAGAACGGAAGCGGACTGTAAAACAGTACAACGGCTGCCAAAACTCTAATAAACTTCACCGAACACATGGTTACGCTTTCGTGTTACTGTGAAACGGTTGGTTCCCGAAACGTCAGTCACGCGATCGTGATAAAACGCAGTCGTCCGTTTTAGACACTCGTTTTGGAAAACTAATGGACCTTCCCAAGCAGCACAGTTAATTGGTCCAATATTGGAGTCGTATTGGCAAAAGCCGGTCCTACAAAGGACCAAGATGGAACCACCCTGTTGCAATATTGGGCCGATTACCTGTGCTGCTTGGGTTGTTCTCTTCTGTCCTTAGCTATTATTCTCACAACGTGTAGCACGTCTCTCGTGCGTGGTTGGTTTTGGTCCAAAGTTAGCGTAAGCCTTCTAGGGATTTTCTAAACAATGGATTGCATTCGAGCCGCTTACGCAGCTTCGAAACTACTTGAAGAACCGGCACGGGTTTGCTTTCACTTTTGCTTGAATAATACATGAAGGAATGTGTGTGCTTGGTGGAACCGTGGTCGCAGCGTCGACGGAAAAGTGCATCAGTCGTAGACTGCACTTCCAGAGTGGTCTGGTAGCCTTTCTAGTGCGGTAAAGGCGCCACACCGGAAGGACCTAAGAATTTTAAGGAAGTGATGTCTATTGTGTAGTTTGCGTGAGAGAGACAGATACCAGAAGTCTCATAAGCACAGATATTTGAGTTGTGTTTCATAGGTTGTCTGATGGTTGGACATTCGGAAGGAGCCACAAATTTCACGCACTTGATTCCTATTATTGTCTCCGGGATAGGTTCAGCTGCCGACAGCTTTATGAATTCCAAGCATTTATTACGTCATTGCATGATAAGCTCTGAAGGCAGCTTGCACTGCCTAGCTTGCTGCCAGCAAAGTGTATTTGATGAAGACACTGCTTTTTTTAATATAGACACTGACCTAACCTTTTAGTCATTGTTACGAATTCTCAAAGCATAGTACGTACGTCTGCACTCAATACAGCCTATGAGTTATAGAAACACCAATACGTGAGCTATTAGCCATTGAACACTGCGAATGAATTTCCTGCGCATTTGCAAACTATTGCGTATTGAGAAAGGCTGTACTGAGAAGGGGAGCGGTGAAAGTGCCACTTTTAGAATCAATGTTTGCATTAAAATATAGATGTTCACCCTCATGCACAATGTAGCTTTGTCGCCAAAAACTAAGAGAAAACGTCTCGTTTCAGTTTCTAAATGCAGCAGTCACACTTCAAAATTTGCCTGATGATAAAGGCTCTACACGCATGCAGCAATGTACAGTTACGACGCGCTAATCTCAATGCGCAATGCATGCAGTCTACTCACATTCTTTTGCATACAGCACAAGTAACAAATGCCTAGTTCGCACACATATACAGCTACGAATGCTTAAAGATGACCCAACGTTGGTCAATGCGCCATATTGCATGAAATTTAGAGGAGCTGCAAAATTTAGGTTGCCAGGCAGGCGTGGCTGTCCCGTGTTTCTCATGCCTATCCTTAAGGACTGATAGTAGCTCTCTTTAGCCTCCTCGGCGTGTACGAATATGGTTTACTGGAAATTTGCCTTTACCAACCTTGAGACAACTTGCTGCACAGACTACAGAAAAATCGCGAATGGCGTAGGGTTTTAGTCGGTGCCTTTTTTTACATGTCAACAGCGCAGTGTTATTTGTGCACGAGATTTGGGCTTAGTTCCGAGATTCCATGGCGTTGTTTATGCAGACTCGGGAAAGTGGCTGTGGCGGGAGGTACCCATACAATCTAGGTGTCTGCTTTGCGATTATTTTTACTTTCGCTGGAATTAACTGCGCGCTAAATTTCAGTCGCATTTGCAATGTTCAGTTATCGATGTTTGTAACGATGGCCCCGGTGTTGATAGCTCCTGTGTAAAACTTAGGAGCCGACCTAACTAATTCTGTACCGATCCAACTGGCTACCTAGTACTGTGACAATACTGGACGGATTTCAAAATAGTGCCCTTTCGGCTGTATATTCGAAAATTTGTTTGTGTCTTTCTTTCAGTAAGTACCTGCACTAACGATTGTAATTTTGTTCTACTCACACGTTACTGCTTTTTGCGCCTTTTCGTTGAGCGAGCAAAACATTTTGCAAGAACTTATTACACTCGTGACATTGTTTTAGAAACCGAAGCCCTGTCTGCCGAAAGACGCAGTCCTCGTTAGAGCTTCCTTGCTGGAGGCACGTGGAGCTCAATTTGAATTGGCGCACGCCAGCGCCACGCTAACTTTTCAAGACATTATGGTCACATGTGCCATCTGTGACATGACACATTGGCAGTCTGCCGTTTTCGATCATAAAAAACGAAAACTTGCTAACAAAACAGAAGGAAATGTTCCTCAGGATGATGTCGCGAATTGGTAACGCGTCCCCGACTTTTCGAAGGGGAATGTTATCGCATGCAGGTTCGAATAAAACAAGAGAGCAAAGAAATCAAACAAAACAAAGCGAAGCCGTATTTATAAATTAAAGTAAAATGGGTCAACAAGAAAGGGAAAACCAAGAAACACACACACAGACAACACGCGTACAACTCTACAGAATAAAAGGAAAGAGCTCACCAGGTACTGGGCGTCCCAGGTGAGGCGGAGATGCCTTGAAGGCAGGGCGAACGTGGCTCGATGTAGTGCGACGCGTCGCTGGCGATGTGTGGAAGGACGCGCCGGAAGGGAGCCAGGTGGTAGGAGGAGCGGAGAGGAACACAGGGAGACGCCAGTGGACTCAAGTCAGAAGCCCGAAGAACTTGGCCGTAGCAGAAAAAGATTGGAGGACGCTTAAGCTTCGTCTTTAAGAGTGAGACGCGACAGAGTGTCGCAGCGTTGCCGAGGAGTACACGGAACGCCATCGCCCGTTCGGCGCAACGCGTGGCCCATTGGACAATTTAAGGAAAGGACGCCTGTCTCACATATCTCGGCGGACACCCAACTGGGCCGCAAGCTAAGGAAAATGAAATGAACAATTGCTTTTGAAGAAAGGAAATGACGTCTGTCACATTTCTCTCTGGACACCCGGATTGCGCCGCAAGGGAAGGAAAAATCGATGGAAAAAGGGAAGGAAAACTCCCTCTTCCACCGCCCCCTCTCTCTACTCGCGAAACCCCGGCCAAGGAGCGGGCCACAACACCCACTACCTCCCTGTCCACACCAACCCCCACCGAGGAACGCCAGCCCTGCCTCCCAATTTCGAACAACTCATTTAGGTGAGAGTTCAGGCCGCGGTGCAGACGGCCACCCAGGCCTTCACAAATCAATTCGCCAACCTCACTTACCCGTCTAGACGAATTTGCTCGCCAAATTGACGAGCGATGTATGCAGCAAAAGGTTCGGCCCGTGACAGCCTGTGCTGCCGTGCGGGCTAAAAAGAAATCCCGGTTCCACACGTCTCCAACTCCCCCACGGCAAACGCCAGCTTCAGGGATGGCGAGACCGCGAACTAGCCTCACAATCTGGCAGTGGACCTGTCGAGGTTTTGGTTCGAAGCGGGACTCCTTCACCAGTTCCTAGCTCGGGCAGACGGCCCCGACGTGCTCGCGCTGCAAGAGCCCTCCAATTCCTTCACCTTATCCAGCTACGTGCCCATCGTCCTCTTTTCTCGTACACCCCCTCGAGTTGCATTTCTTGTACGCCGTGCGCTCACCACTATCTCCCACCCCTTATACGTCCCCGAAATAGATCACCTCCTCATCGAACTCATGCCGCAGTGCACTCGTGATACTAGTCTCTTCATCCTCAACATATACAACTATTCACACTTTCCAAGCTAGCCACACACAAATGCCACCTCCTGATTGTAGGGGATTCCACCGCCCCGCACACGGCCTGGGGCTAAAAAGCTGACACCCCCAAGGGGCGCAGGATAAGGCTCGCAGCTCAGCAGGCCGGCTTCTTCCTTCTCAAAGACACCACCACCCCTACTGGCACCGGGAACAGCGGCTGCGCAGACACTACTCTCGACCTCACCTTCACCGACCGCCTCCCTAACGCTGCGTGGTGCAACACCCAGGAGAGTTTGGGTAGTGATCACTGCATTATCGAGATTCTCCTACAAGCAGGCCCAACACGTAGACCCTCTAGGACCAACACCCTGTAGGACCCTCTAGGACCAACACGTAGACCCGTGGGACTCGTTCCGCACCTCCCGAGCAGCCCGCACTCTACACACCATTTCAGATATAGCTACTTGGTGCGACACACTCCATCGTGACGTCCGCGCCGTGACTCGCTAACCCCCAGAGGACTGCCCTGCAGACGCGGTGGATTCCCATCTGCGCCTATGGGAGTCAAGACTGAAAACGGCGCCAAAAACGGGACAAGTTAGAGAGAAGCAACACACACAGCACCGAACTTACAACTGAGTGTATTTTCATGCGAGAGCGCAATAAATACAGGAAGTACACATAAAAAACTAAAAGAACACCATATTATAAGATTGATACTATTGCAGGTCAATATCTAAAAAGGCTATCTATTTTCTCGATAAGCGAAGAGCCGGCACGCTCAAGCACTTGTCACCTCTCGTGTGGATGACGAAAGCTTCGCATAGTTCCCGTTTTTGTTTGCTTGCGTACGTGCGCAACACTTTGCTTTTGTTGAACTGGTGAGTGCATTTGCAAGTTGTCACATGCTTGGTGAGTGTGATCCCCCTGCCTGCACTGACATCATTTGCGTGCTTTCTTAATCTGTCATTTAAGCAGCGGCCAGTCTGGCCAACATAAGTGGCAACGCATGACAGAGGGATTTCATAGATCACCTTGCTTTGGCAGTGAACATATTACGTCACCTGCTTAGTGCAGCAGGATCCCAGCTTTTTCTGTGCCCCGTTTACTTTCCTGCCCAACCTGCGCAACCTTTTGGGTGCCGAAAACACTACATGCACACCACCTCGTCCCGCAATCTTTTTCAGCTGATGGCTGGCGCCATGGACATAAGGGATGGCCGCTGTCTTGACCAAACTTCGTTCAGGCTGCTTAGAGTCGGTTTTCAGTCTTGAATCATGAACCAACTGGCCCAACAATCCTCCCTTTTGCCTATGGGAGGCCAAGGCGGGTCTAGAAAGGAGGTGGAGGCGTCAGCGCTGGAATAGGACACTCAGACGCCGGCTATAGCCCGGCTCAACCAGGAGATTCGGACGCATGCAGCAACTCTGTCTCGCCAAAATTGGGAATCTCTCTGTAACAAGCTGGACGGCAGCATGAGCCTGCCCCAGACCTGGAACATATTCCGCCGTCTCAAGGACTCGACTCAGTCCAAGACACACCAGAAACACCACCTCATAAAACTCATACACACATCCTAGGCCTCCCTGCAGGAACTCTTCGGGGAGCGTAGTGATATCTACTTCCCCGCATATCTCTCCGCAGACAACCCTGACTACACAGTCTTCCCCAGCGACCTTCTCGACCAACCGATCACCGAGGTGGAAGTGAGGGTAGAACTTCAGCGCTTGAACGCGTCCTCAGCTCCAGGCCCCGACTGAGTGCACAAGGCACTTCACTACCTCGATTTCCCTCCGCCAAAGCCCTAACCGACTACTTCAACGAATGCTGCCTGCGGGGCGCCCTCCAACCTCTGTGGAAAGATGCCAAAGTAGTCTTTATTCCCAAATCCGGCAAACCACTTCTCCCCGCTCACCTCCGTCACATCTCTCTTACGTTTTGTGTGGGCGAACTCATTGAACGCGTCCTCCAGACCAGGCTCAGCCGGTATTTGGAGAACCACAACCTTATGCCTTCGTGCATGTTTGGTTTCTGCTCGGTTTTGTCCATCCAAGACGTCTTTCTACAACTCAAGCACCACGTCCTTGACTCCCCCACGGGCGACACCAAGGCTATCCTCGGCGTCGACCTAACAAAACTTTCGGTAACGTTACCCACGCAGCCACCCTAGAAGGCCTCCACGCCCTAGGCTAGGCCCGCGGATGTACAATTACATCCGCGATTTCCTCTCTGAGCGGACAGTCACACTCATCATGGGCGACCACCGGCTGTCCGGTGTCTCACTGGGAGCGCGGGGAACCACTAAGGGTGCTGCATTGTCTCCTATCCTCTTTAATATAGCCCTTCTCCAACTCCCCCACCAACTCGCCCAAATACCCGACATACAATTCAGCCTTTATGCTGACGACATCACTGTCAGGGCTAATCGAGGCAGTGATGCCGACATGGAGCACAAGCTACAGTCGGCCCTCAATATCATCGACTCATATGCTCGCGAGCGCGGCCTAGCCTGCTCCCCTTCTAGATAAGAACTCTTCGTCTACCGCACCAGGCCGAACGACCCCGCCAAACCTCCCATCGCACTCACTCTATAGGAAACCACATCATTCCCCTGGTCTCCAGATTCGCATCCTGGGCCTCGTCTTTGACTCCCATGGCGCGCATGGCAACGCCATCCAAACTCTCCAGACCCAAACCTAGAAGCCACCAGTCTCATTCCGCGCGTGGCGAACCGGCGCGCGGGTCTGCGAGAGCGGAACACTATCCGTCTCACGCAAGCTTACATCCCGAGCCGCACGGCGTACTCATTTCCCTACCTCCCCCTAAAGCAGAAGGAGCGGGACCGCATCAACGCGCTCCTCAGGACTTGCACGAAGGTTGCCCTCCGCCTACCCCCAACACCTCTACTGTCCGGCACCTCACCTTCGGTACCCACAACATGTTTGAGGAGCTGGCAGAAGCAACCCTAACAGCACAGCTGACTCGCGTGTCGAATACCGCGGCAGGCCGCACTCTACTCTGTCAGCTAGGCATCACCCCGATCACCCATCCTACAGAAGGGGTTCCCCTACATCCAGACCTACGCTCCCATCTCATCATCCTTCCAATCCCTAAGAACATGCGCCCCGAGCACGACGGAGAACGCAGGGCAGCCCGCGCCGAAGTCCTGCACGGGCTCTACTGCAACAGTTTCGAGGTAGCCTATGTGGCCCGACTAATTGCATTAGGATCCGTGACCAGAGACTCATCGGAAATTGCAGAGGAAGCGGCCATTGCAGTCGCTCTCATCTCCACCTCTCCCAACAAAATTATCTCCGACTCAAAATCCGCCCTATCCAATTTCGCCCAAGTCCTGATATCCCGCACCGCGGCTCGGCTTCTACTTTTCTGGCACCCCATCCACCCCGTAACCCTTATCTGGACCCCCGCACACGCAGGCCTCCTGGGTAACGAGGAGGTCCAGTCCCTCGCCCGAGGTCTCAATTTCCGGGCCGAAGTTGGACCTCTTCCACCATCCCAGAAGCGTCTGCTTACGTTCAAATATATTCTTAACTACAACCGAGATACTTGGCGCGTTTTCACACTGCCGGCTCCCTCCCTAACCTTAACCCGTGCCTCCCACTGGCGCTGACTCCAGACCCAATCTGCTCCCTACCCTATTCTCGTTCATGCCCGCTACCCCGATCAATTTTTCTTCTTGTAAGCTCTGTGGGAAACCGGGAGACTTCCTTCATGTCCTCCTCACATGCCCTACCTTTCCACACCCTCCATCTCGAACCACGGCGGAGTCATACTTGGAGACTCTCCTGGCCAGCTCCGCTGCTGCTGACCAGCGCCGGATAATTACCGACGCCCTGAAACGGATATCCCAAGGGCTGTCTTTGTCCTGCAAGGGCAGCCCCCTAAGGGTTGCCTCGTGCCATGTCAGAGGGTCTCCCCCCCCCCTCTGTATTTGGCAATAAATGTTTCCACCACCACCACCAATGGAGGTCACGGCTGCCCCCTCCGCGATTGAATGACACCACCTCCGCTGCGCTGTCTCCCTCTACAACTCTGTTTTGGGGAGGCCGCTGGGTGGCCGTGGCGAGCGGACGTATGTCACGTCGGCTCTGTCTTCCTGCAGTGATCTCTAAGGGCAAATGTTGTCGGATCGACCAGAGCTGGTTAAAATCGCCAATCGGAAGTTGAGAGGACTCTGCGGACACCAGCGTTTTTTCCGTAAGTGGATTTTTCGCCATTTTAGAACCAAACGTCTGCCAGCCGTGTGCCGACGCGCTAACCCGAACGCCGGCCACTAGGCCTAACGAGGGCTAAGGCTTACCGAGGCCCCCGGTGCCGCCGCGTCAGCTGTGCGGCAGCCAACAGGAGGTATGAATATCGCCGTGGAAGGTCGCAGCGCCGAAAAGGGCGAGCTCGACGTCCCAGATTGGATCACTGTACTCAACAAATGCAACCTCGAGGAGAAATGGGCACGGAAAACCAAGCTCGTCTCAGAAGAAATGAAATTGATAGACACCCCACCACCATCAGCGAAACGGAACGTCAAACAGCAAGCGGAGAAATCAATCGCCTCGAACCAAGTCAAGCTTCCCGAGAATGGCTGGGGAATCATTTTCCGCCACAAGGGAGGCATGGTAGTCAAACAGTACGATGGACCAACCCTGACCGAAGCCATACATGTAAGTGCGAAGACTGAATGGAACAAAGCGTGCCAGCTCGTCAAGAACGAGAAGCAAGGCATTTTGGTCTTCTTCACGCCCAGCACAGAGGCAAGAGACAAGCTCCTACGCCTCACACATCTGGCCATTGAAGGGAAAATGCACGAGGTGACCGTTCACCTGGCAGTACCCGACGACTTCTCGAGAGGAGTCATCCACGGAATAGGACTCACGACCTCACTGCAATAGATCAAGCAGGGGATAGCAGAACATGAGGAGAACCCCAAGGTGCTGGAGATCAGATGACTAGGACAGAGCAAGACCATCATGCTCACATTCACCACCAAGGAGGTACCGAGGAAAATCAAGTGTCTAGGTGCCATCTTGAACTGTTATTTGTACAAGAAAAAGTACGACGTATGTTATAAGTGCGGAGACCTGGGACACCGATCCGACGTATGCGAGAGCAACGAGGAGAAGTGCAGAGGCTGCGGCATCCCCAACCCAACCGAGGGACACGACTGCAGCCCCACCTGCAAGCTGTGTGGCCAGCCGCACCCTACCGGCGACAGAACCTGCAAGGAGATCTTCAGAACCCCATACATCGTTAAGAAATGACAATGGGAGAAGCTCCAGCGGCAGGAGGAGGAGAAGAAACTACCAGAGCATCGCAGCAGGCGGGACGCGAGCAAGACGCGGGCCACGAGCAAGGAGCGACGCCGGTCTACATCCTTTCCGAGGCTACCGCAGCAGGCCACCCCAACAACGCCCAAGAAGCAAGGGGCACCACCCACCAAAAAGGTAGGCTGGGAAGCGGGGAATTCCCATGACTCACACATAGTGAGGGAGCTCAAAGTGCAAATGAAACAACAACACGAAATGATGAAACAGCAACAGGAGCAATGGAAACTTTACCAGGAGCAAACACAGGCTCAGATGCAGGAGCTCTGTAATCACATTATCAAGTTGCAAAGGGAGAACACTGAGCTCAAAGCTCAACTCAGACAACCGGAAGCGCATCAGGAGGCCATGGAAGATAAGTCGTCCGAATCCGAGCCAGAGGTACCTGCACCGCCAAAGAAAAAACGAGTTAAAAAGAACGATTCGGGCCTTACGAAGACCGAGGGCAGGGCAGACAAACTTGAGGTAGACATGCAGCAACTAAAAGAGGTAGTACAACAGGCGGCCATAGCTACCCAGCGTAACGCGGAGAGGATAGACCAACTTTCCGTCCAGCTCAGCCAACTAGTTATTCCAATGGGAACTAGAATTGACCAACTGGCAGAACAGCAGAAACACATCCTTCTGCGGTTGAATCATGGCCAGACGCAACACTAGGAAAAACACAATATGGCAATGGAACTGCAGGGGTTTTACAAAAAAAAGAAACGTTCTCCAAGCCTACCTTGCGGGACGCGATGGTCTCGACATCATCGCGCTGCAAGAATGTGGGAAAAACGCTAAACTGAGCGGATACAAAACGTAACCAGGCCAGTCGCCAAACACGCAGACTGCTACCCTGGTGAAGAGGAATATCACTATCATGCAGCATGAGGTAGGATGCACGCAGATTGACTATGTGTTAACGGAGATTATACCGCAAAGGCGGAAAGAACGCAGCCTGCTAGTCGTGAACGTCTACAGCTCTCCTAAATTTAGGAAAGGCTGCGGCTTCAGGGAGGTCTTTGCCAAAGTGCAAGCACTGGCACAAGGTCAGCAGCGTCTCGTAATAGTAGATTTTAATGCGCCACACCAAGCATGGGGATACAACCACTCCCAGATAAAAGAAAGAGGGGGGAAGTATGGGACGCCACGACACAGTGCAATTTAACCCTCCTTAACGATCCGCTCGCACCGACGAGGCAGGGGAACAGCGTTTCATACGACACCTCCCCCGACCTGGCCATGATAGGCGTGGACGTTGAGGCTACATGGCACAACACGAGAGAGAACCTAGGCAGTGATCACAGAATCATAGAGATCGTTATCCAAAACGGGGTCAACATCAAACGGGACAGGAAAACCCTCAAAGCCATCAAATAGCAGTCCTTCCGCGCCAACGGAGGCGGTTGCGCGGAGATCACCGACATAGCTGAATGGGCCAATGGCATCAAGCAGGCGTGCAAAGCAGCTGAGGAGGAAGTGGAATTAGATGAGGAACAAAACTGGGTTGACAGCCACATTAGACAACTGTGGCAAAAGAAAAAAAGAGGCAGAAGCCGAGCTCGCCCATAAAAGGGGCAACCGTAACCTGAGAAGGAGAATAGCTGCTCACAACAAAGAAATTGAGAGCCATGCCCAAACACTAAATAGACAACACTGGAACGACATCTGCGATAGACTAGACGGCCAATTAAGCTCCGTCACCACCTGGAAACTATTGCGACACCTCCTGGACCCAGGCAGCACCAAAGCTGAGACCAGGAGAAAAATGCAAAGACTAACCCACAATTTCCAGGGATCGGAGGAGGAGATGATCAACCAGATAAAAGAGAGGTACATAGAAGAAACAAACACCGAAACATTGCCCGACTATAGCGGCGAAAACAACGAGGAGCTAGACCAACCAATCTCCATAAGAGAGGTCCAAGCGGCCTTAAACAAGCTCCGCGGAAAAACTGCGGCTGGCCCAGATGGGATCAGCAATAAGATGCTTAGAAATCTCGATGACGACTCCTTCCAGCAACTAACAGCATTCATTCAAAATTGGTGGGAACAGGGGGAGATACCCGGGGAGTTGAAAACAGCAAATCTAGTCCTCATCCCCAAACCTGGAAAAGGACTCAAACTTGAGAACCTTAGGCCAATATCGTTAACCTCCTGTGTAGGCAAGCTCATGGAGCACGTCATACAGAATAGGCTCAACGGATACTTGGAAGGTAAGGAACTCTACCCAGACAGCATGGGCGGATTCAGACAACAACTGTCCACAAACGATGTCATGCTACAAATCAAAGAACAAGTATTGGAAAGGAAGACTAGTGACTCGAGAGTCATAGCGGGGCTTGACGTTAGCAAAGCGTTTGACAACGTCAAACACCAAGCGATCCTGTCGCACCTCAATCACCTAAATGTAGGACTCAAGCTATACAACTATATCAAAAGCTTCCTCACGGACCGAACGGTAAACATAGAAATCGGGGGCACAATAAGAAAAAACATTATGCTAGGCAACAAGGGAACACCGCAGGGATCGGTGCTGTCTCCTATTCTTTTTAACATTGCAATGATCGGGCTGCCAGAACGACTCAGAAAGCTAGAGGACCTCTGCCACACTCTCTACGCTGATGACCTCACCCTTTGGGTTGACAGAGGGTGGAGCGATGGGCAAATAGAAGACACCCTACAAAGGGCAATATGGGAAACGGAAAGCTATCTGAGACCCATAGGGCTAAAATGCTCACCGGAAAAGTCGGAGATGCTAATCATGAGCCAGCAGCAGGTCAATATCCAGCTCCTGGTCAACAACACCCCGGTCCCAACGGTGGACAAGATCAGGATACTGGGTATGAGGATACAACAAAATGGGAGAAACACCGAAACAATAAACCGACTTGAAGCCACGACCAACCAAACATGCATGCTTCTCAAGAGGATAGCAAACAAAAACGCGGAGATGAAGGAGGCGGACCTACTTAGGCTTGTTCATTCTTTCATTATTAGCCGAATCACCTACGCTATCCTGTACCTAAAGACAACTAAAGCAGAGAGAGACAAGGTAGACATTCTCATCAGGAAAGGGGTAAAAACTGCCCAAGGTTTACCAGCGTGCACATCAACCGAGACGATCCTCCACCTAAGAGTGTCGAACACACTAGAGGAATTGTGCGAGGCTAAACTCACGGCACAATATGTCAGACTAACCGGCAGCAAAACGGGCAGATCCATCCTTAGGAAACTGGGCTACCAAAACCAAGAATCACGAGAGGGGATAACCACCATCCCCAAAGAGATTGCCAACAAATTAAGAATACCCCCCATCCCAAGAAACATGCACCCCATACACAACGAGGAACGCAGGAGAAGCAGAGTCCAAAGACTCCAAAGCTCCCTCCTCCAAAAACAAGGGGTTGTGTACACCGATGCGGCAGAGTACCCAGAAGGCCACTACGCTGCAGTAGTAGTGAGCGACAAAGGCGAGCTAATCTCAGGCTGTAGCGTAAGACACTCTTCACCAGAGGAGGCAGAGATGGCGGCGATTGCCCTGGAAATCACAAACCCATCAACTAGAATTATCATCATCGATTCTAAAACTGCAATCAAAGCCTATGACAACGGTCAACTGTCCAAAGAGGCCGGCAAAATTCTGCAAGCAGGAAAGGAGAACGTACCTAACGACCTAGTTAGCATAATATGGGCACCCGCCCATAGTGGACTCACAGGGAACGAGATCGCCAACGAGGTCGCCCGAGCACTCACACACCGGGCCCCAGCGCAGGCAGAATACTCCCTGTCCAAAAAGCGACACTTAATCACTTACAGTGAAATTCTAGAACACTACAGAATGGGGAGGAGAACCCTGCCTCCCCCCCATACATCTCTCACAAAGAAGGAAGAAGTAATCTGGCGAAAACTGCAGACGGGTACTTTTTCAAACCCGTATGTCCTACACAAATGGCATCCTGAGGTGCACTCTTCAATTTGCAAAAACTGTGAAGACATAGCGACCCTAAATCACATGCTGTGGGCTTGCCCAGCGCTAAATGGTCGACATGGAAACAGAGAGTCATGGGAATCCTCCCTCCATAGCCAGGAAGAACAAGTACAGCGACAAGTCATCGGTCATGCCGAGGCCGCCGCCGGAAGTCAACTGATTCCGGCTGACGTCTAGGGGGGAGGCAGACGGTGAAAGGGGAGCTGCGTCTCACCCATCACCCATACTCTCTGACGGGTGCAAATAAAGTGCTTTCTCTCTCTCTCTCCTCGGTTTTCTGACACCTCAGCTCTCCGCTCCTCGTGCTCGCCACGCTCTTTGTCGCTGTTGCCTCGAACACCCCCTTCGCACGCGCGACTCGGAGCTGGCACGCGCAGCGCTCCGCTGTCCGACGCACCGCGTTCACAAATCCTCCGAGGATTTTTTGTGCACCTCACAAACGAATAAGCAATTTCTAGTCACGTGCTGATACATATGAATTCTTTCCTTCTCTGTAGCAGCCATCCATCACTAAAGTTTGTCTGTGCGGATAGAATGCTTAAAGTATGCAAAAAAGTAAGCGAGAGGACAGCGAAGGTTAAAAAGCAGTAGGCAGTCTTTATTTGCGACCTGCGGTGAAGTTTTTTTTTTCAAAATGCTTCAAGAACGTCTTCACCATTCACTTGCCTGGGATACCAACCATAGCAACAATCGCACCATTTCATACGTTGAGAGGAAAGACGCTTGCAGGAATAAAAATATCGTGCATGCTGTGCCAACGTTATCGTCTGGTATAAGTCGAATGAAGGATCCTTGAAAGGAACGTTATAATCGTGACCCATGTGAGCGGGAGTGAGCAGAAGGCATAGGGTAGCCACTAGTTGCCATTAGGTCAAGCGCCATAACTTCTGACCCACCGCGGCGGCTAGGAACAAATACTATACACGGACGCTGCAACACACGCTACGGTAACGATCGTGACGGCGGCGGTTGCTAACTCGAAGAGTGGCGCAGTCACCGCAGTCGCAATACGCAGTAAAAATAGCACAGACGTAGAAGATTGTGCCATATGCATGTCAATACCAAAAAGTCCAGTAGATCAATATATAATTACATCAATCACTGGCAAACTTCCTGTCTCCATCTCTCCTTTCTCCTATAGCGCCCTAATCAATTGGCCTCGTCTGGACGCCTACGCATGCGTTTCTGCATGGAAATGAGCGCGCTCATGTGACAACCCGTGAACGTATTTTCTGGGTGTCCATGGAAGTCCATTCTAACCGAGAGGAGGCGTAGCCCATCCCACTCCCTTACTCGCACGTGCTTTTACATTACCGACTCTCCCGCAGAACACATTCATCACCTCACAAAAATTTCCTTACAGAAGAGGCGGCCTCCTGTCCCCAAATCTGGGCTGGCCATTTCCCCACCATCTTTTGGTAGGGCACCCCTTTTACTCCCCGCCACCCTTCAACTGAACTCTGTGTAGTGCAGATCGAATCTCTACCATTACACAGGGGAATTGCCCAATGGTCCCTCAGTACTCCCCATAACCTACCCCTTCCGGCCCAGTGGGAACCACCCTGTCTAGCACAGCGCAAGATTACGAGCATGGCAGGATCGCCATGCTCGAGAAAATGACGTCCTGGACGCCCACCCTCTTAAAGCCTCCCCCCAAATATTGCTCATAATAAAAGTTTTTCTGTTTCTGTCTTCTGTTTATCCTCAAACATTTGTGACCTAATCATTTTTTTTTGTTTCTCCTGTGCCGACGGTATTCTAGTTTCGACATTCTTCTTTCTTCCATTCTACTACACTCCGAGAATCCATTTAACAGTTTGGTTGTGATATCAGTGGTAACCTGATGTGGTAACCTAATGCGACTTCCTTTTCTTGGCCCCCATTCTACCAGCTGCCAGCTAGAAGGCTTACTATTCATGCTTATCGAGAGACCCAATGAACTATTAATCATTAGCTTTACTCCGCACAATGTCCAACATTGCTGTTGAAAATTTTTGAATATTGAAAAGGTGTAAATTACTGGCATAGAAATATTCCAGGCACTTGTCTATTCTTCTGATATTTGCACAATATTTCTTTTCCAGCGCTTCCATCCCTCGCACTGAGCAGTTAAGACTGCCTTAGAAAACCAAAAGGGAATGCTTTTGACGATATATAAAACGTTAATAGCACACAAATTCAAACTTGTCGACGAAAAATTGGCGTATATATTAAGTTTTGTACTGAAATCTTGCAGTACAGTTAAAACTTTAAGTAACGAAACAAGATTTTTGAAGTTTTTGACCTAACGAACAAATTTTCATTCCCCGGCAATTGCCTATTGAGTTGAATATTCTCAATAACCTAAAATAACGAAACAGACGACCTCTAAACGCGATTTAACGGCGTTTTCTGGGAATAATTTAGTAATAATAATATTAATTGGTTTTTAGGGAAAGGAAATGGCGCAGTATCTGTCTGATATATTCCTGGACACCTGAACCACGCCGTAAGGGAAGGGATAAAGGAGTGAGTGAGAGAAGAAAGGAGAAAGAGCGGAATAATTTAGTAAAAAAATGTGATTTCTCACTTATCTTGCCCACGATGTCTCGCAGCTTGTTGGCAAGCGTGCCAATAGTAAAATCTAAGCGCCTTAGTCTCGGTCCTGGATTTCTTCTGACGGAGCTGCAAGCTGCGCCGCTGCACGGAACAAAGGACGCGGTAGCCAGAGGTGCTTCCCTTCTTGGTTTTGAATCCGCTCTACAATATGGCGCTTTCATGCACAAGCGATATGGGCTGCTTTCGCGGGCTATTCAAGCGCACAGGCGCTGGTTGTCGGCAAATGCGATGTTGCAGCTGCCTCTATGTACAATTTAAGATTAAAAAT
The DNA here is from genome assembly GCF_052857255.1 of Amblyomma americanum. NCBI lineage: Eukaryota > Metazoa > Arthropoda > Arachnida > Ixodida > Ixodidae > Amblyomma > Amblyomma americanum. The sequence goes on along the minus strand of NC_135498.1, from coordinate 70,539,333 downwards.
GCCGGGGAATACTTTTCTCGATTTCGCGAATTTTACGATTTAATTAAATAATTCGTGGCTGCACATCACTTCATTAAATTCAGTTTTAAGTGTATATGAAAAAAGCTCGCTCATGAACTCTTTGCCGTTTCAAAATGCTTTTGTTAAGAATTGTTAGGTATGACCAAGTGGCGAAACTTGATTTTTTGGCTTCGTCGGTTCCTCTTAGTTCATTCGTTTCGCTTTATTATTAACGCTTTATTAGACTGGCATGGAGTGTAATAAAAAAATATATCAAGAGACCCACATTTTCTACGTGCATGCACCGAACATACTGCAACACATCAATCAACTACAGTGTGCTGTTACAAAGGCTATCTTCAAATTGGCGCTGGTAATTTCCCAGAATTCCATTTAGGCTGCCTTTAGCAAGGTACGCTTTTCACCTTACTTGCCTGAACAGCAACTAGCAGCGTAGCTCTGAAACTATGCCCAAAGTGCGCTAAAGGGCAAAGGCTAAAGCAATGCGACGTGTTTCGCTGAACCAAAGGTACACCAACTGCTCTTCGTTGTACACTTCCCTCAATCTGAGGATATAGAATACCAGAAGTGAGGTCTGCTCGTTAACGAGTAGTGTAATTGCCCTTAACTGGGCTCCGCTTTCCGCTATCTTCGGCAGTAAGGTTCTCGTTAGCACCAATGCCAAACCCACGTGCCTACAAGCGCGGGAGTTCTCTGCAACCACCAAAACGTGCGCTTCTACAACGACACAACTAATCCCAGTGTTTTATGTTGGCCCTATTGGGGTTGAGTGCTTTGTATTCTGCGCTGCATTTTTTGTTTTTCTTGCCTTCCTTTTGCTGCAAGCTGAACGTGAAATGCCCTGCAAGCAATGTTATTACTGCGAATTCCTCACTGCCCTCCGGCGTAATTTAGAAGTGAAGATCCGTGCGCTTCCGCGCGCGTGTACACACACACACACACACACACACACACACACACACACACACACACACACACACACACACACACACACACACACACACACACACATATATATATATATATATATATATATATATATATATATATATATATATATATATATATATATATATATATATATATATATATATATATATATATATATATATATCCAAGTATTTATTCTCAGTCAGATAAGCAAAATATGCACTTTGCGCAGATTTGGCTTCTCTCAGCGAGGTAATTTTTGCATCGCTGACACGTCACTTCGTTTCCAGCTAGCGCTTTTAAAATGCCGCGAAGGGAACCTATTCATAGCTGCGCCTCAGGCTACCTTAACATATCAACTACGCGTAGAGGTACCATTGAAACGAGATAGGCCGCTGATTTCGCTTCCCCTAGCAAATTTATTTTAACTTCGGTAATACACTTGAATAAATTTAATGGGATGATGCGCCCTGGAGAAAATTATTTTGAAGAGAGCCAATATCACTTACAACCCTACTGCTTGAGGAGCGGTTGTTTACTGCAAGATAATCGTGTGTTCTTTCTTTTGTACTCTCGTTTCTTCTCTTCCGGCCTGCGCGACTAGAAATCTCACATATCGTTGGGTATGTTTTGCAGTGGAAACTGGACAAAGTTTGGAGGTGAGAGAAAGTAAATATTTTCCTTTCTTGTAGAAGAAAAAAAAACTACAGATTTTTGGTTTCTGTGCGAAGCTGCCGCAAGATTTTTAAAAAAAGCCGCTAAGGGAATCCAAAGTACTGCCGCTAAGAGTGCACCAACTCGCAGGACCACCGGGTACATAAACCAAATTTTTTTCATTCAAGACGAAGACACCTGGATCAACCAACATCAGAAACTTAGAGCCAAATAAAGTTTTTCATTGATTGATTGATTGATTGATTGATTGATTCAATCATTCATTCGTTCCAGATATCTTACTCCTATTAAAGCGTGAAAATGTAGGCGCGGATCATAGCATGAAGAAAAACAAAAAGAAGTTTTATTTCGCCGGCGAGGTAAAAGAGCTGAAATACATTTGTTTATTTTCTTATTTTATTCTATGTCCAGCCCCTCTATTTCCACATGTTAATTTGATTTGTACCCGAACAAACGAGTTTTGCGTCGAGCTCTCGACTTCTGCATTTGCTGTTCGTTCGACGCCGCTTACCGTCATATTGGCGCGGCAATAAATACGTTATGAAAGTGCACAGGTACAAAAGCTGAAATATTTTTCTCGCTAATTTCGCCTAAAATGATGTTTTTGTTCAAATCTATGATAAGGCAAGGACCTTTAAACTTGATCACCTAACAAATGACTGCTGCTCTCCTTTTGTTTTCTTAAAGAGGCGCAGTGAATTAGTTCGATTCACAAGCTGTTCTACTTTGACAACATAGGTTCGAGGGGGGGGGGGGGGGTTATGCGTGACAAATAGTTGTCATCCTGACAGAAGAACACTCAATAGCCACAAATGTGCTATTCCATTCACCTCTGTCGAGAAAATAAAAGCTGAACAGTTGTTCTACATCGCCTAGCTATAGGCTTCGAACATGCGAAAACAGAGAACAAACTAGTAACTTTTCATTGTGCAGTTGAAAATAAAGCAAATTTTCCACCTCGTGGTTTCATGAAAGAATTTTGTCAATCGAGCAAGAAATTTTGAACTTATAACATATCATTAAAAAGGAGATACACGTGTTAACGATAAATTATTCAGCCTGTCCAAAAAGAACTTTAGATTTTAAACTTTTCAAAGCACTCACAAATACCGACACCTGGCTGTAACAGTCATCTTCCCTTTGTTGCTTATTTATTTTTATGTACGTACCTGATTCTTTTCCTCTTTTTCTTTTAATGCGCATTGTCATGCGTGCACGTGTTTGGCTTCATTGGTAATTTATCTGTACTTGGTGTCAGTTAACTTGAACGAAGGATTCATAAAAGCGCGAGACGGAGCTATGTGATACCAATGGCTTATTGTTTTGCGTCGTATGCCGCTCCTCAGAGTAGATTTTGAACTCCGCTTAACTAGGCTACTAGAGAAGATTACTGGTGCGAAATTTTTAATATTCACTTTCGGAGAGGCTACAGGGCCTGAAGAGCGCACATGGCAGAAGCTGTTGTACTCTTATTTGGCCTGTGTCGGGAGCACACTTAATTGGAATCGTGGGTTGAGCCCAACCGTCAGGTTTAAGAATATATGACGGCAGTAACGCTTCTCGCCATCACAAAAACACATGTGGGAAAAAGTGACTTTATGTGGGGATGCGCAGCGATGGTGTGGAGGTGGAGTATCCGCTTCGCGTGGAAGAGGACCGGGGTTCTATTTCCGGTGCCACGAAATTCTTCAGGGTTATAAAAACAACTCCGCGTGCCAATCGAATAGCAAAACCAGGCGTGTGGTGCAGCCTGATTTCAGTGACCAAAACCGACAACGCACTCTCTCACCAGAAGAAGATTTGGCCACCCTTGTGTAGTACTCGGCGGCAACTTCGTATATGAAGAAACCAATTAACCCCAGGCCCTCAGTCGCCAGCGGCTGCGGAGAAACTGACCCAAGTAGCGTTCAGACATGTGACGCAGCGGAGGGTGCTCAGAATCTCAGGTTCCGAACAAGCCATGTTTGCAAACTGCACATGCAAAGTTTAACGCCAGAACCTTAGCCAGTGAGGCTAGTCTAGCAGTGCTGTTATAGGAACTAGCGGTTGTTAAATAGGATGTTGTAGGGCCTAGTGAGGTCGGGAAGACGTTTGAAGCGTATACAGTGTTAAAGGCAGGGTACGTACTATGCTATCGTAGATTATTGGACAGACGAGAACTAGGTGTCGGATTTATGATCAATAAGGGTATAGCTGGCAACATAGAGGAATATTATGGTATTGATTAGAGAGCGGCAGCTATTGCAGTTCGGCTTAATAAGAGGTACAAACTGAAAATTGTACAGGCCCACGCGCCGATATCTCCCTATGTAGACCAGATCGTAAAAGCTCCTATGAAGACGAGGACGCCATTTAGCAAAGTAAAAACACAGTACTCTGCACTGACGGTCGACTTTATAGCCAAGGTAAGGAAGAATCGAAGATACAAGGCGCAAGAGTAGACAAGACGAACAAAGAACGAACACGGACTAGGCGCTTACTGTAACTGTAGTTCATTGCACGAGCTCGCTTTTTATAGCAAGGTGGAAGGAAAAAAACAAACAAACAACACGAGCATTACTCTGACGGTAGCTGGGTCGATAAGAAAAGAATCGAAAGAGAAGATAACAGGCCGTAGGCGACTATTAAATAGGCTCTAAGAATTGCAGGGTGAAGTTATTATTACAGTTCACAGAGAGAAACAGTTTACACATCATAAAAATCTTCTTCTGCAGGCGAGAAAACAGGAAATGGATTGGGAAGACGCCCAATGGTGACAATAAAAATCATATAGACTTAACACTATGCGCTCACACTGGCATTGCGCAGGATGTGGCGTGCTCGAAAGTGCGCGTTGTAGCGACCGCAAGTTGGTAAGATCTCGAAATAGCGTCGACATCAAGGAGGAACGGACGAAACATACGAAGCGGAAGCACATTAACCAGTTGGCTCTTGGAGGGACAGTTGATAAATTCAGGATTTCGTTGCAGAACAGATGTGCAGCATTAACTATGAGACGACGACCATACTGTTCAAGCAGTGAAGGATATCTCACTGCATTCGTTATGGAATGCCCAGTAGAAGTAGGCAGCAGGTTGGTTCCACAGGATACCAGCAAGCTATCTCAGGATACAAAAGATCTGATTAAAAACATCAAAGCATGAATGCGTCTAACCTCAGAGACTGAATAGAACTGGCACAGCTATCAAATTTATTAAATAAGCGCGAGGTAGCCAAGATAATAGTTAATTCGGAGACAATCGAGTATGCTCTAAAAAACGGAGGTAGCCTAAAAAAAAGAAGTATGCATAGGCAGAAAACAGATGTGTTCGGTAAGTGGCAAAGAGAGCAATGTCATTAGCAATATGGATAAGTTAGGTAAAGTAGCCGAAGAGTTCTACACAACTGCATACAGTCGCCATTGTAATCAGGACATTAATGAGAGTGGCAGTATTGCAGAGCACTGGGACATCCCGCCCGAAACAAAACCGCAAGAAAACGAAGCTTTGGCAGCGATTCAATGGGTGAAAGCACCCTGGGAGGAACAAGTAAGAACAGTTCTGTTGATATACGAAGGGAAGATTGTGCACAAAAACTAGCCACCCTGTATAAGCAATGCCTCATGACCTGTAGACCACCAGAAGCTTGGAAGAATGCTCACATCATCTTTGTCCATAAGAGAGGAGACGTCAAGGACTTGAAAAATTACAGGCCTATCAGCTTTCTCTCCACTGCCTATAAGGAATTTACGAACGTAATCGGTAATGGAGTAAGGACAACCGTATATTTCAATTAACCAAATCATTAGGCAGGTGTTAGTGAAAGCTACTCAACAACAGACCATAATCACACTATCAATCTGGTGATAGGAAAGTATAACCAACACCAATATATAGTCTTTATAGATTAGGAGAAAGCATTTGACAAAGTCGGAACTTCCAAAGTCATGTAGGCATTGGGGAAACAGAGCGTAAAAATACTTATTTAAAAATACTCGAAAATATTTATAGCAGGTGCAGAGCTTCCATAGTCTTCCATAAATTCAGCCATAAAATTCCCATAAGAAAGGTTTTCAGGCAGGGAGTCACCTCCTGTTTATTGGAGGTATTCGCAGGCCTTCTGAAAAGTAGGGGAAAACAGTTAATCGAGAATATCTTAGTAATCTACGAATCGCTGATGACACTGCCTTGTTAAGTCACTCACGAGATGAACTGCAAGACATGATCAATGAGTTAGACAGGCAGAACACTATTGTGGGTCTAAACATTAACATGCAGAAAGCCAAGTAATGGTCAACGGCCTAGCAAGGGAATAGCAGTTCACTATTGGAAGCGAGTTACTGGAAGTGGTAAGGCAATACGTCTGCTTAGGGCAAGTAGTAATAGCTGATCCGGATCATGAGATAGAAATAACTAGAAGGATAAGAGTGGGGTGAAGCGCATATGGCAGGTTCTCTCCGATCATGAATGGCAGTTTACAAATTTCCCTCAAGAGAAAACTGTACAACAGCTGTCTCTTAAAGGTAGTCACCTATGGGTCAGAAACGTTCAGGCCAAGGAAAAGGACTCGCAGTGAACTATATAAACAAAAATTGTAGTCGTAACGTTAAGAGACAGTAATAGGGCAGATTGGATCAGAGATCAAACATGTCTTAATGACATCCCATTCGCAATGAAGAGAAAGAAATGGGCTTGGGCAGGGCATGTGATGTGAAGGCAAGATTAACCGCTGGTCTGTAAGTGTGTAGCGGTGCTGATGAAGATGAAGCTGGGTGCACGACCTCGCTCGCGCAGAACAGAACACATTCGGCAACAGGCTTGGCCAGCAACGTCGACTGCCCACTCCACCGGCTCAGCAGCCGCGGCTACCGGGCCTCCAATAAATGTGGATCGCCTTTCACATGGGTAACAGACTGCATTCCAAGGGAGCGAAGCGTAGCAGTGTAGCAGAAGTTCGGTGGGTGGACGAGATTATGAAGTTCTCGGTGATAAGGTTGCAGCATTTAGCGGAGGACAGGGTTAATTGGAAAGGTTGCAATGAAGAAGATGACAGTGCGCCACCATCGACGACGATGAACAGGTTCGGCCGGCCTCGGCGACCGGTGGAGAGCTCGAGCTCGCTCTGGAAGTCTGTTCTGGTGCAGCTGCTTCTGGGTCAGTTTGTGCAATGGTTACGCCGCCAGCCCTTTCAGCTCTACAATAAACCGCTCTTCAAGGTGTCTTTGTCCTGCCTTCATCCTTTGTATTGCTCCTGCCTTTGTCCTGCAGTGGGCGTTTCAGGCTGATGATGAAATAAATATGATGCCTCGACTAAAAAATCAACTGAATTTGATTCCCGACCATTCGTGATTGCGTCAAAACCTCGATGACATCGATTTCTCTGTAGCTAAAAACACGTTATGCGCTTCAGCCACCGGGCGTGTTAATAAAAAGTTAGTTATATATGGCAAATAACATGCTATTGGAGATTTTTTTTCAAAGTATCGCACCTTTGGTGTGGCCGGAACGTTTTTCCAATGAAGTATTGTCGCCTTTTCGGCGATACTAGTTTTTTAATTTATTGACCGTGTTCGCTGGAACACCCGGTTCAGTGTGGCATCAGTGAGTAAGGAGGCAGCCAATATATGGTGGTGGGGATAGCAATAATCACGTAGGAAAGGCAGAAGATCGGCAACCAAGCCGAAAAGCGCCATTGTTGGGCATTCTGGCTTGAGTGCTACGCCGAAAAAGCGCAAACCCGTCGAGACAAGGCTCTAACTGTCGTACTCTGTACTTTGTGCAAATTTTTACAATGAAAACTTATATATTCCGAAATATATTTATAAAGATTTTCGCTGCAAATGCTGTACAACATGCAGTTATACAGCAAATATTGATGAGCTGCAAAAACACAAGCATGTGCCTTCTTCCACAGTTATAAAGTAAATAAGGAACAATACAAAGATAGGAAAACTGAAGCGGTGGAGACTAGCGCCTCTGCGGGCACTCACACAGGAACAGCAAAGCTCGGTGGATTTGTCAGCAGTGCAGGAGAGTCCCAATAATTCGTGCATCTTGTGTATAATGAGATTTCTTCATGTGCGCATGCGCGCATTGAGCGACACAGAAAGGTTTGCGTGGGGGCGATTGTGTTTCTTTTTGGGGACTGTTACTCGCTAGCAGCCGCTGAAATCTGGAGCGGATTCGCGCTCGCCGTTGTTATAAATGTTTAACCGCGTGAACGAGCTTTTAGAATTCATTTACCATGTTCTCCGAGTAATGTTAGCTTTTTTTTTCTAGAATACAGAACTCGCATGGCAGATTTTTTTTCTATCTGAACGCTTTTGCTTCTACCCTGCATTAATAATATATCCAGGAAGTGATTTCGGTACGGTTCACAAGGAGGCTCTCGAAATTCCTTTCCAGATGCGATACAAGTGAACGAAATAAAGAATTCTCCAACCATTACCACGGCGATCTATGCTTCGCATTATGCGCTTACGACATGGATCCTTGACATCTTGAACGGAAGCTTGCTGACACTTGTCGGATTTGCTGCGAAAAAAGAAGTAGTCTACGGGTATACCAACGAACGTGCAAATAAATAATTCCGTGTGCACCTAAAACGCTGGTTCCAAGCAGGAGTTTTCATCTGCGATGGGCAATTGTAAACTCAGTTTTTGATTTCCGGCAATTCTGACAGCGGGAAGTCGCACCTCAATAAATTGGCGAATAAACTTCAGCACAATTCACTTTGAAGGACGACACCATGACATATTGGTTGCTGCATAAAACCGCAGCACTCCTTTACCAACAACACCATACGTGGTTTAAGGGGGTTTAACGCCCCAAAGCGACTCAGGCTATAAGGTACGCTGTAGTGTAGGGCTCCGGAAATTTCTACGAACTGGGCTTGTTTAACGAGCAATGACTTCGCACAGTCCATGGGCCTCTAGAATTTCGTCGCCATCAAAATTCCACCGCGCAGCCGGGATCGAACCCACGTCTTTCGAGTCAGTAGCCGAGCACCATGACCACTGAGCCACAGCTGCAGGCGGCCGAAATCATTCCAGAGCCCTCCACTGCGGCACCTCATTCTTCTTTTCTTCTTTTCCTCCCTCATTAATCGCTTCCCTTACGGCGCAGTTCTGGTGTCCGACGTTATATGAGACAGATACTGCGCAATTTCCTTTCCCCAAGAACCAATGATTATTATTATTATTATTATTATTATTATTATTATTATTATTATTATTATTATTATTATTATTATTATTATTATTATTATTATTATTATTATTATTATTATTATTATGCAGCTAAACAGCAACATTTTTAGATTGGGAGAGGCTATGAGCATAGACACAGCACAGCGTTAACGTAGTGAAGCCTTACAGTTTTGAATCACGTAGAACAGTCTATTAACACGCTCAGAAATACTAAAAATATGCATTACTTCGTTGACAATTTCTGACCTACAAAGTATCATTAAAGATTTTTAGCGTCACTGCAAGAAATGACTGGTAAAAAGTAAGCGAGATCTTCGCGGCACTGCTCTCTGCAAACTGCAGTACTTTATTAACGACAGTCCTGCTTGAACTCATCAGGTGATCCTTGCATCTGGCAGGAGCAGTTATTCAATATGCGGAGTAAACAATAAGAAAACAGCATGTGTCCTTCTTGGGTTACTAGAATGATAGAAGACACTATTGGGTTGTTTCGTGTGCGAGAGGTTTGTGGTGGCTGAATAAACGTATTTTGAGAGCCAATGTACTAAAAGCATAACGTCCTGATTCTCAAATGCACGCTAGATGTCAGGCGAAAATTTTGTCCAAGTACGGATGCGGTAATAATATTATCGGGTCCAGTAAATGTGTACAGTAGCAGCGGCCTAACAGTAGCAATAAGCCTACGACTCTTATGAGTATTGACACTGAGCATAATGAGCACAATGAGGTTGTGCAGGAGCCTTTCAATGAAAACTATTGAACAGCGTTAAAAAAACGGTACGAAAGAGAAGAACACACGCACAATCTACTCAAAATAACTGTATTAACAAGCAGTCCTTGGCAACAAACGGCCCAATCGTCCGCGAAGAGAAGAATTTCAAGAGAGATGATATTAGGCAGGCCGTCAATATAGTTTATGAAGAGAATAAGACCAAACACTATTCTCTGAGGCACAGCAAAAAGGACGGTAGATATCGGGAAAGAATGTGAGTTCGCGTAGCCAAATTGTTGGCTGTCGATTCGGAATCCTGGAATCCATACCAACACTGATAAACGAAGCATGATGGTTGGTTGTGGAGCTCATGTTTTACTATAGAAGGCGGCTGACCATATCAAGAGTTGTTCTAAATCAGTTTTCGGGAGTTTTACTTTCAAACAAGTCTTTCGAAGCTTTCTTTCGTTGGTTATACCCTTTTTCCTCCCCCTAGCAGCACAGGGCTTCGGCCAAACTATAGGAATACAACGGCAACGGCTGATTCGTTGTAGGACTGATCTTTTTCAATACATCTTCAATATTGGGTCTATGCTGTGTACTGCTTGGAGTGTTATCAAACATTATAATTACCCTTTTGAGTAGGCATTGAGAGGGCACGGTGTTTTGTGAACTTTGGAAACTAAAAACTAATCACTTTAGTTCGCAATGGGGTATTCATGGAGTTTAGTGCCTCTCCCAGAGCCGTTTGACACAATTTGGTAGAGGTTGAGAAGCGCGTGTTACTACTTCCAAGTGCATTTGCTCGGAGAAAAGTCACCTGCTTTCTCTACAAAGCGCCTATGGTGCTTTCCGTCATTCTTCACTCGCTTCTTGACTTCAATGCACTTTACTCGACAAATTATGATCTGTGCTGGTGTGCGTGCTTGTAGCTTGTGTTGTCTCTCTGGAATCCGGGCGCGTGAATGAGCTCTTTGCGGTGTTTTCAGTTTTGGTGCAAAAATGTATTTATACGCACACCATGCCAAATAAATGTCAGTTGTTAGTTTAGCGCTGTGTTGTCTGTTTCCTCCTTTCATCTGCTCTCTTACGCATTGGGCCTTGCGCTCTTTCACGATTATCGTGCTCGTATAGTTCACCTACCAATTTTTTTAGATATCACTGCCTGCTGTGACTGCAAATAATCTAATAGAGTATAATTTCTGTCGATCGGTGAGGTGCACAGCGTTCTCTTGTTTAGGTAATGAAACTGTTTTGTGGAAGAAAGGATATTCGGTTTAAGTTTATGCGTGTTTAACGTCCCAATGCGTCTCAGGCTATGAGGGACGCCGTAGTGAAGGACGACGGAAATTTCGACCACCTGGGGCTCTTTGACGTGCACTGCCATCGTACAGTACACGGGCCTCTAGAATTTTGCCTCCATCGAAATTCAACCGCCGCGGCCGGAATCGAACCTCGTCTTTCGGGCCAGCAGCCGAGCGCCATAACCACTCAGCTACAGCGGTGGTTGGAAAGAAGAAAGTATTCCTAAGTAAGATTACAATCAAGTTGAGATGAAGACTCTCTTGGTAACGTCTCAAGAATATGAATGCCCTCATCTGCTTGCCTTCAACTGCACGGCCAGAAAATGCTGTTCATACGCTCTGCTAACCACCGTGCTAAACAAGGGCACCAAAGAAGTTCTTGTACATTATCTTTTTATTCAATAAAAGAAGTAAAGCAGTCTCATAAGTATACAGATATCTGTTGTTAAACTCACGTTATTATCGCGTTAGGAATCCTCACCGAATGAGTAAAGTAAGTTTGAGTATTCTTGGGAGGTCCATCGTTTTTCCTATTGTGAGGCTGTTCACCTCGTTGTACTTAATCCAGGAACGCTCGTTTTATCATTAATCTCAATTCACACTACTTCCAAGTTAGCGAAAAACCAGCATTGTATGAACGCCGTGAGCCTTTCAAAAAGATTATTCTTAGTTTTAGCTTGATTTTTTTATTTTCTTTTACTGTCTCAGTTAGCTGCATTCAACGACATCCTTATCTGAGTTTTCGCAGCGGGCCCTTAAGGAACAAACATATGCGCACAAGTTGAGCTTTCTTAAATATCGCTTTCAATAATGAGGTACTTGTGCAATTTTGTACGGCACTGTTAACATATTGATGGCGATGGTCTGACCTTCCGATGCGCTGAGAATTTTTGAGAGTAGGCAAACGTAACGGATACAACTGCTGCGAATACGCACTGGCCCCTAACAATAGTCGCGGCTGCATGAAAGCTGTGATGCTGTACCTCTTGGCTATCATAATAATTGATATTTTTATGACTAGCCACGACGTTTGAGCCTTGACCGCTGCATCGGCACGTGTTGTGAGTGTCGGGAGTTTCTACGGCAATAAAGTCACCCGTCAAGAACAGTGGCATGCTGCGAGGGCGCAAAGGATACAGACGATACCGCTCTCATCATTCGACTGTAGAGCAGGAGCATCGAAGAAAAGCATGCCTAGCTAGTGCGAGCAAGATTAGAGTAAATCTATCAATTATATTTCGAATTTTAAAGCCGACCAGAATCTCTACCTTCAGCTGGCTGTTAAATCTACCCACTCCGAGCGGAGCTTTCTCTCCGCACTCTTAAAGGCATCTCCGTCTTGACACGTCCATTCCTCCTCAAAATATATGGCCCCACTATACTTTCCGCGGAGCTGCATGGTAGCAGTGAGACAGCAGAGAGCAAGCGTAGAGAGCTTGCGTGCGGCAATATTTCTAGACCCTGGCGACATTACGGCTTCCAGAAAGCCGGCACATCAGACGTATTATCAGGGTGTGTAGCGATGTCTCGAATTCCTCTCGGACTATAAAGTACGCCTGGAACACGAAATATGCATCAAGTATCGAGTAACAGCAAAAATGATCTTGCCGGTGCAACCGATTCTCTAATATCTATTCCTGGCACAACTGTGGTGGCATAGACAGTGACAGTCCTCAATACTTCTCAGACTTTGTTTGTTGACGTTTTCATTGACAAATCATCTTTATTTGCCTTCAGTTTTCTCGTTTACTTTGAAACTAGCTTTTTGTAATAATTTTGCCTCCGGCTCATATACGCTCGTTTCGTCACAGGCAGTAGCTGTAATCTGTTTTTCTTATCTTTTGGAAAGCGATTCACTGCGGTACGGACTCTTGCGCTTAATTCATTTAATTCGTTAATTTTACCGGCATTGTTGTTACACACGAAAATCGACTAAATCATGGTGTTTTCTCCAGATTATCGTTTCCTACAGTGTATTTAAATTTAGCTCTCCGTTATTTTATTGTTAATTCCTGATATTTGTTCATTTTTGCTGCCTCTGTACCCACCTCTGCAGCTTCACTAAAAAGTGCGGTTTTGATGAGGCATATACGTGCTCAAGAGAGCTGAAAATGTGGTTAGCACTCTTTTGATTTCTAGAGGCCGTGTACTGTGGTATGTCAGCGCACGTTAAAGGACTCCGGGTGGTCGAAATTTCTCGAGCCCTCCACTATGGCCTCCCTCATAGCCTGACACGCTTTGGGACGATATACCTTCATAAACGATAAACTTTTTTGTTTTACAATATTTCTCTAATACTCAAGCCCTTACAAACCGTACAGGTTGCTCGAGGACCAGCTGAAGCTCCAAAATCCCCATTTTGATTCTCCTTCCTCTCACTCCTGTGCATTCTCCAGAAGGGCCTAGTTTGTTTACTCTTGAAGCGAATATGCTAATCGCGCCATAATATATTGTTTGTCTTCCTTTACATGACCGTATATTTGTTTACACTTTCTGCAAGCAATGAAAAACTGGATGCATTTAACGCATCAGTGCTGTGTTGTTCTATCAATTGCTACCTGAGCAAAGACTGAAGTGGTATCTACTTGTTTCTTTAATCAATTTCGTGGCACATTATAAAGTCACCTTGTGTTTAAAGGTAGTTCATTACTGGTCTAGAATAACTGAAAACGCGCTCGCGATTGCCGAATATCTGACCATAAGTTGATCCTGATCCTGTCGCCCGGTCTCTCGTCTTATACCGTTGTTTAATTTGTAAGTGCGACGAAATATGTTGTGGATACTACCTTATTCGAAGAGTATAAATTACGTCTTCAGCTGATTCAGGCCCGCATTTGATTTTCAATCGGTAGTATAACGTGGGCAGAGGCTATGGCATTACCATATCGTTTACCTTTGGTCGTGCCCTAACTCTGTCCATTGCTTGTAAGAGAAGGAGCGAGAGAAAGAACTGAATTACGAAGTAGCATTAATCGTGCAAGTTACCATCCGAGACTGCCACGGCGCCTCATAATAGAACTTGTGATACAGACATAATCTTGCGCTGTGACGTCGGCTAGTTAATTTTGAGAGATGAGCATGGCGTTTTAGTTTGGTGACACTTTTATGATAAGAATAAGCAGAGAAGATGAACCTAGAGGCGCCGTTTTCAATTGCTCCTAGCTTTTTAGAAAGAGTATTTTCTCAGGGTCCCAGATAGCGCATGCACACTCATGTTTAGGCCGTACAAATGTTAGATACGCTATTGATTTCAACGATGGTGGTGCTAGACGTAACGTTCACCGAAAATACCCGAGGACGCGGTCAGCTTCGATTTGTGTGACATGGTATGACCACCTATGATCTTGCGTTAAATGAAGGCCTGAGTATTTGTAAGTTTTACAGCGGTTATTTCTGAGTTAACAATAAAGTACTTTGAAGATGGGTTAGAGTGACGTCTGTGGAAGGAAAGGAGAGCAGTTCTTTTTTTTTCACGTTAAGCGACGTTAGACATTTATCACACCAAGCTAATATGCAATCTATGTCGGATTGAAGGAGCTGGTGATCTTTGTTAGAGAGTATAGGACGGTATACAACGCAATCATCAGCGAACAGGCGTATGTTAAAGCGTATGTCAGTTAGTAGGTCGTTTATATAAATCAGGAAAAGAAGGGGCCCGAGGACCGTGCCTTGGGGTACCCCAGAAAAAACAAAGGAGCAGCAGGATGAACTTTTATTAGCAAAAACAAACTGTTGCCAGTTACTTAGAAAATTACGAATCCAGGCAAGAACAAGGGAATGGAGATTAAGATGTGAGAGTTTCAAAAAAGCCGCTTGTGTTGGACTTTGTCAAAAGGTTTTCGAAGTCTAAAAACAGGGTGTCCACTAGGATATTGAGATCAAGTTAAGCGCTTAGGTCATTATTAAATAGAGCTAATTGAGTATCACAATAAAGGCCTATTATGAATCTGTGCTGGTTCGCGTGAAATAAATCAAGAGAGACTAGAAATTTCATGCCGTGAGAGAAGGTTACGTGCTCCATTAATTTGGTGGAACGGTAGTAATGGATATCGGGCGGTAATTCCGACGAGAAGATGAAGGCGGGGCACTTGAATACACGAGCTGCCAAGGCATGCTGAGGTGGCCCATAAATATGAAAAAAGAAAACAAATGAAGAAAGCAAAGCCACATATTCTCCGGAGTGTGCATTTCCCACTCGCCGGCAATGTGTGCAGAACTCGAATGCCCGATGAGACGTGGCCTGACTAACGTGAAAACTGCGGACGACGGTGAAGTGACACTCTTTACGAGCGCTGTTCCTACAAATTCGATCTCATTTATGTACCATTTTTTTATTGCTCGAACGTTTCCTTCATTGCGATCAGTCTGTTTACCTTCCGCCAGATTCCTACGTTTCTCGAAAAGCCACGTAAGTACGGAAGTATTTTACTCCTGAAACAGCATGAGCTGTTCCTGTTTTAATGTTTTTTAAAGGCAGAGGCGGCGAGCAGTTAGTTAACTTTGAATCTGCTCTGGCTCGGTTGGAGTGCACGGGCGCTTGGCATAAACGCGTGCTGGGCGTTGGGTAAATGCTACCGTTACCTTTATACCTATTATAGCTGCCCACCACGCATAGCCAACAATTGCTCTCATCTTCTGCTATGCGTGCTTTTGTTTTCCTTGGGCGTTTGTCACGGCTGACTACCCATAAGATTGGTCCCTTTTCGGCAGTAGGTGATTAGATAGGACAAACACGATTTATGGCGCTGCAAGTCAGATGGCGTAAGATTGAAACCTCAAAAACAGAAAACGTTCTCTTTCTGGTACACATTAATAGTCATGGCAAAACTTTCCTTACGTTGCACACTAATAGAGCGCTGGATAAGCAGAATAGAGGCGATAAGAGCATTGTTATGATAAATGTTCGTAAAGCAGGAGTCAGAACTTCAACGGAAATGAGTGCAAGGCCATCTTTTCATTGTGGTGCTATTGATTAGAGTTATAAATTGCCTGCGCATCAAATTTTGCGGCCCGACGATTCAAAAATATTAAAAGAATGCAGCGCTACCTACTGCAGACAAAATGCGAACCCACTACCATCACATGTCGTATGCTGAGCTCCTACAATGGAGAGTTGGTGGGTGTTTTTATTTCCTCACGTCGGAACATTTCAGTGGGCAACGCTGGCCTCTATCTAGTGTTCTAATATCTAATGTATTTTGGTGCATGTCATTTTACCTTGTCAGGGCCCGGCAATGTCACAATCGATAATAATAGCAGACTGTCAGGAATGTCCATGTATACATCGAATTTCACGTCGATCGTTATAAAATTGGGAGGGCGGGGAAGCAATTGTGCATGAAATTTCTTGGGCTACACAAGTTTTAAAAAAGAGAAAAACTGAGCCCCCACTAACAAGGGCAGCTGTGGCTGAAAATCTAGCATCCGCTGTAACAATGTTCCGGGAATCAATGGTGTTTCACTTTTGCCTGTACGTACGTAAAATAACACTTGGGCTTTTGGGAAGCAAAGAAATTATAATAGTATCCATTGCAGCTACCTTAGGTTTCTTTGCAAAAAACTGTAGGGCATTGACACTGCGGCGGAGCACTTCTTCAAGCGACAGCTACAAGGGGCACAGCAGCTTCCTAGTGTGGGCAAAGTTTTTCCAGCCTTTCTAGTCAGCGTGTAACTTCTGCTAGAATAGGGGATCTGTTGTTTTCTTTTTCCTGGGGACGATTCCGTCGGCCTGTTGCGCAGCAGTGGAAGCCTGATAACGGCCATATTCATGATTTCCACAGTGACGCCACACAAACAGTTCGTCGACACACTAAACTCTCCGACTGCGGACAACCTCTAGACAATTCTTCGCCATTAAAGCAACTTGAACGAATTCAAGATCAAGGTTTTCTCTGCATAATTTAGGCATTCAATTTTTCATACTGTGTGAAACTGCAAACCTATAATTTATTTTTTAGTATCAGATACAGTTGCTAGCTAGCGTTTTCCAAATACGGCGAAGCTCTACTTTCTGCACGGCCTGCACGAAATCACCCGCAGGCGCTTTGCGTGGCGACTGTGTGCAATTGGCGTTGATCCCCCGCAAGAAATCTGGAAAAGCCTGAACAGCGTCATGCAAATGATGTTTTCCTCTGATCGTGTGCACGCAAGAGACTGTGCATTAAAGATTGTTTCGCCTTGCTTCTTGTTATGCGACAAGCTAGGGCGCTTTAAAAACAAGCAGGGTACTCCACTCCGAATTATATATTATATAGCAACTCCCAATCGTAACAGCAGTGTTTAAGGTTAGGTCCTATGAAGTTTTAGAATGTACGATGAGCTGTATATTAAAACATACCTTAGGGTTGGGTTTTGCGACCATGCGTATGCAAAGAGCTTCAAGGGGTATTTTCATTGTCAGTTTTATAAATAACAGACAAATAATTAAATGCTTCAGTCACTGGAGTTATATTGCACGTTTTTATGGGAAACTTACAAGTCATTCCAATCACAATCCTCGTAGCTGGGAAATGTTCCGAGATATTCGCACCCGTATTTGCAAGCAAATTCACGTAATGACTCATCCAAGAAAATCACGAACGGTGCGGACTTCCTCCCTGATGCCGTTTCTAAGAATGAGCTTCACCAAAGTGTAGACCGAACTGTTATCAGCTTCACCTTTTGTTGTGTGTCATTTGCCGTCTAATTTCGACGTGCAAAAGCTGCATCACAGAGGTGCCGTTTTTCCGCTCATTTCAACCGCCTTGTCTCATCATATGCAAGACACCACCACCCTGTTCTCGCATATTTAGCGTTGCAAACCGCTATCCCAGAAGCTACCGGACATTGAATGTTTCTCCGTCTGAGTGCACTTACGTTGCTTTTTTTTTCTACGCGTATTTAATTATGAAGTTGCACTTTGCAATTAGTTATAGTTAAGAGGCCGCTTACTCAAAAGCAGTACTTCCTCCCGTCAATACTAGCAATCCATCCGTTAGGTTTTGCTGAAAAACGATTTCGTCGGCTATCTCTTCGTAATATTTTTCAAATTTACCCATTCTGCTGCGATGCCTGTCGATACAGAGTGTTTCCTGAAGAAAGCTGAGACATCACGTGGTCAGGCATGTTCGATTCAGCATTCTAGTTTTGACTGAACGAGGCTTGCTCATCGCAGCGTTTCATATAAAAATATTTTCAAATCATTATAGAAAGAAGTAAGCGCTATTACCTAAAAAATAAGGAAGAGATTCCGTAGACGCTCTACGACTTCTGAATATATCTATCAAGGACCACAGACTCTCTCTAGACCAGTAAGAGGATGAAGACGTTATCAACACGTGGCATCTTGGGATCACATTAAGCCAAGATTCAACGCACTTGTCAAGTTGTGACAGGGCTTCGAGTAGTGACCATGTACTATTTATGAACCAGTTTCGCGGTTTTCACACGCTTCCGTGCGGTCATTAAGGGCAGCTTTACAGTTTCTACTGAAACTTCGTAGCAGAAGGAAAATTTGTCCTGGCCGGGGTTCGAACCCGGTACCAGCACCTCGCCGGAGCAGTCGATCTACTAAATGAGATGACCGGGAAGGCTAGCATATGGTAGGACGAGAGCATTGGTGTAGACTGGCACCGACGCTTAGACGACTTCGAAGTGGACCGCGTGAAGTTAGATTCTTAGACGACTTCGAAGTGGACCGCGTGAAGTTAGATTCAACGCAAGCACGTAACGTTTGCGTTTATTAAACTGGTATGTTTTCATCCTGGTATGATTTTATCACTGATAAGATACCTCGGGAGAACAGATAGAAAAGCAAGTATATTGTGTACATCATTGACATGTATGATATGATGACCGGGCACCCAGCGCACTTCTATATTCTGCTTCAATATGTTTGGCGAAAAGCACTTGAGGAGCGAATTACTTGGTTCTTGTGACATCTTTCATAAAAAATATCGCCCATACAGCAACTAGAAAGCTTGAGCAGGTAACGTGCTTAACATTTGTTTTTTTTTTTGAAATTGAGCCTTACGGCCAAAAGGGTACCATATTGTTCGGGCAGCTGCGTCATTTTTTTTTTATTTAGACAATCGTGGACCAAGAGCTGCCCACAAGACTTTCAGGAGTTCCTGTAAAATTCAGTGCTCTGGTAGTTTGCATACAAATAATGGAGTATTGTTTTATATTTTGCTCCAATCGACAACCGTCTGTGCTCACCTCTAGTAAGGATATGTCACAGTGAACATAATCGAGTTCTAATAGAGCAACTATATGTTTAAAGGAGCTCATTATAAAATTGTAAACTAGTGGGCTCTAGGTTACTGACAAGCTTGACGACTCTGATCGGGAATGGTAGTGTTAAGGGTAGTAATCTTGAGAACAGTTGTCTATGACTCGTGTCGCGCAAATGCTGATTTCATGAATGGTCCACTTCGGATAATAGGATTATGGCGTATTTAACAGTTATAAACATATGTCTTTTCTCGGGTGGTCACTAGGCCACCTAAAAAATAGAGGTTCTCAATGGAGCTAGCTCGATAACCACTTGTGGCAAGACGGAATGTCTTGGAAGCAGGGTAAAGCATATTTAAAGCAGAACAACTCTGACTCATGGGGAACAGAGCCTATGTGAATACGTGATAGGGCGAAGCTATTAAGATTACTCAACTGGTAAATATCGGTCAATTCCCTATGACTGGTGCGACAGGATTTTCAGCAGGTTCAGTACATTGCCTTAATTTAGCCGTAATTGATTGGTGTAGGCGCCCAGTTTTTCATAAACTACAACGCCAAGAAATATGCGGTCTTCTTTTACTGTGAAGCTGAAACGATTGAATGTTATGTTGAGAACAAGTACAATGCTGCGCTGTATTGAAAAGAGTACACATTTTTTATCTTCGACTCTAAATATTAGCCATTTTCGTTATCGCAGCTGGAGAACCCGTTGACCCCTTCATATATGCTCTTCGATGTTTCAAAAAGTGCAGCCCTTGATCAACAAGAAGGCAATAAGGAACATATCTCGACAGTACAATATTTAAGGATTTTATTTTAACGGTGGAAAGTGTGCAAGTGAGAGCGCCACATTTGAAATCCATTTCCCCCTGCATGAACCAGCTGCGTTGCGGAAATATTTCTTGACGCAACCTTGAAAGTGCAGTCCAAGAGATGTGTTGAAATATTAATCACGACATTTCACGAGTCTCCGGGGACTACAGAGGACGGGGGAAAAATTTGCTGACGTGCTTGCTAGCTCATGCATTCATACAAAACATTTAACAGTCCAGTCAAGTATATCGTGCAGAAGACATTAATACTGTTAAGTGGTTGCAAGTCGATGAAATTGGAACGGCATGACAGATGGTGATGGCATGATTTATTGACGGAAGCCCTGGCACGAGTACTCCCGACCACGTCACTGACACGACCTGGAGCCAACCAGCGATTGTCCTGATCGCGCGAAGTAGAAGAATAAAAGAAACTCAGGACGTGACAAGAAGACGACGAACTTTGTACTGACGCGGACGGGAGCGCTTGCGCCAGGCCGTTCACCATAAAATCATGCCATCACTAGCTTTCATGCCGCTATGATTTCATCGGCTTGCCGCAACGTAAAATTATGTAAAAGGGGATGGCGTTCACTCGTGCACAGTATTGGTCTGCATGTTTCTTTGGGCTTAGCAAGTTCCTACCCCATCGAATGTTATTCTTTGCAGTATAATGTTGTACCGCAACTCTTGCGTCCATGGCTTAGGTTGGATAGAAAAAAAGCAGCAGTTCTCCAGCTTTATCGTGAGTAGCTCTACGCTTGTCATCGCATGCTGATAACAGACCAACACCTGATATCCATCTTCACAGAGCCCTCAACGACCCAAGAGGCCGCTTCATCTAACTACGCGATATTGCTTAAGCAAACACAGAGCACACCCATGTCCGCTGTCTGGAGGAGAACGACGCCTCAAAAGTTTTTAAGGGCACGTACAGCAATCAATCTTTAGAAGCCCCCGAAGCCCTCTTCACCGAACTCAGGCGCTTCAAGCCTGAATACCGTCGTGATACGCGCCATAGATGCTTCGTGAAATGCGGTACCCACGGCTCAGTACTGCAGGACGGCCGGTGACCGGCCGATACAACGCGCAAGCGTAGTGTTTGTACCAAGACCGACAGCTGTAGGACGTGCGTGTGAACACGTATGAAAGCCAGTTAGGCGCTCGGTTGGGCTTTAACCGGAAAGTCTCGAGCGCCGTATCTGTGGTGATCTGTTTGCATCTCTTTTCAGGTATCCGCCGGAGACGTCGCCAGTGGCGATGAATGATTTTGAATAAAATTCCACAGAGTGCATTTTCCCCTGCAAGAGTAAAATGCATACTATTAAACTTAATTATTTTTGAAGGCATGACTCATTAGTTCCTTTTGAATTACTTTGATGAAGTGGAAATCAGTATGGAAGTTGATTGTTGCCCTTCATACCGCTCAGTCAAGTATGTGTGAGGTTTCAAGATCTTGACATCTTGAGCCATTCTGTATCCCTTAAATTCTGTATCCCATCACGCACAAGACGTCGGCAGAAGACGATCCCACCACGGGCGCATACATTTAAGGCGTAAGCCTTGCTTGCCCAATTTAACGAACACCCGTGTGTGTGTGTGTGTGTGTGTGTGTGTGTGTGTGTGTGTGTGTGTGTGTGTGTGTGTGTGTGTGTGTGTGTGTGTGTGTGTGTGTGTGTGTGTGTGTGTGTGTGTGTGTGTGTGTGTGTGTGTGTGTGTGTGTGTGTGTGTGTGTGTGTGTGTGTGTGTGTGTGTGTGTGTGTGTGTGTGTGTGTGTGTGTGTGTGTGTGTGTGTGTGTGTGTGTGTGTGTGTGTGTGTGTGTGTGTGTGTGTGTGTGTGTGTGTGTGTGTGTGTGTGTGTGTGTGTGTGTGTGTGTGTGTGTGTGTGTGTGTGTGTGTGTGTGTGTGTGTGTGTGTGTGTGTGTGTGTGTGTGTGTGTGTGTGTGTGTGTGTGTGTGTGTGTGTGTGTGTGTGTGTGTGTGTGTGTGTGTGTGTGTGTGTGTGTGTGTGTGTGTGTGTGTGTGTGTGTGTGTGTGTGTGTGTGTGTGTGTGTGTGTGTGTGTGTGTGTGTGTGTGTGTGTGTGTGTGTGTGTGTGTGTGTGTGTGTGTGTGTGTGTGTGTGTGTGTGTGTGTGTGTGTGTGTGTGTGTGTGTGTGTGTGTGTGTGTGTGTGTGTGTGTGTGTGTGTGTGTGTGTGTGTGTGTGTGTGTGTGTGTGTGTGTGTGTGTGTGTGTGTGTGTGTGTGTGTGTGTGTGTGTGTGTGTGTGTGTGTGTGTGTGTGTGTGTGTGTGTGTGTGTGTGTGTGTGTGTGTGTGTGTGTGTGTGTGTGTGTGTGTGTGTGTGTGTGTGTGTGTGTGTGTGTGTGTGTGTGTGTGTGTGTGTGTGTGTGTGTGTGTGTGTGTGTGTGTGTGTGTGTGTGTGTGTGTGTGTGTGTGTGTCGATGGTTCCCATAACAAATGACGTCCTCGTGCAACCTAGCAAGTGGCAGTTAAATGAGTGGCAGTAAAGTTGACAAGTACCTCATGCAGATGGTCGCTGCATTCGAATGCAGTCTGATACTGCAGCTAATGAGGGAAGGGGGCGAATGTGGCGGCAAGGCGGCGACTGCCTTCACGAAGTTAGCTCGCAAAGCGGAAAGGGTGCGGCGGCGTCACGGCGGCAGTTACGTACGGCTGTGCAGGGAAAGAATCGCCAGCTGCGCGGCACCAGGTTGAAACATCCACTTTGAATGCGCAGCAGGCTACTGTACTACTAATGTCTCACCTGTTTCCTGGACAGCAATAACCGCAATAATAATAATATTTTGCAGATGAATTGGATTGTTCAGTGTTGCGGTGTGCTATGTGTCGTAGAATGTGCTGTGGGTAAAAAGTGGCTTTTGTAGGAGCTTGGCAAAAGTCATTAACCATTCTTTTTTTCTTATGTTGCCTTAACTATTGAAGACATAAAAGGCATTTTATGAAATGAGTCAAATTTTTAGTCAGTGCCTTTACGTCTAACTTATGTGTCTTACCTTAACGGCTCACAAAATAACAAAATGAACCCCCTAAACAAAGAAAGGAAGCTTTCCATTTCCTTCTCAAGAAACAGTGTTTCCTAATGGTCGTTTTGTCTACGAAGAAAAGCTTTGTCTTTCCCATACGTGAGCACAGAAGCTTTTTTTCTCCCTAATTCTCGAGGGCAGTTGTCACCTAGATCATAGAAATGAAAAAAAAAGCAAAGGTAATGCAGCGCGAAAGAAAATTACAGGCTTCAATCTGACTACGAGGTTTTACACACCCGATCACACCCCGCAGAAAGGCTTTTTTATGTTATCCGTAATTGCTAGTGTCCCAACCACAGCCGCAACACAATGCCCTCTGGTGTCGTTTACTGCTGTTTTGGAGAATCTCACGTTTTGTTCGCAGCTGTTACAGCTTGTCATCTTCGTAAATATAACGGCCTAGATCACTTCTCTCGCCTTAGTCTAGATTTCAATTTCTATGGCGTTGTATAGATGAACCGACCGCAATAAGCTGAAGAGAAGGGTGAGTTTTTCATTATCTCGTTGCTTCGGGTGAAACCTGAGGCACTACTGACACATTTACCAGTCTCGAAGAAAAAAAAAGAAAAGAGGAGTGTCCTGGTAACAGCGTTTATTACATCCTGCTCGGACAAGTGATAACGCCATTAAATTGTAGGGATTGTGTTGTTAGAAAAAACAACCTCCCTAGTAAAAAGGACTTTCGACTGCAAGCCGACGCGTTCTATCACCCCACAAGTTTGCAACTTCTCCTATTGCAGGCAATTACTTTGCTCTTCAGAACTGAATTGAAGATAAAAAAATAGTGCGTGTTGTTTTTTAAACAGAGAAGCTTCTTCATTTTTCTTCCAAGTTTACGCGGCAACAAATTTTGTACACTATTTCGCCGAAGAACTTTTACAGTTCGCAACGCAGCACTGAACTGTGGCCCAAATTATTCTCGGTTGTATATTCCGCCAGCAGATGGTCTTTGCTTTAATTATCGCTTTTATCAGCTATTTTCATTCATTTTCTTTTCCTCATTTTATCGATTATTTCAGAAAATTAAAAGTGTTACCAGAGCACAGCTCCCCATTAAACGCAGCTCGAGAAGTACATCCCTGAGGTGTTTTTAATTGCTGTGGCAAAAATCGTGATCAAAATTATTTCTTCGGTAAGCTATTATTGATGAAGATGCCTCGCATATTAATGACTCTTGGCGCTGTTGCCAGCGCACACAGCTATAGTTTTTAAGCAGCGTTTCCACCCTTCTACCGCCTTTCGCTGATCACATTGTTCAGCTCTAAGCCAGCTTAGAAATAATGCCTTGAGTGCGTTGACCACTTTCGCTACATCCAGTTTTTGTTAAAGCTAAAGAACATTTAGCATTTCATGCTTCAACTGAGTAAGAAGCGTGCAGGGATAAAGTTAATTTTTTTGTTGCTGTTCACTCACACGCCCTATGAATTGTACTGTCAGCAAATGTCTATACCGCTCGCGTTCGGCAAGACTTGATTTCGGCTCAATTCGCCGCAAGCACCTGCCGTCGTGACAGGCGAGGAATTGACTACTCCTACTAGCAGCGCGTGTGTTTTTTAATTGGAGAAACAGGTGATGCGCCTCAAGAGATGCGAGCTACGTGGTCACAGGTGGTATACACGAAATTGCTGTTGACAGTACAATGCTGCTGATGCGTTTTTAGATACGTGGATATAAGTTTTCACCATCCACCAACTTTATGATGAGACCGCAGCGTTTAAAATCTGAGAATACTTTATGTATAAGTGCGGCTACATTCAGAGCATAGTGGTGTGCAAATAAAGTGCAGTAAAATAATTTTTTGTTTCAGGCTGTTCTCCTCTCTTGTACAATTTTTGAAGCGCCAGCACGAAAGTTAATGTCCCTATGGAGTCTGAAGGCATGAAACGAAATGTTTCAGACTTTTTGAAAAGAAAGGAATGACAAGAGGCTGCATCCAACCGAAAGTTCTTGGCAGCTAATGGAAGGTCATTTTGTCGAGTGATATGAGAGAAAAATGTAATTACTAAAGAAATGCACAGATGATGAATGCGGTGCAAAGGGTGAGAAGGCGTTGGCAATATTTTTTTTTATTATGGAGTGTACTAATTTCGTCTCAGAGCTTTATTTCTAAACGTGCACTATTTGTGCTTAGTACTGCTTCAAACTTCATGAGTCCCAGCGCTAGAAAAAATCAGTTTTTAGCATGTGACCTCGTGCATATTTTTCTGGTGATCAGGTCATTAATTTAATTTTCATTTTGAGGGCATCTTACATCGTTAATTTTTCGAATGTAATCATGCTGCAATATAGCTAATTTGTGTTATAACGGCCGCCCACACCCCCCACCAAGTGAACACAGTGATATAATTTGATATTCGTGGTTAAAACAAGAAAACGTTGGGGCCTCATGATATTTCGCTACTTGCCGTAAGTTGTGGCAATTTGGCTTGAATGAGCCTATTTTCTCGAGAGCTGTAAAACTATCTGGGCAAATGAAACTGGGAAAGAAAATTCTGACAAATATCAGGGGAATTTGGGTTATGAATTTTAGATGAAACTTTACAAACAGCACTTGCTTCGGTAATAGCATTACTCTTTCGCTCGTTTTCCCTTCAATGTGCAGTGCATGTTCACGTCATCTAAGTTTTCCACTGCACGCATAGCAACAAAAGAACAATCGAAAACTATTACCGTATCGCGTGTATCGAAGCTAGCATAAACTCTTTGGGCTGCTAAGTGAAAAACTGTGGAGTTAGAACCCTTTTTGACGATGGTGTCGTGCTGCGAAAATAGATTATTTTGAATTGGGCCCTTGAGGTTGCTTTCGTACAAGATAGAAAAGTAGAAAAAACATACGCACACCTCGAGGTGCATATTTTAGCAAGCACTTCGGGGTGCACGATTCTGTTACTTCAAACTTAATCTCCATACATCGTGTGCCTTCTGTAATATGCACCAGACAGACAGGCTTTCGCGCACCCTTCTGTGTTCCGATTCTACTAGTAAGGTTAACTGTTTTGTACAAAGAATGAATAGAGCTCTTTCCGTTTTGTTTTTCGCGGCAGGATTAGAGAAACTCGGGTGTGATGAAATACTTGCACGCACGTTCTGATCAATCGAATTGCACAAACCACAACTCTACTTATTTGGGTCCCCCGTGCGAACATTTGCTTTGGAAGGCGCTTTTTCTTAATCTGCAATTTTCTTGGCTGCCGTGACGTCAGGTCTAACATTCTCTTCTAATGCTTGTGGCTTTAGAACAGCGACAATCCATAAGGAATACCATTAGAACATGTGCACCCAGTGACAGAGTTCTGTACGAATGCTGATTCCCATGTGAAGAGAACATTGAGTTTTGGTACGAGTTGGCTGAATTGATTAAAAAAGTCAGTTGTCATCTTTCATCTATCGAGAGATAAAACGTTCTGTGCAAAGTACTTCTGGCGTCCGTCGGTACGTAAAACGGTGAGAATATAAATTCGTGTCTATGACGCATTAAATTTAAGTGCCCCTTCAGTGCCCTCTTTAATGCACAAGGTAAACCATGTGTTTTTAAGAAGTGTGTTTTTTGCAGTGCAACAATATATGCAAGTTTTCAGCAAACGTTTCATCCTCTTCTTTAGAAACAAGCCCTGCGGTGAAGAAGCTGATCATATTGAAACCTAGAGCCACCAATTCCCAACAAGCGGCATTATTTAGACAATGTCTTAGAAACATTTCGCTGTAGTTTCTGGTGCCAAAAGCGATTACTTTGTACTGATAAAGAAAAAAGAAGATTCAAAAATGCCATAACGTAAGGAGAAGAAGGAGGAGGAGGAAGAAGAAGAAGAGCAAAAGGCAAGGAGGTTAACCGCAAGAGTAATTGGTTTGCTGCCCTACACTGGAGGACAGGGTTGGGAAATAAAAAAACATAAGAAAGCAAATCCTGCATGTCTACATTGTACACCATCGTGCTTAGAAAGGCAAAAATGTGAGGAAGTAGGCTTTAATGGCCAGTGATAACAATGGTTTATGGTTTTATGGGGGTTTGACGTCCCAAAGCGACTCAGGCTATGAGAGACGCCGTAGTGAAGGGCTCCGAAAATTTCGACCACCTGGGGTTCTTTTACGTGCACTGACATCGCACAGCACACGGGCCTCTAGAATTTCGCCTCCATCGAAATTCGACCGCCGCGGCCGAGATCGAACCCGCGTCTTTTCTACCGGCAGCCGAGCGCCATAACCACTCAGCCACCGCGGCGGCTAAATCTTCTGATTCAGATCACTTGTCTGTTTGGAAGCATAAATGCTAGTCAAATTTCAACCAAGTAAATTTGCGACAAACCCTCCTGGTACCTCAACTTAGGCACAGCATTGAGGAGAAAGCAGACATGGGTGCTCTATAGGTGCCTTCACTGCAGTTCCAGGAAGCAAACCACGTTTTGAAACCAGGAATAAAAATCCGGTCCTAGATTTAATTTTACGAAAATTATAAGCTAATAAAAATAAATTTTTGCTATTGCTTCAATTATAAGAAAACTTTGAATATTACGCCGAGAATCTGTGCCAACTTAATTTTAATAATCCAATTGGCATGGAATAAATTCAATGAACAGTTACCGTCTTGTTTTCCCTAATGAAGTTATGGTTACGTTACTGCCCAGCTTTTTGTTATTCATTCTAAGACCTGGAACAACTACATCAGTCTTAACCAAACTCAGTTTTCTTTTGCCACCACTAGCAAACTTTCTACGTGCACGCAGATGGCAGGAAGCAATCTCGCTGCCTGACAATTGGAACCATACATTTCGAGGGAAGCCTTTTACTGATTAAAATATTAGATGCAGACCGCTCGACAGAGAAGAAACAGGCGCACAATGAGGGGCTTCTTGATGATGTTGTTCAAAGGTTTCTTTTGAACAATCACGTTCTACATCTTGCATATAAGACTCACTGTTGGCGTTCAAGCTCATATGTGCTCAACTAATTTCTGTGTTGAGTGAGAACCAATTTTAGAACTGCTTTTAATCAACAAACCACAAATAAACCGGGACATACACTCTAAAAAAATGTTGCCCTGCAAAACATAATCATCTTGGCACCCGCAACACACTACCATGTACGCGGCGCCAAATAAGATTTCGGCACTTACCTTCAGGGATATAATTACATGCTCAGCAAACGCCAGCTTATGTTCAATGTCGGCAAGTTGTCTAAAAAGCAAGGTTCATTGCAACATCAGACGTCTTTTAGGCAAAATCAAATGTCATCTCTGCATATATTCTCCAGCAACATGTGTTTCTGCTAGCTGCTAGGCGCCCGACCGCGTATTCTAACGCTTGCGACTTCAAATGTCCAGATGTGCGGTAGCACGAATAAGCTGAGCTCAGCCGCTTCCCCTGCACTTATTAAAAAGTTGAACAAAAATTTAAGATACCATGTTCGTGTATGGCCAGGTTTAATCATTGTTATTGACGTCTTATCAGCCGACATAGGCGGGTGCAATTCCAACAGCAGAGATTGAGCAGTATAGCTCGCTCACGCCGTGCAAATCGCGGTGCACTCGTTCTCGGCATGTATCCTTAAGCGCACTATTACTGTAGTCTTCGTAACTGACATAGCTGTGTGTTTAAAAGTAAGCAGTCTCAAGCAGCAAAATTGTTTGGGTATGAGCTCTATTCCACTTCAAAATTTTATCCGCGTGCAGAATCTTTGTTAAATCCGAATCTTTCACATATTTCACGCAGATGGTTCGCTATGACTCGATCTTTGTTTGACTCCTGCAAAACTTAGATTCTGGCGATAACTACTGTGCTCTCATTGGTGGTCGAGTTTGCTTGCTAGGAGTAGTGCATGGCGAGCGTCACATTCAGGGGCTATCACATTTGTCAGCTGGTTTATTCCTACTGAGTAGCTCGCCGAGGGTCTCATGGAAGGATTGTGGTTTTCAGAATCGTGAGTTCGTCATACGCACGACAAAAATCTCATCACCGTAGTCATGCAACCATTGCATGACTAGCGTAGGCACTGAGACATCCGATGTTTTGTTGTGCATTACGACTCTCTAAAAGAAAGAAGTACTCACAGAACGAAGCAAATTGCAAAGCGGTATTACGCAATTGAAGCAGTTAGTAAGTGGCCGCCTGTTGAGGGAGGGAAGGACGCGGCTCCTTCATTAGCGCGAAAGCACTATGCCGATGGGTAGCACCTGGGCAAGATCTTACGATCTGTCTGGTTTTGTGCCAAGTGAAATGAGTAAATAAAAATAAGTCAAATAAACATCCGCGACTGGTATTCGAACTCATGGCGGCATCTCAGGCAACTGTGAGGGAGTACTATGCTATCGTCACAGCCCAACTACCTCATGTTGAACTCCAGCGCGCCCTCGCGCTGTGCATTGCACATCGCCTTCATGTACTAGTACTATCAAAGTTATAATCGCGATCTGAAATATGCGGTGCAAGTGAGAGATATGCGCATTGGCTAAATCGGCATTGACGTTGTAACAATTGAAGACAGACATAACTGGCCCCATGTGTAAGTGGGCACCTCAAGCCTGCTTTCATGTACGTGGCGGCAGTGTCCACCTTTAAAAAACAGCGACTTCGCACAATACTTTCTGCTTATAAATGATGAACTGCTAGCCATTTTTCTCCCAGCAGAGCGTGACGAATTTAAAATCGAAAAAGCTTGGCGCGGGCATTCAACATACACTGTACAATGCGCATTTTACTTTCAGCGCCTGGGAAAAGCCAGAATATTTTAAATTATCCGGTGTTACGTTTCGCCTACGACGCGCGGTATAGCCGGCGCGGATGCAACGGACGCCGGGGCTTCGTTCAAAGTGGCGGTCATTTTGGCCCGTTCAGTGCTGCCGCAACGCCTCCCACCAAGCGCGTCCAGGCAGGTTTCAATGCCACGTGTCTTCGTGTGTGTGTGCATGTTGGTGCCCACGCTTGTCAAAGTGCGGCAGCCGGGGAGAGGAGCTCCCCAACTGGGAGGCGAGGAGGTCTGACCGGCGTCGGCCCGGCGGACGCGACACGTCACATCTCAACATGTCCGTGCGTCGCCGTCTCGTGCGCTTCATCCCGAGCCGTTCCTTCTTGCCCTCGACTCCGAGGGTATAATGGCAGCTGCCCCGGACGCCAAAGAGAGACGTCGATTTCTTCCGTCGAGTAACGTGGTCGCCCTGACCGGCTGCTCTTTTGCGATGCTAGAATAAACAAGTGGTTCTGTTGACAGTCTACTCATCCTTTGCCAGGACCTTCGGATGTTTCCAGCTGTGCCCCAGTCCGCCAGGCCAACGCTACCCTTGGGGCTTGCAACCCATTTGCAACAACTGGTGGCAGCGGTGGGATACGAACCCACGCCTCCTGAGAGACTGGTGAGTGCGGGACTTTCTTCTTCTGAGTTTTGCCAGGCTTTCGTTAGTGTCAGAAACAGAGCTGGTAATTGTGTTGTCGTTGCTGCCGGGTTTGTTTGCGACAAGACAATAGTAGGCAGTAGAGAAAGCAGCATTCGGAGCAGCCATAGATTTGAAGTCGTTGCGCAAACCGAAATTGCTGGAGCTTGCAATAGAGTTGGGTCTGGATGTCTCAGACAAACTCAGAAAACCAGAACTGCTAAGGGCTATTCTTGAGTTGGAGGCTGAGGGTGACGAGCTGTCGGAATGCCTTGAGACCATTGAGGAGAGGGAGCAAAAATAGAAAGACGAGCGCGAACGTAAAGAGCAAAAAGAGGAGCGCGAACGTAAAGAGCAAAAAGAGAAAGACGAGCGCGAACGTAAAGAGCAAAAAGAGAAAGACGAGCGCGAACGTAAAGAACAAAAAGATAAAGAGAAAGAAGAGCGCGACCGTCAACACGCTTTGGAAATGAAGCGTCTCGAGGTAGAGATGGAACGCGCTCGTAATGGAAGTCAGGCACACGGTGCAGGAGAACGAGTATCGTTCAAAATGACTGACCTCATGCGGCCGTTTAAGCTTGGAGAGGACATTGGTTTGTTGCTGGTTAACTTTGAGCGAACGCGCGAGAAGCAGGGGTTCTCTCGGGAAACGTGGCCACAGCGCTTGCTCACTTTGTTACCCGGCGAGGCGGCCGACGTAGTCGCTCGCTTGAAGAGAGAGGAGGCAGAGGATTTCGACCAAGTGAAATCCAGTCTGCTAAAAAAGTACAGGCTGTCAGCGGAGGCGTTCCGTCGGAAGTTTCGGGAAAATGAAAAAGGCAGAAGTGAGTCATATACAGAGTTTGCCTACAGGCTTATGTCAAACATGCAGGAGTGGCTCAAAGAAGAGAAAGCGCTTGGTGACCACGAGAAAATTCTGCAGTGTTTCGGGCTAGAACAGTTTTATAGTCGGTTACCTGAGAACGTGCAGTACTGGGTCTTGGATAGGCCAGACGTTAGTACAGTGGCTAAAGCCGCCGAGCTAGCCGAGGAGTTTGTGACGCGTCGGGCTCGCGGAGCTAAGGACGGTCAAAAGGGTGAATTTGGCTCCAAGTCTGAGAGGCCGAAGTTCACACCCATGAGAGCAAGGGGGGCACACGTAGTGCGGATGAGAGTGAAAGCAGTCCGACCGAACGTAAGGAGACGGCGGCAGCCGAAGCCGAACGCAGAAAGCGGTTCGAGACGAGGCAAGCGCGCGTGTGTTATACGTGCCAGAAGCCGGGTCACTTTTCGGCGCAGTGTCCAGAAACAAAGAGAGAAGTCGTGTGTTTGTCATTATGTAGCACTGACGAGAACATGAAGCTTCTCGAGCCTTACATGCGAGACTTCCTCGTGAACGGGAAAGAGTGCCGAGTGCTTCGTGATTCCGCAGCTACAATGGATGTAGTTCACCCCTCTTACGTAGAACCCGATATGTTCACGGGCGAGTGCGCATGGATCAAGCAAGCCGTGGAAGCTCATAGCATGTGTCTGCCCGTAGCAAAAGTGCTTATTGAAGGACCTTTCGGAGCACTTGAGACGGAGGCCGTAGTGTCATCTATGCTGCCCCCCCAGTACCCGTACCTATTTTCGAACAGGTCCGATCACCTCCTGCGCGAGAAGGGGCTTTTGTTTGGTGAGGCTAGCGTTCAGGCCTTAACCAGATCGAGAGTTCGGGAGCTCGCTGCAAAGACGGTAGTTGCGGGGCCGACGTTGTCGAACAATGAAAAAGGGTCGGAGGCGCAGCAAGCCGATTTTCAGAGCACGTCCGAACTGAATAAAATTGAGCATGTAGCGTTGAAGGCACCAGGTACTGGAGAGGAAATGCCCGACACGGGCAAGTTAGAAGAGCTTCCGGTCGAGCTTCCGGGACTAGGCTCAGTGACGAACAGGGAAGACACTGATCAGGTCATTAGTGACTTAATCATTAAAGCACCGCTCTCGGCTGAGGAGAAAACCAAACTACACCAACTCTTACAAGAGTTTCAAGGTCAGTTCTCTGAGAGGCCTGGTAGGACTTCTGTCCTTACTCATGATATAGAACTTACCTCCCCAGAGCCAGTACGATCCAAGGCGTACCGGATGTCACCCCGCCAGCGCGATATTATGGAGACTGAGGTAAAGAAAATGCTACAGCTCGGTGTTATTGAGGCGGGTGAGAGTGATTATACCTCCCCTTTGATTTTAGTTGAGGTACCGGACAAGGAACCTCGTCCTTGCGTCGACTACCGCAGGCTTAATTCCATCACTAAGGATCAAATTTATCCGATCCCTAACATCGAGGAGCGCCTTGAGAAAGTTAGTAGCGCTCAGTTTATTTCCACCCTAGATCTTGTCAGGGGTTATTGGCAGGTTCCACTTACAGAAGAGGCTAGTAGGTATGCGGCGTTCATTTCACCAATGGGAACATTCCGTCCTAGAGTTTTGAGTTTTGGTTTGAAGAATGCGCCATACTGCTTTTAGAGCCTCATGGACAAAGTGTTGCGGGGACAGGAAGAATTCGCTTTACCGTATTTAGACGACGTAGCGATATTCTCCGCATCCTGGTCTGAGCATATGGCACACTTGCGGGCAGTGCTAACAAGCCTGCGCGAAGCGGGCTTGACAGTCAAGGCTCCCAAGTGCCAATTAGCACAGGCCGAGGTTGTCTACCTCGGTCACGTGATCGGACAGGGTCGTCGCCGCCCCTCTGAAATAAAGGTGGCCGCTGTGCGAGACTTCCCGCAACCGCGCACGAAGACCGATATTCGGTCGTTCTTAGGTGTCGCCGGCTACTATCAGAGGTACAACCCCAGGTACTCCGATATCGCGGCTCCCCTGACGGATGCTCTAAGAAAAACAGAGCCCCAAACAGTCGTCTGGAGCGAGACAAAGGAAAGAGCTTTTAGCGCCCTAAAGAGCGCCCTAACAAGCCAGCCTGTGCTACGATCGCCAGACTACACAAAAGGGTTCGTTGTTCAGTGCGATGCTAGTGAGCGAGGCATGGGCGTTGTACTGTACCAACGGGAAAATGGAGAAGTGGAACACCCCGTCCTGTATGCTAGTCGTAAGCTGACCTGTCGTGAGCAGGCGTACAGCACCACCGAGAAAGAGTGTGCGTGTCTCGTGTGGGCCGTTCAGAAATTGTCATGCTACCTAGCCGGCTCGAGGTTTATCATTGAGACGGATCACTGCCCTCCCCAATGGCTGCAGACCATCTCTCCCAAAAATGGCTGCCTCCTGCGCTGGAGCCTCGCTTTGCAACAATATTCCTTTGAGGTGCGTTACAAAAAGGGGAGTCTCAACGGTAACGCCGATGGCTTAAGTCGAGGCCCCTAACGTGGGAATCCGCCTCAAAGTTGTTTGTTACTGATGTTTTCTTCCTGAGGCAGGATTTTTAACATATTGCTTTTGTTTAGTGTTTCAAAGTGATGATGTGCTTTATAGTGCAATTTTCCAATTTGTGGACGCGTTCTGAGTGCTGCTTGACTACTGTAAGGAACTAGCCAGTAGTATAAAAGGGGAAAGAGCCTGGCAGAGCTTAGTGAGGGTTGTCTCGTGCTTGCTGACTGAGCAGTTGCGTTTCGGCGTAGTTCTAGCGCTTGCTGGGAACGAGAACAAAAATGGCAACTCTCCCGAAGTCACTTTGCAGTGTCCTGTGTGAACCTGAACCTGAGAACGGGGCCTTCTCTGTGCGCTGCGCTCAAGCAACGTCGAGGGACGACCGGTTTCGATTACGAGCATCATCGAGCGACATCCCTCCGGACAGCGGATGCAGTCCCCTGACCATCGGGATCTCCTTCTCCCGGCGGGGCGGTCTGTTACGTTTGGCCTACTACGCGCGGTATAGCCGGCGCGGATGCAACGGACGCCGGGGCTTCGTTCAAAGTGGCGGTCATTTTGGGCCCGTTCAGTGCTGCCGTAACGCCTCCCGCCAAGCGCGTCCAGGCAGGTTTCAATGCCACGTGTCGTCGTGTGTGCGTGTGTGTGTGTGTGCGTGCATGTTGGTGCCCACGCTTGTCAAAGCGCGGCAGCCGGGGCGAGGAGCTCCCCAACTGGGAGGCGAGGAGGTCTGA
The DNA here is from genome assembly GCF_052857255.1 of Amblyomma americanum. Lineage (NCBI taxonomy): Eukaryota > Metazoa > Arthropoda > Arachnida > Ixodida > Ixodidae > Amblyomma > Amblyomma americanum. The sequence continues at coordinate 70,505,004 of NC_135498.1, read as the reverse complement.
CCGGCGCCGGCCCGGCGGACGCGACACGTCACGTCTCAACATGTCCGTGCGTCGCCGTCTCGTGCGACTCATCCCGAGCCGTTCCTTCTTGCCCTCGACTCCGAGGGTATAAAAGCAGCTGCCCCGGACGCCAAAGAGAGACTTCGATTTCTTCCGTCGAGTAACGTGGTCGCCCTGACCGGCTGCTCTATTGCGATGCCAGTATAAACAAGTTGTTCTGTTGCCAGTCGACTCATCCTTTGCCAGGACCTTCGGATGTTTCCAGCTGTGCCCCAGGCCGCCAGGCCAACGCTACCCTTGGGGCTTGCAACCCATTTGCAACAGTGTCAATATCGGTAATGCGAATCTCAGCCCCTCTCCTGTTCAAAAACGGAACTTTTGAGCCGCCCGCATTAACCTCTTCATCAGAGAATGAGACTACTACCTTCCCTTTTCTCAAAACATCCTGCCTTAATATACCTGACACTCCGTTTGGCAGTGACACCGTGTCCGGGCATACGTAGCAGGGGTGCTCCAATGCAATTCCGCCGAGAGAGAAGTGTAACCGGTAGAGTCCACTTATGCCAAGAGGATCCCCCGTTTTGCCTACAAATTTGGTTGCCATACCACCAGACGCTTCCAACACCTCACGGTCCCCCTTCCTTCGAAGCGTGTTAAAACTGCTCTCCTTAAGCAATGTCACCTTTGACCCCGTATCTATCAACAATTCCATGCAACAACCATTTAACTTGCAACGCACAACAGGGCATGCCTCGTCGGCCACACAAACTACCACCACCTCATCATCCACTGCTCCCTCCCCACGCTCCTCAGGCTGGGGAGGACTATCTAGTTTTTTGTCTCGGTATCTGGAGCCCCGCTGTAGGCTTGCTTAGGGCGAGTCTCGCCTGCTTCTCTTTGTGGCTCCGCACGGCGCACGTTTTGGCAGAACCTAGCGATGTGTCCGCGACCCTGGCAAGCGAAGCATACGATTTCTTCAAAATCTCGCATACCGCGCCTGTAGCTTTGTGGCGGTCTCCGGTTTCCAGCGAATGGGCGCTGTTGAGCGTGCGCTTCAACCTGGCGTTCCACCTGCTGAAATAGCAGCTGTTCTAAGCGATCTAACCGCTCTGTCAAGAGAGCAACCTCAGGGTTGAGCACCGCTCTCTCTATGACGCGTACTCTCGCTGCGGCTGTCGTTAACGCCTCATTTCGTTCCTCATCCAATGCGGCCGCCACGGCTTGGTCGAAATTGCTCGGCTTGCGCGAGAGCACGAACCGGCGCACGGGGTCTTGCAGACCAGCCACGAACAAAGCGGTCATTTCCTCTTTAATTAGATCCTCCGCGTATTTCTTCCTTAGCTGGTCTCCTTCCTCCTCCCTGCTTAACGTATCGCGTGCTAGGCGCTGAAGCCGCGACGCAAACGTTCGCACGTCCTCCCCTACCATCTGTCCGGCGTCACGGAACCTCTGTACCCGCACGGGACGTGGTTCAGTGTCGAAATGCTCAAATGCGAGCTTCTTAAATTCCGCAAATGATTTTGTGGTTTTTACTTTTTCGTCTCGCCATGCAAAATCATGAGCAGCTCCTGCCATCTTACACCTCGCTATTCCCAGCATTTGAGCATCGGACCATCCCCCAATTTTCCCAATCTCATGTAGCATGGAAAAGAAATCGCAGATTGGAACCCCTGTCTTATCTACTGTAAACGTCGGAATGACGCTTCCTAATGCCAGCATGCTTGCTCCGAGCGACGGCTGTGGAGTGGGAGCTCTCTCAGATACAGACATTTTTTTTTTTCACTCAATCCCTCCGGTGCCTCAAGCCTCTCAAATGAGGGTAAAAGTCCCACAATCAGTCCCGTGATTCCCTTTTGATTACAATTTTGAAGTCATAAATGTCGCAGCATTCAGAGGACATTTGCTTTTGAGACCCCACTTCTGACACCAGTGTGATGACCGCCCATAATGCGCAGGTCCACACGGGACGGAGAGGCAAAGAGACACCGTATGGCTCAGTTTAAACAAACAGATATATTCAATAATTACACATGATTAGATTATACATCAGAGGCTGGGGCGTCCGAGCTTACGTGCCGACGACTTCATGGGGACGATGGAGGGGCTCCGGAGTTGAGCTCGAACGGTTGCTGGCAGAAGCTGCACGCCGTCGGGCTTCGGCGCTGAAGGCCCCCTTGGCGAACGATGTCGTCCTGAGCGTCCCTCTTCGGTACTCCTTGTCGATTTTTATATCCTCTTATCCCCACACTCCCTAGGGTGAGGACGCCCACGCCGGAGTGGGGGGGGGGGTGCCTAGGGATTTCACTTGGGCGCACAAACACACCACCGCACTTATGGTCTCGCCCCCCTCACGTGTTGAGTCCGAGGGAAAGAAGGTTGTCGTCGAGGTAGCGCATAGCGTCGGCTGTGGTAAGGCGCGCTCTGGCCCGCTGACGGTTCCCGCGGGTCACCGGCCTCCGTTCTCCATCAAATGACACTCGCCCCTGAAGGCCGGAACGCGAGGTCACTAAAAGGCCGGGAAAGTGGTCCCTTGTCCTGGGATGTGCTCGGGAGGGTTGATTGATGACGCCCGTCGTCTTGCCATGGGGCCAGGCCCGCCGAAACGAGGCCCCCCTGGAACGGCCACGGCAATTGGGGAAGATAACGCCCGTCTCCCCGCGGCGGCGGCGGCGGCGGCGGCGGCGTTCGACTCGTGCCGACACTATGGAAAGGGGATCCGGTTGTGCTTAAACCCCTTCGTTCTGGTCGTTCCCTCTCAACGAGTATGGCTCGGTAATTGATGATGCCGCTGCCATCTGGGTCGTCTCCGTGCGGTCCACGGCGGCAGGCCCAAAAGCAATCTCACTCAAGTTGCTTGCAGCCATATACATTAGAAACATGAAAGGGGGTACGGTTGTGCTTTCGCCGCCACTGGGGGCTCCGTCTACGCCGCGCCGTCGAACGCGGACACTCGTTGCACACACAAGGAACGTCACACAGGTATGAAGTGCTGTAAAGTATTGGAAAGGAAAAATTGGCTGTTATTTAGCTCCGGTTAAACCTGGTTGAATTGCGAAAGCTTGCATAGCTTTCACCTTAGGATTTAACTGTTCCGAAGCAGTAGAGCAACTAGATTCAGATATGGACACTTCGTCGGTAACTTCCATGCGGAGACTGATCTACCAACGCGTAGTGCATCGCAATATATCTCAGTGAAGCCGCGACGGAGGGAGCGCAAGGCGAGGAGGCCACCTGCTAGGCGCGGAGCCGGCTCAGGGAAGACTACACACGCGACGCGCAGCTCCTTTCTAGCTGCGGCTGGGAGCAAGCTCAGAATTTAACTGATCCGAAGCCGTAGAGCAACGAGATTCAGATATAGACCCTTCGTCGGTAACTTCCATGGCGAGACTGATCTACCAACGCGTAGTGCATCGCAATATATCTCAGTGAAGCCGCGACGGATTGAGCGCAAGGCGAGGAGACCATCTGCTAGGCGCGGAGCCGGCTCAGGGAAGACTGCACACGCGACGCGCGGCTCCCTTCTAGCTGCGGCTGGAAGCAAGCTCAGAATTTAACTGTTCCGAAGCCGTAGAGCAACGAGATTCAGATATAGACCCTTCGTCGGTAACTTCCATGGCGAGACTGATCTACCAACGCGTAGTGCATCGCAATATATCTCAGTGAAGCCGCGACGGATTGAGCGCAAGGCGAGGAGACCATCTGCTAGGCGCGGAGCCGGCTCAGGGAAGACTGCACACGCGACGCGCGGCTCCCTTCTAGCTGCGGCTGGAAGCAAGCTCAGAATTTAACTGTTCCGAAGCCGTAGAGCAACGAGATTCAGATATAGACCCTTCGTCGGTAACTTCCATGGCGAGACTGATCTACCAACGCGTAGTGCATCGCAATATATCTCAGTGAAGCCGCGACGGATTGAGCGCAAGGCGAGGAGACCATCTGCTAGGCGCGGAGCCGGCTCAGGGAAGACTGCACACGCGACGCGCGGCTCCCTTCTAGCTGCGGCTGGAAGCAAGCTCAGAATTTAACTGTTCCGAAGCCGTAGAGCAACGAGATTCAGATATAGACCCTTCGTCGGTAACTTCCATGGCGAGACTGATCTACCAACGCGTAGTGCATCGCAATATATCTCAGTGAAGCCGCGACGGAGAGAGCGCAAGGCGAGCAGACCACCTGCTCGGCGCGGAACCGGCACAGGGACGACAGCACACGCTAGCTGCGGCGGGGAGGAAGCTGACGTTACGCGTTGTCATAGTAACGGAGAGAGCTGATGTCACACCACCTGTCAAGTTCAGGCCGGCTCTGGCGCACGGCATACGCGACGAGAGGTTAGACTTGGCGTAGTATTGCGTTCGCAATAATAATTGTGCCAGGGCTTACTTTTGGAATGCAGTTCGGTGCTTAACGTGGTAGGCTCAGTCGACACTAGGAAAAAAAAACAGATGACTGTTGGCTGGTTAGCGTCATGTACTCATGGTGAAGCCAAACATGGGTCTGTACAGAGGTAGATGGGCTGGACATGGTCTGAAGCGCGGGACGAACCAACTGAAATATTATATGAAGAAAGCTTGAAGAAACTGTACCAAGAGTGATGGAATGGAGAGGTTGAATAATTAACTACTTTTAAAGAAGGAGCATTGATTCAAACAGCGGAAATGCTAGAAAACCAACCAGTAACTATGGAGGAAACACCGCAAGTAAGGACATACTTCCAACAGCAACATAGAAGGAATTTTTCCAGGCAGTCACGGATGAAACACAAGTAGCCTGTTGCGTAACAGAAAAGAGTGAATAAGTAGCGTGTCTCCTCGCTTCCGAAAGGCGTACTTTCGTGTCCCCACTTTCTTCTCTGCCTGTATGCGAGCATTTCAGGTGGCTGTATTGCCGCAGATTACTCGAAAGTTTGATGATGCTTTGGTCTGATCTCTACTTTATCGAATGCTAGCGCAGAAATCCAGGGTTCGGCGGAAACCCGTCTGGTCGGGTATGTTCATGGCGGAAAATCTTCAAGCGCCGACCAATCGTTAAAAAGATGACGTTTCGGCCCCGGCTTACGGGGGCCTTGTTCACAAGGCCCCCGTGAACACAAGGCCCCCTAGTGAACAAGGCCCCCGTAAGCCGGGGCCGAAACGTCATCTTTTTAACGATTGGTCGGCGCTTGAAGATTTTCCGCCAATGCTAGCGCATATCAGTTCAGCGCCGCATGCTGATGAAGCAGAAAAACTTCTTTATTTTTCCATGCAATATGCTGCGCGCCACAAATAGAAGAGTGAAAAATACCGCCACTCTGTACGTTCGGCAGGCCAGCCACATTAACATCGCAGTTCAACAGCCAAAGAAAGATTCGGGAGCGCTAGGTCACTGGTACCGCCAAGCTTAGCGTAAGCAGCACACTAGAGCTGCTACTTAGATTCAACAGTACCAATACATTTCCAAAAAACCGCTGCTAGCATCGATCTACGTGCTTGCTTTTCATTTGAAAAACAACTATGGATCGTTCTCTCTGCGAAAACTGATATCCCGATGCGTAAGATATGGATAATGTGGCCCGTATCCTGGCGACAGTATAGGTCACTTCAGAGAGAGATGCTGGGTCATATTTCTATGTTGGTTGCTTTTGCGTTGGCTGGCTGCTCCCGAGCTCTGTTTTGGCAACTTTTTACTGCGGCTCTCTCGCAGATGACATATAGGATAATATTGTTTTTCATAAATAAATGTGAAACGTGAAAAAACGTTTCTGTCCTCGAAACGCGAAGGCGCCAGGGTGCTGTGCGATGTCAGTGCACGTTAAAGATCTCCAGGTGGCCAAATTATTACCAGAGCCCTACACTACGGCACTCTTTCTTCCTCCCTGCTTTAATTCTCTCCATTATCCCTTCCCTTATTCGATTTTATTTGGGTGTCGTCCCACTGGGACAATCCGGGGAACAAGGCAGCTCACAATAAAGCCCGAAGTTTCTTCAACCGGGCAGGGAGCTCGCCTCTTCATCCGGGGATTGCGAGAGACGGCATGACTTCTTTTAATGACATTACCCACCATTACACCTTGGACAGGCGAGTTTATCTCTCCCCCTCCGGCTAAAACGCTGTCGAAAGCACAAGAAACCACGTGGAGACGGCTTCAAACGCGCTCCCTCACGAACCCCGCGGAACTGTCACATATGAACCCCACGCAATAGGAACCCCAATGCTTCCGCTGTGGCGAACGCACCAACTACGACCACATCTTATGAAATTGTAAGGAAGAACCGAACCGCCTCTGGCGGAGCTAGTACAAATTCCTTCTGTCGAGCGGTGGGAAGCTGTGCTGGCCAGCTCATACAGTAAAACGCAAATCCCCGCCGTGGAGTGTGCCAGCCAGGTCGCCAACAGTCATGGACTAACGGCCACCTAATACGACCCTCCGATCGCCGAGCTCTTCTGGATGAAATAAGTGTTTTCCAATCCAATCCCTCACGGCGCGGTTCAGTTTCCGCCGATATGTGAGACAGATACTGCCGATTTGGCGATTTTCTCCCTCCCCCCCCCCCCCCCCGAAAAAAAAATAATTTTCATTTGTTAATTTTTTTCATTTACAACGCAAATGGCAGTTATGTCCTGACAGAATGCTCTACGTTGGTGTACGTGATCATTCGTGTGGCTTGAAGCCGTCAGCAGCGCTCTGGTACCATATTTAAAGAGGAGGCATAAAAATGTGGAAAAAGCAAAGGCGCACGTGTGCTCTGTGATGTTAGTGCACGTTAAAGATCGCCAAGTGGTACAAAAATAATTGGGACACCTCCACTACGGCAACTCTTTCTTCCGTTCTACTGTTAGTCTCTCCTTTATCTATTTCCTTACGGCGCGGTTCAAATGTCCGCTGATATGCATGACAGATACTGCGCGATTTCCTTTATTCAAAGACCAAGTTTTATTTTTAATTTTCTCCATTTTTGACAAAAAATGGCATTTCTGTCCTGACAGAATCATCTACGTTGTTGTAGGTGATCATTCGTGCGGCTTGAAGTCGACCAGCAGCGCTCTGGTACCATATTTAAAGAGAAGAAACATAAATATGGAAAGCACAAACAATTGTGCTTGGGCGGTTTCTTATATCCGTACTTTTTATAAATACCACTCAATAGCGAATAACCTCCAAACAATAATAAACAAGCGTATATTACTGAAGGGATTAACATTAAATGTTTGCCTTCTCATTGTGTGCGTTTGTGATGCATGAATATCGCCAGTTTCCCCTACGTTTTCCTTTCTTTAAGATGGTTTTCAGTAGATTGCCTGGTATTTTTATTTTAATTAAGATTACAGTCAGTTATATGACATTGTCTATTTTTTGTCCTTTCTGTCTTTATAACGTCTTGTTAATATTTTAATGCTTTTTAATTTGATGCCGGATATACGTAACTGTCTGTTCGGCCCTCTCAGGCTTATTTGTACATTTTAGCCCAAAAGACCATCCTGTCCTTTTCTGGAAAATAAGGAGCTATTGCAAACTTGCAACAAACAACCGATTTTGATGTTTGCGATGACACTTTATTCCAGAGATGGTCATCAAACAAAGCCAAAGGCAACTCTATGCCATTTGAAGATAGAGTCACGACAAGCTATATAAATCCAGGCGGGACACTTCCCGGTGCTGTTCTGATACAGAAAAGCCGGTTTCTAGGACTGTCCCGGCGGCGACGGCATGTGCAACCCGTTCCGCAGCTCGCTCCGTATAATCTTGCCATTTGCGGACACTGAAAAAGACCAGCAATTAGATCTAATGAGTCGCATGGATATAGGTAAGGCTCCTAAATAATGTTGCACTTGCCAAACTGGAAAATTTGGCTTCAAGACGTAGTCCGGAATTGATGTGAACTATAACCGAACATAGGCCAATGTTTCCTTCTACCGCTAAACTAATTCTTTGTAGGACTGGTTGGAGGCCATAGCCTGCACAAAATATTACTCAGAGACCTATTAAAGTTATGAATCGGCTTACGAATTGAGTGATCTTCGTCTGCGAATGAGCGGAACTCAATGAAGCAAATTATTAAGGTCATCATCAAAGCATAGCCTGCAATGGTACTTATTTTAAAATTTTGTTCCCCTTCATGGTTGAACATAAATGTTACATATTGAATACATTCCTGGTAAACGATTTTTTTTTGTTATCTTCATGCCTCTAAGATATTATCTCTCATTGCTAAAGCCTTAAGTCTTTTTGTTCGTTGCTAATTTAGTGCACTTCGGAATATTTATATTTTGCTGCGTTTATACGCATCGTTTCATATTAGCCTGTTCCAGGTACAATAGAATTTCTGTGTTGTTATTGCGCGTCGTGGGCGTGTTTTCTTCGACGTTCTGCTGCTACTTACAGTATGGTTTTACGCCCCTACGCAGAAAGCAAAAGTCGGAGCGGCCGTCGGCCGCCAAACGCTGATTTTATGCATATCTCATTAAAAAGGGCAGCTTCTGTTAAACGTCACCTTTTCTGGTGGGGCTCCGTTAACAAAACGGTGCAGGCAGAAAACAGCTCCGCGATCTGTCTTAAATAGGATATCAGACGACAGATTACACTTGACATTCAGATTGCAGATTTATGATATGTTAGGAAAGAAGGAGGGTGCACAGGCGCCGAATATAATGTCGGAATAAAACGTTTGTTGCCTTCTCTGGGAACGCAAGTCCTCTGGTTACCGCAGGTGCCTTTCCTTTTCATTCAGATAGTGTTCAAGTAGAGAAAAGGTAAAAGGCCCTGCAGACGAGGTTCACTAACAAACCGGCGATGTTAACAAATAGAATTGTCTGCTTATGTCCAATTACAGAGTCACTATTTTTCTTATTTTTCCTTCAGTCGTGCTCCCTGAAGAACCCTTTGCATAAGACAGCCTTAGGTGAGGACATGCGCAATGTCACACATCGCAGAAGTCCGGCAAAGCAACACTGCACAGACATTTCACAACCGGTGGAACATGCCTTTTCGCGCCGCCCGTAAAGAGCAAAGTTTTCAGGCGCGCCTGTTTCAAACGGGTGTAAGGAGACTTCTTCACAGTAGAAACATGGTACGGAATTAATATTGTCTCCAAAAGCCTAAATACAATGAACACTTCGTGGGTTAGTACACAATAATCTCCGCACGGTAGAGGCACGAAGGAAGTCTGCAGCCCGTGTTATTCCCACGATCAGCAATCCCTGTCGACCAGGTTCGCACCAAAAAAAAAATAGAAAACACAGCGTCACCAGTTGCCGGATGTTACCACAGACCAACACTAAATGGAAATCCAGATTCTTAAGGAGCGGTGATTGCATCCTTCGATGTTTGAATAGCAAGAACGAAATGGCCCTCGTAATTACGGAAGGCTTGCGAATGGCGGTTCCGAAATTGCGCAATTCTTTCACTGGTTGTCCTTTAAACAAGAGAGTCCCACATCAAAGCAGTAGCTGCATGATCTTCGGCCAAAGTGTTTCATCATGATCCTAAAATTTTTAGGAACTTTCCTCAGACTACACAAGTGTCATATGTGCTGCATGCACCATTGGTTGTAAAGCTCGACGTCATGCTAACGTTTTTCTTGTACCCCTCCGCCCCTTCGTCCCCACACACCTTCTCATCGCTAAAGTCTCCCTGCCTTAAGCTGAGGTGCCCGTACTGCTTCGGTGAAAGCTTTAACACACTGCTCTAAGGGTGGTGTAGATGGGTGACATGGCGCTAGAAACACTCCGTCGGGATTTTTCCGCACTGGCTATCCGTTTCCGGTTTTCCCGTGACCAATGGCCACAAAAAATGAGGAAGTTTTTTTTAATGCAAATACTGCAAGCCCTGTTCGGTCCCAAGCAAGAGGTATGAAATGATTTTATTCTCTTTATTGACAAAGGCGGGCAAGCTTCGTCCAAACCTAAAAAGGTACACTGATGCCGAGCTATCCAAAATATTCAGAACGATCCCGCCCGAATGCGAAACAGAAGAATGAAACTTCTCATACTTACAGCACGGTTCATTATAGCCCCTGTTCTAGCCAGCGCCCGCACAACAAAGCAGCTTTGGGTGACGATGTTTTCTCAACCTTTGTTGCCGCCTCAACCTTAACAACACACCGCCGGTCACCTCTCGTGCCGTGTGTTGAAAATTTTTGCTTTTGTCATCATTTATCCATTCATTTTGTTCTTCGAAATGCTAGTGCACAAGGTTGCCACTGTTGTCGGCAGATCGAGCTGATGAGCCAAGAGATAAAGCGGCTCGCGGACGCTTTATGTAGCGAACCGCGGTTTCGCGAGTATGTGGTCGCAAGCGAACGTGAAAGGGCGAACAAATGAGCTGCTTGTCGATGAAGAGCTGGTCAGCTCTTTAGGTCACCAAATGGCAAAAAATGCGAGGACTTCTGCGCGCGCTGGCCAGCAAGAACACCATGGACATTAGGCGGTGGCACGTACTGCGCAAAAGGTTGCAAAATGCTGCACTGCATGTTGTGGAACTAAGAAAAGCGGATGACCGCAGACGATTCTTGCATCATCAGTGAAACTCACTATAATATTGTTTTATTTAAATTTTAAGCGACAGCCTATACTGCTTGTTCGGTTGAAAAGCCGTCGGCGTACTAGTAATCGGCACCGCGTGTAGGAAATAATCGTGGGCTGCGTAGAAAAAATTGTATCATGATAATTTGCCGTACTAATAATTAATGATCTGCCCTCCCCCACCACGCTTTTTTCTTCGCACCGGACATCAGCAGCAGGTATCTCGGCCACGAGCACGCACAACAACTTTTTCTTCATCATTCTTTCCCCGGACTGCTAGCGACTGGAACGGCCTTCCCCATGAACTTGCTGCCATCACATGGCAAACTATGTTTCTTAAACAAATTACGCGTTTGCTTGCATCACGATAATCATTTTTTTTTTGTATAACTCGTTCAATTTTTGTGTACTTTTTCTGTTGTTAATCTATACGTGTCCCACCCCTTATGTAATACCCTCATACGAGGGTCTTTAAGGAAATAAAGTGAAGTGAAGTGAAGTGAAGTGAAGATTGATTCGTGTGTGTGATAGACGATCACGAGTTAATGAAGTCATTGTAATTATTTGAATGATAAAAGAAAAGGAAAATGAAAAATTGAAAAAGGGTAGTTTAATGCAGTCAAAATCCTAAGAATGGAAAAGGCAATGTTTTATGATGGTAATTAAGAAAATTTACAGTGAGTAATTGATCACTTATTTATTAAAACGATAGAAAAAATGACAAATTCGTTCAAGGGTGTTTCCATCGAGGCAATGGCGATCCGTTCGGCGATGGAGATCCGTGGACTCCTTGGCAGCGCCGCCACAGGCTGTCGCGTTACACTGTTAACTCGAAGATTATTCCTCTCCCAATATTTTTTTAAATGTGTTTTATGAAGTAGTCTAAGTAGGCTAAAGAATTGTACCTTGAAAATTTGTGTCTTGAACCATTGTTACGTGCGGTATATCTGAGTCCTTTTCTGTATTTTAAAACGTTGTCAGCCATATCAATGAAAAAATGCCGCGCCGGATATTGCTGCGCCCTTCATAGACTGGTGATATTTAGATCAATTTTCGTCATACCCTTTCGTAATGTCACCCTCGGAATTTCAAACCTTGGCTCCCCAGTGATAAATTGCCATTCCTCCCCTGCGTTACACGCTATGTATCCGTTTGAACTGGTTATCATTCCCGTCTTTTATAATGAGTGGCAACCATTATTTAAACCGGCCGAAAATATACATCGCTCACGTTCATGTTTGTCAGAGCTTCAAGTAGACAATGAGCCGAATTTTTTGTCAGATTCCGCTTGCGTCAAGTACAAGTGTCCGGAACTCGAGTCTAAAGCCAAGTGGTTGCTTGCAGAAAAACCAGGTTTTTTTTTGTTTCGTTTCCTGGCATGCCCAACCTCCGTTCAACGGGTATTTCTTCCGCTTGCTTAATAAGGTTTCTACTAATGCGAAGCAACCACATGGCCTTGAATCCTGCAGAATATGTAGACGTAAGGCTGTTCTCGCAGTTCGAAAGCCATATGTAAGCGTCCTGAGGGTAGCTAGCCTATCGCAGTCCCACCCACACAAAGCACACAATGAATCAAGCGCGCCCCCGTGGTTATCTGGAACTGCAATCCTTCTCTCCATTCAGGCCCCACTCCTGCTTCCTACAACGACGGCTTTATGAGCACCCGCTATCACAGCGTACTATGATCGGCAAAGGTTACTAATTGAAAATGTATTTGCATTTTTTATTCCGGCTCACTTTCTAGCAATGGTATACGTTGGCGGGGCCCACTCTCACTTTGGCCACGATTAAGGGAACTTAGAAATCGTAGACCGTCAGGTTATCTCCTAGAGATAAAAAATTTTTATGTACTCACCATTGCTAGACAAGTTACTAGAGAGGGTGGCTGAAAAGGCTTTGGAACTCCACCGCCTCTGAAAAAGAGAACACCAATAAATGGAGCAGTACGCAGCAAAATAAAGTTTTGCTCCCATTATAGCGAAAAACCACTGTATTCTTTCAACTTCTATCACACGTATCCCACGTGTCAGCACACGTAAAAACTGCTACCTGGGGATCGAAATGAAGATGGAATCAAATAACTCGCGTCAAGCGTGGTACATGACTGCAACCCAGTGCGAAGCCAGACATTAGAGCTGTTAGGTGCCAGTTTTCTGCTCAAGCCAGGTCTGTTTGTATCGCATGCTGAAGAGAATTTTAAACAGCGAGAAAAAAACATACACCTCCTCGCTCTGTATATTACATTTCCTCTATATTTTATTGTGCCGAAACCCAGGCAACCAAACTCCTCCGTGGAACTTACCCGGACAGGAGGAGCGCCTTATCGACAAGTCATAAACAGCGTGAAAGGCAAGCTTACAATGAGTGGGGGGGGGGGTCTCTAGTTTGGCCTGAGACAGTACTGTTCCGCTGGCACGGACCACATGGCCGTGAACGAAAACACACCAAGAAATATCCAGCAGCCAAAGTTGTTCATAGAGGAACTCCCCAAAGCGATCGCCTCCTCAGCAGCACTGGAGGTAAGCAAGGCAAATTGAGCGGTGTCACCTGTAGAGCTCCGGCTTCCAGCGTGGTCTAAAACCGTAAGTCAGCATCGCCGTCGCTGCATCGCCTGTCTCTCTCGTACCATGCAAACTCAAAGAACAGGAAGGAAAGAGGGCGCGGCTGTGTTTCGCCGCTTCCGCCTTCAACCGATGCCCGAAGGATGCCGTCAGGGAAGAGCAGTCACAGTGGGCCATGAAAGAGGGAGCCGCCACCGGTAAGCGAGGGACATTCAGATTCCCACACCATACAGCACACTGTCCACACCAGAAGGCGGACAACGAGCATTTCGCCAATGAAATCACCACCATCGCAGAGGAGCAAGCCACCTCATTGACTCGGGTGCTGTCACGGTGCCTTACTGAAACTGACATACGATCTCTTCCACGGTCTCGAAGACGGCTTAGGCTCCCTTTATAAAGAGTTTAAGGGTATTCTGCTCGACGTCGATGCGATAGACTACTTTTACGTAGCCTTGGAGTAAAAAGGCAACACCGCTGATACCTGCTTTGTGCTACTTTGCCACCACATCAACAGACTTCAGGGGGCCACTCCAGCTGTGCATGCTGCCAACATTTCTACACTCATTACTAAAGAGCGAATGGTAGCAGCCGGACTATCCTCCTAGGGCGCAACCGTCGTAGGACAAAGCCACGTCGGCTTGCGGCTTCCGAAATTGGACCTGCTTCGCTCACACGAGAACCTGTCCCGCTGGCAGGCCTTTTGGTAGAAGTACCGACATACCGTTCATAGTATCAAAACAACATCTATATTAACATTACTACAAGACTCTGCAGAGTGGACTTGCCCCAAAGGCAATCCCAACGATTCAAGCCAGAGAAAACAAAATTCAGGGGACGCCATCGATATCTAGGGCGTTCGCATTTGCAGCCATAAGCTGGTCGTACAGCACTACTTGACCAACCTCAGGGCCCTTAAGATCGTCAATTCGCCGAGGGAGGCAGCTGAAGTAACAGAGTGATGCGATCGACGTTTTCAGTTACTCCCCACGCGCATTCTTTTTTGCTACAGAAAATCCACCATTTATTTCATGGGTCAGAAAGGCGGCACGCTTTATCACCAACCCCGGTAAGTCGTAGCACTCCTATGCCTGTCTCCCAGCCCACTCATGACCGTCCTGGATCTCTCCTTTCTCCTTAATCGGCGAGGGTGGAAGGTTCCACTTTCCGGAAAGGGAATACCATCCCTTTGAGGTCGTCGTGCGGGGAGGTGCAGCGCGTAGGGCGCACACTTATCTCAAGGTAAAGGAGTAATGCCTGGTGCGGCTACCACTTCCCGTTTCACCCCCCCCCCCCTCCAGAATTCATGTGTCGCACTCAACAATTCTGTCAACGCCAGTGGGTAAACAATCTCCGCGGTTCTTCGGAGGACAGCGATGCGAGAAAATCTGATCTCGTAAGAACGTACCTTATTGTCCGTCTCTTCGAACACCTTCTCCACTCTCTCGAGCTTCTATAGCAGGCGGGGAAGTGGTTCTCCAACTAGCACCAACTGTCCTACTTAAGGCAAGGAAACCTGCTTAATGTGTGTAGCGTATGCTGATCTTCACTCACTGAGGTACACCGCTCTTCAGGCCTGCCAGAATTGGTTCTGTAACATTCGTTTCTGGCGCCGAAACGAGCGAACCATCTCCCGTGTCGAAGCACGCGGCTCGCCATCCGCCGCCGGCGGATTCGTTAGCCACCTCCCGAGGGGAAGCTTGAAGTCGCTAGGGTGTTACCCTCTTCAACCTCGCTGTACACATAAGTTAATAGCCGAGAAATCACCACGGCTTCAACGTCGCAAAGGATGGTGGCTAAGTGTGGAGTTTCTAGGCATTTCTTCCCGATAACTTTTTTTAAAGCCACCTTCATTGAGTGCACCATTCTTCGACAGAAACCACCACACCTTGGCATCTACTCAACAACAAAGCGCCACTCAAATTCTGCACATGCAAAATGATACACGACATCGGGGTGCCGCAGCGTATTCTACATTTGAATCAGTTACATTGCTTCTCGCCTGAAGGCCTGCGCGTTGTCCTAATGTATATTATGGCATAGTCCCCTTCGCGACACAAGCCCTCGGAATGCGAGCAGAATGCTGCTTGTCGACATGTCATTGATAAGCTTCAGGTGCACTGCTCGCGGGACCGCACAAGTAAACAGCACAATGTAAGGTTTCCACGCGCGGTTCTTTTTCTTTACAAATAGCGGTCCCGAAAAGTCTATGCCAACCGCTTTGAAAGGCTTTGTTGGTGGTGGTAGTGGCGAAAACTTTAATGGATACAGGGGAGGCTCTGAATGATGGAGTTGTCCGGTTTTCTGGTAGCGGTCCCGTCGGAGCACTTAGCGGCGAAGCACTGAAATGTTGACAAGAGACGCAAGCAAGTACCACCTTTTTCACTAGCTCTTTGCCGCGCGACACTCGGTAGCTCTCGCGCTGTTGCATTAGAGTGCCTCTTGCTCCAGCATGAAGCATCTGTCGCTCTACGTCGACAGTATATTGGAATATGTAAGGTCCTTCGGCCGTACGGTGGGGTTCTTTACGTCAGGTGCCATGTTGGCAGAGCGAAGGAGCCTTTTAATTGTCAGCACTCCGTCTGGGTTGTTAAATATTTCAAATTACTGCTAAGGAGAGCTAGGTGGCACCTTAGTTCTGTCGGCTTCGCAACGAAGTCCACCAAGAAACGAGGAGCGCTGCTATTTTTTCAACCAATGCGTTCTTTCCTTCTGTATTTCTTCTGCTGTCAATGGGCCCGATCTCTTTTCTGCAGAAAGACGTAATCGATGAATCGAAGAATCCAGGCTACCCTTCGATTTAACGTTGACGCTGAACATAACTTCGACAAGTCGAGTAGCTGTTTATCCGGCTTTTTTGTGATGCCAAACACCTCCACTCTCAGTCCTCTGTTTTCAACACCACCGTGCGAAAACTCGCGGTGCATTTCCTGGGGTGACCCTGTCGGCCTCACCGCGCAACCATCGCTGTCCCGCCCACTCAGGCCGCACGTAGACCAATCGAGAGGACGAAATGCCTCGCGCCATGAGGTCGGGGGATTTTTCCTCGACTGTGGTTCGCAGAAACATCGCTTGGGTGCAACTCAGACCCGCTGAACACGCATTTCAGACGACGAATTTGGCCTGTCACCGCTCCTCAGTAGTTGTCCGATCCGGTCAGAATGTCGGTTGAGTGGTGTTCTAGCCCATTGTGGTCATGGCCTCTAACTGCAGCCAATCATCTCATTTTGTAGCGACAGCTAAATAACGTTATCATTTCGAGCCTTCAACGTGGCGGCACTGCCATGGCGTGGCGTGTTGTTGGTCACGTTGTGCGAAGCAGCTGCCGGCGACGCGGAGCACTGGCGAAACCGAGTAGGGGGGGATTGGAGAGGGGGAGAGAGGGAATCACGTCCAGGGATGAAGATGAATAAAGAAACGGCCAGAGTTACGGAGCGCCGAAAGACTGCCTTAGCAATTCGACTGAGCGAGTTCCACTCGGCCAGCTGTAGCTATCGCGTCACTCCAGGTTAACCAGAGCTAAACCACAGCCATTTTCTTCCAAGATCTTTTCGTCTAGGCCTGAGAGATCCTGTTAATACTTAATAGTCGTTTCGAGAGTGTCGATCTCGTATCTTCTCTTGTTTCGCCTGCTTCGCAATGACAAATGCACCCTTCGCCAAGTACGTTCTTGTTTGCCGCCTCCAAACACACCGATAGTAATGATACCGGTACCGAGCAGCTTGCAGTTCAGGTCCTTTGATACCTGTTCGGTAATAATGAAGCGCTGGATACCAGCGTCAAATATAATTCTGGCCACGTTTCTCCTCTTCTGGCTCTCGGCACATACGCTCGCAGTTTGGAGCAGAATAGCTGGTGTCGCACTATACTGCGTTGCTTGCAGGCTGAATGGAACAGTGCTGTCGTTTGTGTCCTGTAGCTTTCGTGCGATATAGCGTCTCGGGGTCGGGAGTGAAGCTCGGCTCGCACATCATTGAGGCATGCCTGCCGCGACACTTGCTGAAAAATAGTATGCTATTTTACATCCTAGAATTAAGTTTCGAGATTGTACATCGGAAACATCGGCCGTGCTCCCGTAATATGCGTTTCTTCCCCGACAGCTCCCTTGCAGCGGTGCGATTCTCCGCCGCATCCTGTTTAGACTTGGACAGAAAGCATTCCACATCTTTCATTGCGTCATGCAAGGCTGCCGCTAACGAGTGCCGAGGCTTGCCAGGATGTGCTGCATTCTTCACATGTTCATGTGGCTGATTATGGCACATGGCTTTACCGGTTGTGTCGTTGGGTTGGCCTCTCCCTGCCTTTTCTCCGCTCTCAACTTCGATCCCAAGGAATTCCAGAAGTGCACTTAACTCTTTCTGATGCGCCAGCTTTGTTCTCTCTCGGAGCTGGTGTCGATGGTTGAGGTCTTGCCGTTGCTGGGGCCCTCTGCGTCTTTCGAAGCCACCATCACGTTGTACAGCAAGCTCCTGTCGTTCGGAAGCGCCCGGAGCACTAAAGGACTGATAATTCAGCAGTATGATTCTTGTCCCGCACCCAACGCCTTAAGACCTCATATCTGAGCCTGAAAACCACCATACCAGCACCGCAGAGCGTGGGTGTTGCCTACCGATGACACCTGTGCGGGAGCCATGAAGCCCTGTTTATGATCCTGGATAAGGATGGCTTGATCACCAAAACTGCTGCTTTAGGTTCACAATGGCGTGGCTCTAGCAACCTAGGTGGTCAAAATCTTTGGAGCCCTTCACTACGGCACCCCTCATAGCCTGAGTCGCTTTCGGGCGTTTAAACCCATAAACCTGAACCTATAGCACTCCGCCGCCGGCTGCAACCACACGTAGGCAGATGCTCCGTCTCCTGTCAATGCAGTTCGTAAATATTGGAATTTCTCTGCTGGTTATAGGCCCGAGTTCTTGTGGATCGCTGTTTTGAAAGGCTGTCAAAATGGGCGCCGATTTCTTCCTTCCCCGTTAAATTTCAGGAGTTCTCATATGGCAGGCATTATCTTGACAGAGTGCTGCATGCTCGACATCAGCCTGCCGGAAAGGAACCTCCACCGAACAGAACAGCGCTAGCTTAGATTCCGCAGGAAATATGAAGCTACTAGCCACAAGAAGAGGCAGCACTACAGTAAACCTTTCGGACATGGTGGCTGACCGATCACCAGTGTATCTAGATCATAGGCGTCTTTAACAACGTCAATTTCACAAAGTTCTTATGAACACACGCATAGACAATTTGCACGGCGTGCCCTGAAAACCGGACATATCACTAAAAAAGGTTCCATTGGCGGCATACAGAGGCACCGAGGAGCAAATATGATTTGGTGCTTCTGCATTTGAGAGGCCACTTTGGCAACATTGAACACGAACAAGTACATGCAACACGTGCCAACTAGCCCGTCAGAAAGGTTTACTAAAGCATATATATATATATATATATATATATATATATATATATATATATATATATATATATATATATATATATATATATATGTGTGTGTGTGTGTGTGCCTCGGAACGTTAATAAATACTAGGCTGCTAGCTAGCGTTTTGTTTCTGATCTCTCTGTCCCGTTTCTGCACTATTTTGTTGACACTTGGTTGTTAATAAATATAGTTAGAATAATATCGTTCATCCTGTCCCCAAACACTGAAGAAGTTGGTGAACACAGTCCAAACGTTCCAATGCAAAGCACCGCATGTCGAAGCCTTTAGAGGGCTTCATGTTTTTATGCAACAACTGCCATTCTTAAAGTTATGCGGCGTTTAAGATCTCGAAGCTCGAAACGTACTATGATGGGTACCGTAGTGGAAGGCACCTCCAAAACGTCGACCCCATGAGGCTCTTCAACCTGAACGGAAACAGTGCAGGCTATCGGCGTTCTAGCACTTGGCCTTTATCAAAATGCGGATGCCACGTTCAGGTTTTGTTCCAGCAACTGCGCGGTCAGGAGCCTATCGGCACAGCCATGGAGTCAAAGAGGCGGGGAGATGCATCCACAGTATTAGAGATTAACGCTGCCGCATGTACTCAAGCCTCACTGTATTATAGTCAGGAAGAAAACAGAAAGGGAGCGAGGCATCGCCTACGCTTCTTTTTTTGTCTAAGCCTGAGGCTAAGTGCTCCACTCCAGAGCAGCGTACTGCGTTCGTTTGGAACATCCGCATATTCCGTCCATACTTCCAAGCAGGCCACTGAAAGTGGAATCAACCGCAGAATGTTGATAGGCTGATCAGCGAGCGTCTGCAGTTTATGAGTGCAAGAATGCGGAGCCATCAATGTAGTACAGAACTAGGGAAACAAGCATTTCGACGGAGACGGATGTTCTCGACTGACTGTGGACTCACCGCAACAAACAGACTGTTATTTTAGGGCAGGTTTCCTGACCCCTACCCTATTCCGTCTTTATCTATGCTGCCTCCTTTCTAATTAAGGAATGTGTTGAAGTCACCGCGTTTGCAGCTTTTGCGCATTTCTATCTCTAAAAGGTAGCGCTGTTTTCCCTCTTTCCAACGCCGTAGTTCAGCGCATTAAAAGCCTAGGCAATTGCTACGAACCCTCATAAAATGCCTCGAAGTGGACTGTTCCTCACCCCAAGCTAGCTTCCGACACTGCTAGTCTTCAATATGATTGAAGGCCAATGTACACTTGAAACAAGCTTAGCACCTGAAAAAATCGTTCATATTTCTGACCACCAGGTACTCGAAAGTTATACACCCTTTTCGGTAAAAACGACTGCCAGGGGCTGAGCAAATTTGGCAGAGATTTTGAAGCTCACAATTTGTTTTTATATCGCCTAATGTCAACATCGGCTGGCACTGTAGCTAATCGAGCACGCCACCCAAGAAGCCAGCACGGTTTTTGAACAGTGTACTGCTGTCACCAATCTCTCTCCAACAAATCATGTCTTTCCGCGGGGTCGACATCACGCAATAAATAAGCCATTGTGGCAATTCCCTAGCTCATCCATTGCTCTGAAAGAAAGAACTTTGGCGAATGGTATATCAGCAGAACCCGCGAAATTGTTCGCGGAATATATCCTGCAGAGAACAGCGCCCAGAATGCGTGTAGGTCGTTGACACGGGAGCAACGTTCACGTAGTAGCAAACGGAAACCATTATGTAGCATACTCACGCAAGCCAACTGGCGACAACTGCGTACCGCCCGCACATGAGTAGCATGAACTAGCTCTTGAGCAATATCATTCCCGACATCCTTGTCATGCATTTCGGTGCTGAAGAACGCGGCCTGGTGCGTTGTTCTGACTCTTTTGGCCTTCGTCTATGACACCAGTGTAGAGCAGTAAACAAAAGATGAGACCGTTTATATGTCACCCTCAAAAGATATCCAAGCATAACGCTCGCGGCAATGCCACCGAACGTAGCTGACGAACTCAAGTTTGCAGTAGCCTCTTGTCTATAACGCGCAAACGAGATCCAGCAACTCGTCTGGTTACGCATCAAGGAAAGGGAGAAAGAACCAAAGC
The DNA here is from genome assembly GCF_052857255.1 of Amblyomma americanum. Lineage (NCBI taxonomy): Eukaryota > Metazoa > Arthropoda > Arachnida > Ixodida > Ixodidae > Amblyomma > Amblyomma americanum. The sequence goes on along the minus strand of NC_135498.1, from coordinate 70,484,461 downwards.
CAGAAACAGACAGAGCTTGCGAGACCAGCCGTGTAACCAAGGTAACCTGGAGTAGGATCTGACAGCTGCTCATTGTTTCGGATTTCTATGAAACGTTCTCACACGTTAGCGAAATCATATAAAATCTTTGACAACTGCGGGGAGCGAAATACGAGGCTGAGACCGATGGCGGCCGGGCGCCCCAACGGGTGCTCCGAGCGGGTAAAGTCATGACCCTGGATAATTTCCTGCTGCATTAACAAACGCCTGTGGTCTTATTATTGCCCTCTTTTAGACATCCGATCGATGCTTTTTGAAGAGGAAGGCAATGCTTCACAGATATCGTATGTCTGCTTATTGATGTTCTTTGTAAACTCCGCCGGCACAAGTACTTATCGTTTTGTTTTTGTTGTGGCTCGCTTTGCCGCGTGCAATCAACTTTCTGTAAACGAATTCGACCGGGCCCAGCAGTTTCTACGATGTGTTACGCTGTTGCTGCTGTTTCATGCACGTTTGCAAATTTTGAATACATTGAGGCTGAGATCAGCTGCTATTCTTAACACTAAGACAGCCGAATCGAAGTGATACTTTTCTCGCTGCACAGTTTTTTTGGAGAACCACTTAGACCAATGAGAACTTCTTTGCTAAGGCTTCCTGAGACTTTCTGCGTGTACTCAGCACCGCTTGACAACATTACCTCATTATTCGCCAATGCTCGAATTTCGGCATTTCTTCCGGTTCTGTGTATTACGCTCTTTTTTTGTTTCATGGCTTGCTTTCCATTTTGCATCATTTTTTAACGCGTCTTAACCCACTTTTGTTCAAATAGCGTAATCTGGCAAGTGCATTCCAATTTCACTAATACTTAAATAAAAATAAAAGACAGCCGTCTTAACTTCTTGCGCGGGCATCTTCTGAGCAGGGTCCACTGTACTGTCATGTCGAAAAATATTTATGCATATTTTGTCAAAGTGGCTGTCATTTTGACAGCCATTCATACTTTTGTAGGGTAACTTCTTTCCCACTGCAGATTTAAAAAATATATCTAGTGGATGAAGGGAAGAGTAAGCGTTTGCACTTCAGAGATTACAGGACTTCAGAGCATGACCGTGCGAGAAATTTTTTTACAAAGCTAACCAGCCTCCATGCATCAGTCTTTACAGCGTTGTATTACGGAGCACAAGGCCACGGGAAAGAGCCCGGCCTGGGCGGCCGCATTTCCATTGCACATATTTGGGAAAGGCCCGGGGCCCTGCACGGGGTAAAGAACGTTGGGACCTTAGGTGGTCACATTTTCTGGCAGCCTTCCATTTTGGTGGTACTTTGTATCTGCCTCCCTTTACCGCCTCCTCTTTCATCACTCTCATGGCTCAGTGAAGATGTCGAGCCTGGGTGAAACAGATTGTGAGCCCTTTCATGTCTGTGGAAGCAGGAGTGGTTATTCATCACACTCATTGCACTATTTAAGGAGCCCAAACGTCAATAATGAAGAAGTGCCAGTCGCTATGTATGAATTACCGTTGGCCCGCCGAATTTGAGGCGCCTTTTGGTGGACTGGCGTCTGGTGGAAGTCCGGATCTGAAAAGAAACACAACAATAACGAGTAGGTTGGGCGGAAAGATTCCGTGGACGTCTCTCCTATAATACAATGGATTGCTATATTAGCTATATGCTCCATGTGATTAAAAGTAAGCCTAAATATCCGGCATGGAGTTTTGCGCTCTCTCCACATAACATCACGCTTCATTTCTTGCCGCCAAAAAACGGCATTATCATTCTCCTGCGAACACGCCATGCGAATAACCTGGTTTGTGGCAAGCAGACTCTACAACACTCTTTGCGAAGATTCACGATGGCGTTCCGCCGTTTTTGTGTTATTCAGGAATTTTCACAAAACTGCACATTTGTTATCCAAAATGCTTTGAGTAATGATCAAACAAAGCAAGGGTTAGAGACCCAGCTAATGTGATTCCTACGATGTGCAATTGCGTACCTTGCTACTTCCGTTGCCGCCCTTCTTCCCTTCCTTTCGAGGAAAAATGGCATGCCAACACTGAGCTAATTTTAACTCCAAAGCAAGCATGCTCTCGGTCCCTTGCCCGAGTTGCAATGACTACGCGCGGTCCGTCGATGAACAACATTGATGGTTGGTCATGCCGAAAAAGATGAACCTTGCTGCACAACCAAAGGACAAAACTTGTAGATCGCCAGCTGCGGTAAATACCAGGTGAGCACGCAACGTTTTATTGGTCACCCTTCGAAGATGCATAGCAATGGATACTGTTTAAGAGTGTGCGGCGTTCAACTCACAGGAGGCCCAGAATAATTGCAGGCACTTCTACTTGCTGCGATACAGTTAAGAGTAGCATAAGCTTTATCCAGCGGCCTGGGCAAATAAGAGGATGAAGCTTCTTATGATTTTTCAAGCATCGTGCATGAGCAGAAAGCCAGACTCCTTCACCTTTGGGAGCGACAACTCACCATTCCCCTCAGAAAAGAAAACCTTCTTCCTGACTACACTTCTACTGATGTCTAAACAACGTATACTATGCAAAATTAGTGTACCCACTAGCATATCGCATTAAACTTATTCATGATTAACGACGTCGGTTCATTTGACCGTCACGGAGTAGCACCTCAAATATTTACTTTTTGTTTTAGCTCTTGCCTGGCATTTGAACTCATATTTTCCAGTTGAAAACTTCACTTAGTCTGGTGAAACCTAGAGGGGACACTTAAAGGTACTATGCAATAAATTAATTGAGATTCTGTACAAGAGATGAGAGATAGGCATTTCATCACTCGTCACCCCAACGCAAGAATTTTTAAGCTACCATCTACAACAACCAAGATATACACGAATAAAAATTACACACCTCTTGGGCACTGAGCCCTATGCGTTCACGCCGTACCGGCTGAACGCCAGCGACGACAGTAGCGACTAGGCGAGCCACTGTGAGTGGCCCTCCAACTCCCGACAAAAGGAGGCGGCAGGGGAAAATTGAAACCATATGTGCGAAGGCAATGCCCTGGCTCGCGCTTGCCCGAGAGGGTCGCAGACGATATTCACGGCCACCGGAAGTGTGCCCGTGACGTCGTGGCTGCCGTGGCTTGCGAATGACAGCGTGTGGTGGCCTGCTGACGTAATGGGTATAGTGACGTCTTTTTTCACTATTTTAGTTTCAAAATCGGTCACTACGAGCACACCAATCGACACTCGAATTTTAAAAAACACGGTTTTTAAAATTTCGTTATAAATTGCCTGCTCATTTGCCAAGACACATACTGGGTGAGTGCTTCTTAGCATCATTTCTAAACATTAAAAACATTTACAAGCAACTTTTTATTTATTGCATAGTCCCTTTAAGCTCCGCCTTGACGAATACCACGTGGCCATATATGCCCACATGCCTTGCCTGCTTAATACGACATTTTCTACATTAATACATCACGGGGAGTCTTAATACAACTGCTGATAGAATCGTGCTCTGGTTAATCAACGTGCCACTGCCCTGGCAGGTGGCTGTTTCAATCAAAGCCACCGCTGTAACTCGTGAGCCACAGGGTGCTATTCCAGACCTCCCGTAAGGCTCATGCGCAGCATCATGCTGGGCAGGTACCAACTGCATTGAGTTTGCTGAATAATTTCATTGCCCCGTGCCCCGGGGGGCCGGTAGCCCGCAATTCGGAGGCAGGTTACCACCTTCCACGCTGGCAGCTTATGATGACGTCACAAGTGCACATGAACTTGGTAGCAGGCGGGTCAACTGTTATGCTACATTACGGCAGCGTTTCGAGCCTTCAGTGTGGCGATGGAACGTGACCGTGGTGGCGGCACGCTACCAGCCACGTGGTGCGGAGCAGCTGCTGCTCCTGCTGGCGGCGCGGGGCGCCGGCGAAATCGAGCTGCAACAGCTGTGCGCATGCGCCGCTTCAAGTGGGATCTCATCCTTAGTTTATATGCCGTCGGTTGGAATCGCGGTCGCGAACTATCCTGCAAATTCCCTAGCAGCTCTACCCGATGAGGAACGAAAAATCGTGATGCCGCCCGGACAATTGTATGACGAACCATTGCGTCACAACTGTGACATGCAAGTCGGGGAAAGGCATACAATTAAAGGTACATATGCCGTCAGTTGGAGTCCCGGTCGCGAGAAAGTCTACAACTTAGCCAAGAGACGTATGCTATGTACGACGAGAAATCGTATAGCACCACCAAGAACGCTATACGACGAAGGGTTCCATGACAATTTTCATAAGAAAGTAGGGAAAATGCGCGCCACGTGAATGTCGCCCAGTCATACACAGGATAAATGGAGGGGGGGGGGGCTGCTCCTTGCACCTGTTGTGCACGCCTTCGTCGCTCTCGCGGCTTGTGATAGCTAGGCGACGCCTGTTGCGACGCCATCTTTTTTGGACCATCGCACCGCCTGAACGACTGTCGCCGACGGAATTTCATCTACTGGGGCTAGTAAGGATTTCGCATTCAAATTCAGCAACTTTTTTTGCACTCAAGCATACCAAAGCTGAAAGGCAGTGTGGTGGCATCTTGTTTGAGGTAAAAAAAAAATTGGGAGGACGCTTAACCTTCGCGTTGAGAAAAGACGGCTTTGAGCATTCTACTCCTTTTTACTCCTAAATTGCGACCACCGGGTTACCTTGGCTGGATGTTGACGCCTAGACCAGGGTAACCTGCAACTTATACCGGTTCAACTCCAGCTTTCTGGGGCAACAACTTTGAATTGCAAAATTCTAAGATGCTATTATGGTAATATTGAAGGTAATGATCCATTATTCCGATATGTAACACAATCTTTCGTTAAAGTGGTTTCAGCGATTGTATGGAACAGTTAAAACTGCCACAAACATCAAAAGAGAACGCTCTCACATTGCACAAACGTGAAAAGAAAATAAAATTGCAAGGCTGCAGTCGGATGATCTGCGGATATATTGATTGTTATAGTGAAAACTCGCATTATAAGAAAAATTGCGCTCATAAACGGTTTCCCGCTCAAAAATGTTGTTGTCCAGAATTCCTGGGTACTGAGAAGCTTTTAGGTGGAGTAATTAGGTGATTTTGGTGGACAATTAGAATGCAAGTCTTGCCGAGTCCTTTTGTGTTCAGAGATCATATTTTCGTTGTTACCTTTTGTCTTCTTTTCTGTAGTTGAACTTTGATTGGCATACACTGACTGTTCATCGGATCTTTTCACATGAATAATCAGGCCTCGCTCATCTCTGCTGACACTTGGAAGTTATTTTCTTACAAGTGCACAAGCGCGGAGGCACCTGGATACAAGACATGCGCCTCTTGTACGCCACGTCGATGCCCTACCTGTACGTCGTCGATAGATGCCTGCACATATTGAAGGCATTTCATCCCTTTCATCCCTCAGCACTCTTGCTTAATAATAAGTTTACATCAAACAGGAGCTTTGCTATTGGTACCTGCAGATGTAGCTTCCTTTGCAACACTAACAGTAAGTACATTTCAGTTTGACTATCACTTTCTTCAAAGGCTATTCCCTAGGGGCCCATGAGACTTACGTTTTTGGACTCATTCGAGTTTATATTACACAAGTCGACTATAACTCTAGACTGCCGCGGTGGCTCAGTGGTTATGGGACTCGGCTGCTGACCCGTTATACGCGGGTCCAATCGCTGCCGCGGAATTTCGGGTTTTGATGGAGACAAAATTCTAGAGTCCCGTGTGCTGCGCGATTTCAGTGCACGTTAAAGAACTCCAGGTGGTCGAAATTTCCGGAGCCCTTCACTACGGCATCCCTCATAGCCTGAGTAGCTGTGGGACGTTAAACCCCTAAAATGGAATCAAATGAATTCAAATCAGAATATAACTCTATTATATAAACTGCGCACCAGGCGCTCTCAATGAAGTTCTTCAAGTGGATAAGGCCATTTGAGATGGACAAGAAATGATGACCGACAATTTCTCTATTATATAAAATGCCAAGTTTGAGCGCAGCTCATGACAAGCCACCTGACACGGCGGACACGTGGCGCGTTACGCTGCTAGCCATCCCTGGGACCTTCCCGTGTCAGCCACCTTCCAGTCGTTCATTCCTCCGCTCTCGCCCTGGCAGGTGCCGCTTCGCTTTGCTACTATTTGCTACAGTTGTCAGGTGACGTGTCGCGCCCACTACGCCAACGACTACGGCGAGTACGACGCGGAATACAGGAACGAGCTCCTCAGAGCTGCGCTATAAAAAATCACAAAAGCTGTTTATACATAGATATTTCGCCTCCACTACTCTCCTACTTCTTCTCATGCGCGAGGTGGCACTGGTGTGGATCTTTTTACTCAGGCGTTCACGGTAATTGAGCACCATTGAAGCGCTTTGGAAGCCTTTTTATCGATCTTCGGATACTGAAGCTAACCCACCTTCATCCTCCTTTAATGCTAACATCTCCGCCCGCAACCAATCGACACCTTCCAACCGCGCTCACCTTCTACGGCTCTTCCCCACTGCACATCAGCCATATTATGAAAGATTTAGACCCACCATTCCGCCTGTCCTGTTTCGTCGCACCCTATTTACCCATGGCTCGTGCTCTTTCTGCAGAGCCACACCCAACCTTACGGACATAGTCTCACAATTCTCAGTCAAGATACTATTCACCCTCCCACTTTTTAAGTATACCCCATCTAGGACGAACTCATTGACACAATCTGCCGCCACGTAACCAGCTTTTCTTAATGGGCTGGCGGGATGTACGGTAGTTTCTTTGGGGCTATGTGAAGAGGGCTGTGTTCTCTTTATACTACTACTACAACTGCTCCCGTGATCTTCAATCGGAGCTCATGATGTCCACTGGGCCTTTGCCCCACGCAGGGCTAGCCTATATTGAAGCCTATTGCAAATGAAAATGTTTTCATTATACCGCATTACTCCCCTCCGTACCACCGCAACTTGGAAGGAGTACGGCTGCTGTACTTAAAGGTTTCCAACATGACAATCACCTTTTTGTGGCGCATGTATATGCAATCCCAACGCCGTTATTAGGCGTGATATCTCAAAACGCAGGCACACAGGTAGAAGAAACACTGCCAGGTTCGATTAGGTCGTGAAGAGGGACAAAGAAAATTAAGAGGAATAAAAAAAATGAAATTTCGCAAATCTCTTTTGAAGCACCGTATGCCCATTAGGTATCCCAAACAAACCCATATGCTTGGAAACAGTGCACATCTTAGAGAATTTCCTGAACATGTTGATACCTGCAGTTCTGGCAAGATTACTTACGGGAGAAATAATTCTTCCATGCGCGGCAGTGCGAGGAAAAGCTATGTGGCGCTGCATCATTCGTGCTTTCAGTGACTCTATTACGATACAATAGTTGCCATACAGCGCATGTGGCCTATTTTTGGCGGCTTTTTTTTTTCGGTGCTGTAAGAACTGTTTCATCGTTTATAAACAGATGAGATTTATAATTACATATTCTATACGTCGCTGTGCGCATTCATTCCCTTATCTACAACATTCAAATGTTGAGACGGTGTAGAATTAGCAGCAGCTTATTTAAACACCGCAATAAACACTCTGCGTTGTTTGCCCGGTGGCCAGGCAAGGTCAGTATTGCGCAGAAAAATTTAAACAGGTATGTAATAAATAAACGAACAAACGTACCCCATGGACTGTGTTTAAAATACTATATTTTTATTATTGGCTCTAGACAATGTTTCAAAAATTTACTTACTCGGTTAGGTTGCAGAGAAGTGCCACAGCAAAGAAAATCAGTATTTTACTTATCTGTACCATTTTGCAATTGGATCGCAGAATCACAGCTCGCAGTATTTCAAGGAAATGGCCGCTATCCACAGCGATCTCTTTAAGCCTCCTGTCGGCGCAGTCTTCGCCTATTTTATAAAGGCGCTTTAAAAGTACATACAATCTGGCATTCTTGTTGCATAACGCAGGGTGGGCAGCGAAGAAAAAAAACTCACAGAAAAAGCCGATGGTGAACACCATCCATAATCTGCTGCTATTTAATTAAGAGGCCTAAGGAATATTACGGTGTTGAACAAAAAATTGAACAAAAATATTCATAATTATGTGAACAGTCATGCACGGTTATGAGCCACTTTCAATATATACAGCGCAGTTCATTATAGAGTACCTCTAGCAATATTTTAAATTAACGAATTTGCAATTAGGTCTATTTTCGCTGGTTCTTTACAAACTGACTATATTTTCCGTAAGTACATTTCTGAGAAATAATTTCCTCCTGATTCGTCGCCTTACAAATTTCTCCGCGCACACAAACACTTTTTTGTTTTTGTATTGCGAGCTCTTGTGTTGATTTTATTTATATGCAATTTACCTGCAAAACGAATGACTAAAAGCCTCTAATTTCAGCATCCCTTCACTTTTTATAGTGTGATGCTTTAATTGCTTGAAAATGCAGGACCCCTCAGCTGTCAAGTTGTTTTTTAAGCATGAAGAGGCGTCCGTCGTGGGAGATAGGAGCGCTTGGATTAATCTTCTATAGGAAATAGAAAAGGCAAACTTTCTCCGCAGTTAGCACTATGGATCGTAACAAACTCGCCCAGAATACATTGTTCTTGAGGAGAGCTCTTAGCTGAATAGAAATCTCCAGTGGTCCTTCGTGGCCGAAGGAACCATTCTTAGTGACATCTGAATTCTAATAATAAGAATAGTCTGCATCGTAAGGACTCTTCTAGGCGAGTATTTGGTGGGAGTGAGCTTTATGACGAAGATACGAAATAACTTGAAAAATACGAGTGAAGCAGCAGAATCTGATAAATGGAAAAAAGCACAAGACTGGCCTAGAAGCGAGTGGTCTAGGAGAAGAAGACAAGGGCTTCAGCAGAACAAAATTTCGGGTCTTGTGGCTCACCTCTCTGCAACGAGCATCGCGCCAGAGAGCCGATCCTTGTAGTCGTGTGGCCTGCATTACCAAAACCTGGACACCGCTTGGGCAGCGCTGCCTGCTCCGCAAACTTTTTAGCGACGCCTGAATTAGCGGGTTGTCACACAAAATATTAGTGGCATCAAATTGAAAGCTGAAACTGCCGCCACGTCTGCTCCTATGCTTCCTTGTTCGAACCCATTGCTAGTGATCATGGTCATACCTACGATATTTTTTTGGCGAGCGTTGGTTTGTTAGGAGCACCCTCAAAGATGATTGCGCTTTCATCACCAGAATGCGACCCTTCAGGGCGCAAGCAGTTAAAGTCTGCCAACTGGAATCACCCAACAAATCACCCCGATAGCCCGCACACTTAACCCTCCAAAGAGAAACACACACGCCGCTAATCACCCTCTTTTACCCGCAGGTTATCTTTTTCAAAAACGATGCTTGGAAGCGGCACCTTCCTTAAGATTTCTTTTAGTTATACTTTGCCTCATATATAGCTGTATTGGTGTAACGAAGCCACCGATGATGTTCTCAGAAATTATAGGATGTGGATAATTCACCATCGGTTGCACCAAAGACTTATAACGCGCATGCCATAGGCGTATAATATATTATTTCAGCAGACATAAATTCGAGGCGCCCTTTAGGTGTCGCTGTACAGTGGTGAATCTTTTTTTGTCCAATACACACAGATCGGGTGGATGGTCGACTTTTTTGTCCAGCAATGCGCTGCATTTTAAATAAATCCAGCCCAACCTCCGCTTGTTGCAGTGTAAGTGACAAAGTGCTACACCTCACTAACTTTTCGAGCAGAAGCAATGCACTCATGCAATGCGAGAGTTCTGAGAGCTTCCACGCGTGGACTTCGCCGCTGTCCCATGTAATAGTTAAGCCAGATTTGTTCAGAGGTTCCCTCCTACGAGTTACTACGATAGAGGCGCAAGTCGGCTGCCTCAACATGTTTCAGTCTGGCATGGCTTGTGCGAAAACTTATTGCAGTCATTGGGCGAGAAGGCGAGGACACCATTTGGCGTCGTGGCGTTTAGGGCTCTTGGCACAGAGAACTCGCTTAAAGTTTTTAAATGTGAATTCGCTTGTGTACACTGAGTGAGCTGTAAATAAAAACCACTAGCAGAGCCGTTTGTTGTAGTAGCCACGCCTGTTACAGGATCGATTTATATCTTCTGTTTACGCTACCGCTCTTATGCAATCAGTAATCAGTTTCGCTATTGTAAAATGCTCTGTTAGCTACTGTTAAATGCTCTGAGCATCGTTGACCATCCTTTCTGTTGGTGTGGTCTTCAGAACAAAAACTGAACCCTTGTGCTCGGGCGGAGTTCCCCCGCACAGCCTAGCCATGAAGGAAACCGCTACTAGTCCTAATCATTTCCTTGTTTAAAACTATCATTTAGGGTACAAAACGAAGCACAAGAGACTAAATCAGGGTATGTATTTGTGTAAGCTCCCTAACCTGCTTTCATTTTGTCCCTATATATAATAAAATCAACATGGAGCTTCCCTCATATATACTGGAAGAACCCATTATAAAGCAGTGATCAATTGCAAAGGGCTACACTACATTGCACAATCCTAGAAAAATAAGCAGTGGGCCATCAAGAATGCTCCGAATTACATCGGTTGCTCATCCCGCCTCCCTATTGTGCAAGAGATAAAGGAGGTCGTTAGGCGTGCGGCACCGAAACACAAAGAATCCTTAAGCATCAGCCAAGAATCGCAAATGCGAAATTGGAAAATGTTGGCCGCGATTTCATGCTCCAACATCTAATTTGCACTATTGCGCTTCTTGGGCCTCCTGTGTTCCTTGGATGCTTCAGCTTCGCAAGTGGTACCCTAGCGGCGTTATAATATCTGGGCGTCCCCAGTGGGCAGGTCAGAATTCTCTCGGTATTCACTCTGCTTCATTATGTTTAATCCGCTTACTGTTCTTCTGACTAATGACCACCAACTCCAGATCTTCATTCTGGCTTTTGACTCCACGTTTGGGAAAATTTCCTGAAGGGTGCTGCTTCGGAGGAGCGTGCATCTCTACCAATTGAACGAGAGGCCAGCCGACGGCGGGAAATGGCCATAACTCAAACAAAGAATAAACAGTGCAAAAATTCAAAGTTTTCCGTCTCATGTGTTAGGAAGAGAGTGGAATTGGGTTGCGGTATTGTGGCTAGATTTCGTTCCAATACAGGGATGCGGTGAGTGTGCAGTAGCAAATGCAAAAACTCCTTACCCGGCAGTTTTGGAAATCAAGATCATTGGAGAATATTTCACGTTTCAATAAACGTGCCCTTGAAGCTACATGATTGATGGGACAAAGAAAACTTACGCCATGAGTAAATTTGCTTCGCAAGTAAGTTTTCTTCAAAAAAACTCACAACGTGTGAATATCTTTCTTAGCTGTCCACAAGTGACTTTTCCACATCAAGGACGTAATGGCGGTTCTTGTGACTTGACGTGTCTGCTGAACTACACATTCGCCTTTGTTCGCTGGCCGCTGCGGTGTGCTAAATAAAGTTGAGTTCTCGATTTTTCTTGCACTGCATCTCATTTCGTTCAACGCGGAAAGAACTTGCAAATGCAGCTGCTTTAAACATTGAATGTTTCCATTTTGTAGCATGGAAAAATATCGAGGGTCACAGCCTTCCGCCCCCACACTCCCACACCGAGGATGCAGCGTTTCCGCTCGCTAACCGCGGAAGGGTTCGTGCTCGAGGAAAAAAAGGGAAGGACGACAGAGCGTGAACACTCGTATGCTATTAGATTTGCAAAGAACACACAGAGCAGGCCAGCTAGCCACAAAACATCAACGAGGCATTCCTCGGAACCAGAAGGCTACGTAAGAAGGGCTTCCGACTTTCCGGCTGGGGCAGGGGCGTGATTTCGGTGGTATCGGCGGAGAACGTTTCTACGCGCCGACAATGGCGGCCGGGCTTTCCCGTGCGCACCCCATTCTTGGTGAAAAGTCATCCCCGAGCTTCTGCTGGGCAAGGTGCAGAGATCGCCCGTTTGCTGCGCTCACTTCGCTGCCTGGAACCAGAAGTCCGCTGGCAATTCACGACGGATCCTCCGTGCACCTGCCGCGGAAGGTGACGATAGCGTGCGGCTGCAACCGCTCACGACGCTGGCCAGATCCCGAAGAGACCCTCAACGGCTCTGCGGAATTTAGCGTAACCTTTGAGGTGGCGCTCCCGTCACTGTTTCCGCTTCCCCCATTTAGAAGACTTCCCTCCTAGCCCCGCCGGTGCTGTCCTGACGCACGACGACCCCGTCCTGCTGGCGTCCTGCTGCAGCTCCAAGCGGTTCGCCCAGGCCCGTATCCTGCGGTCCTGGAAACGATCGCCAGGCCTAGTGGCGCCAGCTGTCTGACGCCCCTATTGTGCAACTGCCCCCTACGCACCTCCACAAACGGCGGTATTCAGCATCCTCCGCCGCGCTGCTTCCCCGTAGCAGTTTACTGCTGTTCCCACCTCCGGCCACGTGGTCCAGCCAAAGTGGTGGGCTCCTGCTAACAGCGCCAGCTGCCTTGCAGTCCTCGCTCCGCCTCTCGCTAGCCTTGCGGCTGGTCGGAGGCCATGCTGCTTGCATTCAGAAAGCCCCTGACGCGCGCTTGCCACTCCCAGCGCGCTGCCGTTCATCCTCCCCTCCTCTGATACTGTAGATGTTGCTGCTGTGGTGGGCCTGCTGCCTGTGACTTCGGAGGACCAGCTACCGCCACACCCCTGGATTATGTGCTGTGCAGTGACGACGGTTACAGTGTCGACGGTGACAGTGCCCCCACCCCCAAACCCCCCACATTTCTTTCTTCACCCCTGGTCCCCAAGAGTGATGCCAGAATGTGGCCAACACACGTCGGGACCAGTTCCTCCCCCCCCTCCCCTGAATAGCTCATAGTACCAACCACCACCACCACCACCATGGAGATGGTCGGCCGCATCGAAGCGGAGGGGGAACAGTTTGTCCACAAACACGAAGGCTTAACGAGCACCACATGGAGTCGCTGTAAAATTGAGAGTGCTTGAATGCTACTGCTGGCGTATTACCGTAGTGTCTAGAGTTTTTAACTTTTTGATACTCAACTTTTTTCTTTGCTAGTGAAAGATCATGAACAGTCATAAAATCAGGATCCAAAATGAGCAGCAAATAGCGCGAAAGAATTCTAGAATGCAATAAAAACGATCTAGCACGTGGGTTATAAAAGTTTTGATGATTTTTCAGTTTAAATTACTGCCCTTACTTTCTTTCCATTTAATTACTTCTCACTGCTCTCAAACGATTGATGCCGAGCAAGTCTTCTAGTACGGCAATGGATTGTATGACAATTGCATTTTCTTAAACACAATAACTTTTAAACAACTTATGAAAATAGAGCTCACGGGAATGTGCAACTTGAGCTGATTTGACCAGAATTGCTGAAACAAGTCTTATTTTTGTGAGTGGGAAATGTTATGAGAAAATTGTTTGTGTTGCAAGAGGAATATAATTCTTGATAATACAAGGAAAAATTTGAGCCAGGTGTCTCCCAGTGAAAATTTCTTTGTGTTGTCCTCACATATTGCTAAGTGTATATTGTTACGACAACCTTGCACGCGACGTATCCTATGCACGAAGTAAGTACGCGCGTACGCATACCAGTTTTCATTACGCACTGCCAAAAAAATTTGTAACCGAGCTTCAATTATAAATGTTTACCATAATGTTGCTGTTGAAGGCTTTCTGAAAGCTGCAAGACGCCACGTCAGCAGAACTGTTCAACTGTAAGCGCGCTGATACTGAGAAGCTAATTTAAACACTCGCTAATTCTTAACTGGCATTAAACAGTTTTAATTCGCCTGTGTACAATGTCATTTCCGTACAATTTATGGAATTGTGAGATGCGCGGCTTCGTCTTCGGCTTCTTATAGGATGCATGGCAGTAGTTCAGAAGGGTGAATTGTTGGGCGAGTTGGTACATGTTGACGTGAAAAAAAAAAAAACAAGCGAGAAAAGACGCAAGACCAGAGGAAGACGCACACAGACTGTCGCCGGACTTTCAACTGAATTTATTAAGGTTCCACCACGTATTTATAGCCACTACTTGCACAGGCGCACATACATGCCACATTCAACAAAATCCGGACGTCATTGCTAGCCAGATAAAAAATTCAATTCTTTGTCAGTGAGAATAACAGATGGGTCGCTGATACAAACACGCTCGTTCTTTTTTATTAAAAACGATTCTAACAGCTCGCGCTCGTGCCTGGTCTTCCCGCGGCCAATAATGGTAGCTTTGTTCCGCAAAGGTGAGCAATTTTGGCACTCCTTGACATGTATGGCCAGGTTGCTCCCTGTACCTAAGCGCAGCGTTCTGCCATGTTCCCTGAGTCGCTCGTTCAAACATTGCCCCGTCTGCCCAATATAAATTTTCCCACAAGAGGTAGGGGTAGAATATACTACCCCCACAGCACACTTCGTGAACTTTGTTTGGTACTTAGTTTTGCAGGCAGGTTCTCGCTTGGAGCCGGAGATACGGACGCAAAGGCTGGAAAGCTTTCGGGGGTCCGAAAACACCAAATTCACTCCAAATTTTTGGGAAACCTTTTTCAGTCCGTGCGAAATTTTATGGTAGTAAGGAATCACCTCAAAGTTCCTTGTCCTCTCTGTTGGGTGCTCGGTATTGGCAGCAGGCTTCTTCATTTTCTTGCCCAAGGTTTCAGAGACCGCCAACAGCAAAGAGGAAGGAAACCCAGAGGCCTCTAGTCGAACCACCTGCTCGACAAGACTCTGCTGCATGGCATGCGGGCAACGTTTTCTCAGTGCATTTGAGAAACACAGGTTGGCAATGCCACGTTTTACCAGCTTCGAGTGAGCGGAAGCATGAAGAAGCAGGAAGAAAATGAAGAAGCCTGCTGCCAATACCGAGCACCCAACAAAGAGGACAAGGAACTTTGAGGTGATTCCTTACTACCATAGAATTTCGCATGGACTGAAAAAGGTTTCCCAAAAATTTGGAGTGAATTTGGTGTTTTCGCCCCCCCCCCCCCCCCCCGAAAGCTTTCCAGCCTTTGCGTCCGTATCTCCGGCTCCAAGCGAGAACCTGCCTGCAAAACTAAGCACCAGACAAAGTTCACGAAGTGTGCTGTGGGGGTAGTATATTCTATCCCTACCTCTTGTGGGAAAATTTATATTGGGAAGACGGGGCAATGTTTGAACGAGCGACTCAGGGAACATGGCAGAACGCTGCGCTTAGGTACAGGGAGCAACCTGCCCATACATGTCAAGGAGTGCCAAAATTGCCCAGCTTTGCTGAACAATGCTACCATTATTGGCCGCGGGAAGACCAGGCACGAGCGCGAGCTGTTAGAAGCGTTTTTAATAAAAAAGAACGAGCGTGTTTGTATCAGCGACCCATCTGTTATTCTCACTGACAAAGAATGGAATTTTTTATCTGGCTAGCAATGACGTCCGGATTTTGTTGAATGTGGTATGTATGTGCGCCTGCGCAAGTAGTGGCTATAAATACGTGGTGGAACCTTAATAAATTCAGTTGAAAGTCCGGCGACAGTCTGTGTGCGTCTTCCTCTGGTCTTGCGTATTTTCTCGCTGGTTTTTTTTTTGTCACGTCAACATGTACCAACTCGCCCAACAATTCACGCTTCTGAACTACTGCCATGCATCCTATAAGAAGCCGAAGACGAAGCCGCGCATCTCACTATTCCATAAATTGTACGGAAATGACATTGTACACAGGCGAATTGAAACTATTTAATGCCAGTTAAGAATTAGCGAGTGTTTAAATTAGCTTCTCAGTATCAGCGCGCTTACAGTTGAACAGTTCTGCTGACGTGGCGTCTTGCAGCTTTCAGAAAGCCTTCAACAGCAACATTATGGTAAACATTTATAATTGAAGCTCGGTTACAAATTTTTTTGGCAGTGCGTAATGAAAACTGGTATGCGTACGCGCGTACTTACTTCTTGCATAGGATACGTCGCGTGGAAAGTTGTCGTAACAATATACACTTAGCAATATGTGAGGACAACACAAAGAAATTTTCACTGGGAGACACTTGGCTCAAATTTTTCCTTGTATTATCAAGAATTATATTCCTCTTGCAACACAAAATTTTTTCTCATAACATTTTCCACTCACAAAAATAAGACTTGCTTCAGCAATTCTGGTCAAATCAGCTCAAGTTGGACATTCCCGTGAGCTCTATTTTCATAAGTTGTTTAAAAGTTATTGTGTTTAAGAAAATAGCAATTGTCATACAATCCATTGCCCTACTAGAAGACGTGCTCGGTATCAATCGTTTGTGAGCAGGGAGAAGTAATTAAATGGAAAGTAATTAAGGGCAGTAATTTAAACTGAAAAATCATCAAAACTTTTATAACCCACGTGCAACATCGTTTTTATTGCATTCTAGAATTCTTTCGCGCTATTTGCTGCTCATTCTGGATCCTGCTTTTATGACTGTTCATGATCTTTCACTAGCAAAGAAAAATGTTGAGTATCAAAAAGTTGAAAACTCTAGACACTACGGTAATACGCCAGCTGTAGCATTCAAGCACTCTCAATTTTACAGCGACTCCATGTGGTGCTCGTTAAGCCTTCGTGTTTGTGGACAAACTGTTCCCCCTCCGCTTCGATGCGGCCGACCATCTCCATGGTGGTGGTGGTGGTGGTTGGCACTATGAGCTATTCAGGGGGGGGGGGGGGGGAACTGGTCCCGACGTGTGTTGGCCACATTCTGGCATCACTCTTGGGGACCAGGGGTGAAGAAAGAAATGTGGGGGTTTGGGGGTTGGGGCACTGTCACCGTCGACACTGTAACCGTCGTCACTGCACTGCACATAATCCAGGGGCGTGGCGGTAGCTGGTCCTCCGAAGTCACAGGCAGCAGGCCCACCACAGCAGCAAAATCTACAGCATCAGAGGAGGGGAGGATGAACGGCAGTGCGCAGGGATTGGCACGCGCGCGTCAGGGGCTTTCTGAATGCAAGCAGCATGGCCTCCGACCAGCCGCAAGGCTAGCGAAAGGCGGAGCGAGGACCGCAAGGCAGCTGGCGCTGTCAGCAGGAGGCCACCACTTTGGCTGGACCACGTGGGAGGAGGTGGGAACCGCAGTAAACTGCTACGGGGAAGCAGCGCGGCGGAGGATGCTGAATACCGCCGTTTCTGGAGGCGCGTAGGGGGCAGTTGCACAGTAGGGGCGTCAGACAGGTGGCCCCACGAGGCCTGGCGGTCGTTTCCAGGACCGCAGGATTCGGGCCTGGGCGAACCGCTTGGAGCTGCAGCAGGACGGCAGCAGGACGGGGTCGTCGTGCGTCAGGACAGCACCGGCGGGGCTAGGAGGGAAGTCTTCTAAATGGGGGAAGCGGAAACAGTGACGGGAGCGCCACCTCAAAGGTTACGCTAAATTCCGCAGAGCCGTTGAGGGTTTCTTCGGGATCTGGCCAGCGTCGTGAGCGGTTGCAGCCGCACGCTATCGTCACCTTCCGCGGCAGTTGCACGGAGGATCCGTCGTGCCTTACCAGCGGACTTCTGGTTCCAGGCAGCGAAGTGAGCGCAGCAAACGGGCGGTCTCTGCACCTTCCCCAGCAGAAGCTCGGGGATGACTTTTCACCAAGAATGGGGTGCGCACGGGAAAGCCCGGCCGCCATTGTCGGCGCGTAGAAACGTTCTCCGCCGATACCACCGAAATCGCGCCCCTGCCCCAGCCGGAAAGTCGGAAGCCCTTCTTACGTAGCCTTCTGCTTCCGAGGAATGCCTCGTTGATGTTTTGTGGCTAGCTGGCCTGCTCTGTGTGTTCTTTGCAAATCTAATAGCATACGAGTGTTCACGCTCTGTCGTCCTTCCCTTTTTTTCCTCGAGCACGAACCCTTCCGCGGTTAGCGAGCGGAAACGCAGCATCCTCGGTGTGGGAGTGTGGGGGCGGAAGGCTGTGACCCTCGATATTTTTCTATGCTTCAAAATGGAAATATTCAATGTTTAAAGCAGCTGCATTTGCAAGTTCTTTCCGCGTTGAACGAAATGAGATGCAGTGCAAGAAAAATCGAGAACTCAACTTTATTTAGCACACCGCAGCGGCCAGCGAACAAAGGCGAATGTGTAGTTCAGCAGACACGTCAAGTCACGAGAACCGCCATTACGTCCTTGATGTGGAAAAGTCACTTGTGGACAGCTAAGAAAGATATTCACACGTTGTGAGTTTTTTTTGAAGAAAACTTACTTGCGAAGCAAATTTACTCATGGCGTAAGTTTTCTTTGTCCCATCAATCATGTAGCTTCAAGGGCACGTTTATTGAAACGTGAAATATTCTCCAATGATCTTGATTTCCAAAACTGCCGGGTAAGGAGTTTTTGCATTTGCTACTGCACACTCACCGCATCCCTGTATTGGAACGAAATCTAGCCACAATACCGCAACCCAATTCCACTCTCTTCCTAACACATGAGACGGAAAACTTTGAATTTTTGCACTGTTTATTCTTTGTTTGAGTTATGGCCATTTCCCGCCGTCGGCTGGCCTCTCGTTCAATTGGTAGAGATGCACGCTCCTCCGAAGCAGCACCCTTCAGGAAATTTTCCCAAACGTGGAGTCAAAAGCCAGAATGAAGATCTGGAGTTGGTGGTCATTAGTCAGAAGAACAGTAAGCGGATTAAACATAATGAAGCAGAGTGAATACCGAGAGAATTCTGACCTGCCCACTGGGGACGCCCAGATATTACAACGCCGCTAGGGTACCACTTGCGAAGCTGAAGCATCCAAGGAACACAGGAGGCCCAAGAAGCGCTATAGTGCAAATTAGATGTTGGAGCATGAAATCGCGGCCAACATTTTCCAATTTCGCATTTGCGATTCTTGGCTGATGCTTAAGGATTCTTTGTGTTTCGGTGCCGCACGCCTAACGACCTCCTTTATCTCTTACACAATAGGGAGGCGGGATGAGCAACCGATGTAATTCGGAGCATTCTTGATGGCCCACTGCTTATTTTTCTAGGATTGTGCAATGTAGTGTAGCCCTTTGCAATTGATCACTGCTTTATAATGGGTTCTTCCAGTATATATGAGGGAAGCTGCATGTTGATTTTAATATATATAGGGACAAAATGAAAGCAGGTTAGGGAGCTTACACAAATACATACTCTGATTTAGTCTCTTGTGCATCGTTTTCTACCCTAAATGATAGTTTTAAACAAGGAAATGATTAGGACTAGTAGCGGTTTCCTTCTTGGCTTGGCTGTGCGGGGGAACTCCGGCCGAGAACAAGGGTTCAGTTTTTGTTCTGAAGACCATACCAACAGAAAGGATGGTCAACGATGCTCAGGGCATTTAACAGTAGCTAACAGAGCATTTAACGATAGCGAAACTGATTACTGATTGCATAAGAGCGGTAGCGTAAACAGAAGATATAAATCGATCCTGTAACAGGCGTGGCTACTACAACAAACGGCTCTGCTAGTGGTTTTTATTTACAGCTCACTCAGTGTACACAAGCGAATTCACATTTAAAAACTTTAAGCGAGTTCTCTGTGCCAAGAGCCCTAAACGCCACGACGCCAAATGGTGTCCTCGCCTTCTCGCCCAATGACTGCAATGAGTTTTCGCACAAGCCATGCCAGACTGAAATATGTTCAGGCAGCCGACTTGCCCCTCTATCGTAGTAACTCGTAGGAGGGAACCTCTGAACAAATCTGGCTTAACTATTACATGGGGCAGCAGCGAAGTCCACGCGTGAAAGCTCTCAGAACTCTCGCATTGCATGAGTGCATTGCTTCTGCTCGCAAAGTTAGTGAGGTGTAGCGCTTAGTCACTTACATTGCAACAAGCGGAGGTTGGGCTGGATTTATTTAAAACGCAGCGCATTGCTGGACAAAAAAGTCGACCATCCACCCGATCTGTGTGTCCTTGGACAAAAAAAGATTCACCACTGTACAGCGACACCTACAGGGCGCCTCGAATTTATGTCTGCTGAAATAATATATTATACGCCTATGGCATGCGCGTTATAAGTCTTTGGTGCAACCGATGGTGAATTATCCACATCCTATAATTTCTGAGAACATCATCGGTGGCTTCGTTACACCAATACAGCTATATATGAGGCAAATTATAACTAAAAAAAATCTTAAGGAAGGTGCCGCTTCAAAACATCGTTTTTGAAAAAGATAGCCTGCGGGTAAAAGAGGGTGATTAGCGGCGTGTGTGTTTCTCTTTGGAGGGTTAAGTGTGCGGGCTATCGGGGTGATTTGTTGGGTGATTCCAGTTGGCAGACTTTAACTGCTTGCGCCCTGAAGGGTCGCATTCTGGTGATGAAAGCGCAATCATCTTTGAGGGTGCTCCTAACAAACCAACGCTCGCCAAAAAATATCGTAGGTATGACCATAATCACTAGCAATGGGTTCGAACAAGGAAGCATAGGAGCAGACGTGGCGGCAGTTTCAGCTTTCAATTTCATGCCACTAATATTTTGTGTGACAACCCGCTAATTCAGGCGTCGCTAAAAAGTTTCCGGAGCAGGCAGCGCTGCCCAAGCGTTGTCCAGGTTTTGGTAATGCAGGCCACACGACTACAAGGATCGGCTCTCTGGCGCGATGCTCGTTGCAGAGAGGTGAGCCACAAGACCCGAAATTCTGTTCTGCTGAAGCCCTTGTCTTCTTCTCCTAGACCACTCGCTTCTAGGCCAGTCTTGTGCTTTTTCCATTTATCAGATTCTGCTGCTTCACTCGAATTTTTCAAGTTATTTCGTATCTTCGTCATAAAACTCACTCCCACCAAATACTCGCCTAGAAGAGTCCTTACGATGCAGACTATTCTTATCATTAGAATTCAAATGTCACTAAGAATGGTCCCTTCGGCCATGAAGGACCACTGGAGATTTCTATTCAGCTAAGAGCTCTCCTCAAGAACAATGTAATCTGGGCGAGTTTGTTACGATCCATAGTGCTAACTGCGGAGAAAGTTTGCCTTTTCTATTTCCTATAGAAGATTAATCCAAGCGCTCCTATCTCCCACGACGGACGCCTCTTCATGCTTAAAAAACAACTTGACAGCAGAGGGGTCCTGCATTTTCAAGCAATTAAAGCATCACACTATAAAAAGTGAAAGGATGCTGAAATTAGAGGCTTTTAGTCATTCGTTGTGCAGGTAAATTGCATATAAATAAAATCAACACAAGAGCTCGCAATACAAAAACAAAAAAAGTGGTTGTGTGCGCGGAGATGTTTGTAAGGCGACGAATCAGGAGGAAATTATTTCTCAGAAATGTACTTATGGAAAATATAGTCAGTTTGTAAAGAACCAGCGAAAATAGACCTAATTGCATATTCGTTAATTTAAAATATTGCTAGAGGTACTATATAATGAACTGCGCTGTATATATTAAAATTGGCTCATAACCGTGCATGACTGTTCACATAATTATGAATATTTTTGTTCAATTTTTTGTTCAACACTGCAATATTTCTTAGGCTCTTAATTAAATAGCAGCAGATTATGGATGGTGTTCACCATCGGCTTTTTCTGTGAGTTTTTTTTCTTCGCTGCCCACCCTGCGTTATGCAACAAGAATGCCAGATTGTATGTACTTTTAAAGCGCCTTTATAAAATAGGCGAAGACTGAGCCGACAGGAGGCTTAAAGAGATCGCTGTAGATAGCGGCCATTTCCTTGAAATACTCAGAGCTGTGATTCTGCGATCCAATTGCAAAATGGTACAGATAATTAAAATACTGATTTTCTTTGCTTTGCTGTGGCACTTCTCTGCAACCTAACCGAGTAAGTAAATTTTTGAAACATTGTCTAGAGCCAATTATAAAAATATAGTATTTTAAACGCAGTCCATGGGGTACGTTTGTTCGTTTATTTATTACATACCTGTGTAAATTTTTCTGCGCCATACTGACCTTGCCTGGCCACCGGGCAAACAACGCAGAGTGTTTATTGCGGTGCATAAATAAGCTGCTGCTAATTCTACACCGTCTCAACATTTGAATGTTGAAGATAAGGGAATGAATGCGCACAGCGACGTATAGAATATGTAATTATAAATCTCATCTGTTTATAAACGATGAAATAGTTCTTTCAGCACCGAAAAAAAAGCCGCCAAAAATAGGCCACATGCGCTGTATGGCAGCTATTGTATCGTAATAGAGTCACAGAAAGCACGAATGATGCAGCGCCACATAGCTTTTCCTCGCACTGCCGCGCATGGAAGAATTATTTCTCCCGCAAGTAATCTTGCCAGAACGGCAGGTATCAACATGTTCAGGAAATTCTCTAAGATGTGCACTGTTTCCAAGCATATGGGTTTGTTTGCGATACCTAAGTGGCATACGGTGCTTCAAAAGAGATTTGCGAAATTTCATTTTTTTTATTCCTCTTAATTTTCCTTGTCCCTCTTCACGACCTAATCGAACCTAGCAGTGTTTCTTCTACCTGTGTGCCTGCGTTTTGAGATATCACGCCTAATAACGGCGTTGGGATTGCATATACATGCGCCACAAAAAGGTGATTGTCATGTTGGAAACCTTTAAGTACAGCAGCCGTACTCCTTCCAAGTTGCGGTGGTACGGAGAGGAGTAATGCGGTATAATGAAAACATTTTCATTTGCAATAGGCTTCAATATAGGCTAGCCCTGCGTGGGGCAAAGGCCCAGTGGACATCATGAGCTCCGATTGAAGATCACGGGAGCAGTTGTAGTAGTAGTATAAAGAGAACACAGCCCTCTTCACATAGCCCCAAAGAAACTACCGTACATCCCGCCAGCCCATTAAGAAAAGCTGGTTACGTGGCGGCAGATTGTGTCAATGAGTTCGTCCTAGATGGGGTATACTTAAAAAGTGGGAGGGTGAATAGTATCTTGACTGAGAATTGTGAGACTATGTCCGTAAGGTTGGGAGTGGCTCTGCAGAAAGAGCACGAGCCATGGGTAAATAGGGTGCGACGAAACAGGACAGGCGGAATGGTGGGTCTAAATCTTTCATAATATGGCTGATGTGCAGTGGGGAAGAGCCGTAGAAGGTGAGCGCGGTTGGAAGGTGTCGATTGGTTGCGGGCGGAGATGTTAGCATTAAAGGAGGATGAAGGTGGGTTAGCTTCAGTATCCGAAGATCGATAAAAAGGCTTCCAAAGCGCTTCAATGGTGCTCAATTACCGTGAACGCCTGAGTAAAAAGTTCCACCCGTGCCACCTCGCGCATGAGAAGAAGTAGGAGAGTAGTGGAGGCGAAATATCTATGTATAAACAGCTTTTGTGATTTTTTATAGCGCAGCTCTGAGGAGCTCGTTCCTGTATTCCGCGTCGTACTCACCGTAGTCGTTGGCGTAGTTTGCGCGACACGTCACCTGACAACTGTAGCAAATAGTAGCAAAGCGAAGCGGCAGCTGCCAGGGCGAGAGCGGAGGAATGAACGACTGGAAGGTGGCTGACACGGGAAGGTCCCAGGGATGGCTAGCAGAGTAACGCGCCACGTGTCCGCCGTGTCAGGTGGCTTGTCATGAGCTGCGCTCAAACTTGGCATTTTATATAATAGAGAAATTGTCGGTCATGATTTCCTGTCCATCTCAAATGGCCTTATCCACTTGAAGAACTTAATTGAGAGCGCCTGGTGCGCAGTTTATATAATAGAGTTATATTCTGATTTGAATTCATTTGATTCCATTTTAGGGGTTTAACGTCCCACAGCTACTCAGGCTATGAGGGATGCCGTAGTGAAGGGCTCCGGAAATTTCGACCACCTAGAGTTCTTTAACGTGCACTGAAATCGCGCAGCACACGGGACTCTAGAATTTTGTCTCCATCAAAACCCGAAATTCCGCGGCAGCGATTGGACCCGCGTATAACGGGTCAGCAGCCGAGTCCCATAACCACTGAGCCACCGCGGCAGTCTAGAGTTATAGTCGACTTGTGTAATATAAACTCGAATGAGTCCAAAAACGTTAGTCTCATGGGCCCCTAGGGAATAGCCTTTGACGAAAGTGATAGTCAAACTGAAATGTACTTACCGTTAGTGTTGCAAATGAAGCTACATCTGCAGGTACCAATAGCAAAGCTCCTGTTTGATGTAAACTTATTATTAAGCAAGAGTGCTGAGGGATGAAAGGGATGAAATGCCTTCAATATGTGCAGGCATCTGTCGACGACGTACAGGTAGGGCATCGACGTGGCGTACAAGAGGCGCATGTCTTGTATCCAGGTGCCTCCGCGCTTGTGCACTTGTAAGAAAATAACTTCCAAGTGTCAGCACAGATGAACGAGGCCTGATTATTCACGTGAAAAGATCCGATGAACAGTCAGTGTATGCCAATCAAAGTTCAACTACAGAAAAGAAGACAAAAGGTAACAACGAAAATATGATCTCTGAACACAAAAAGGACTCGGCAAGACTTGCATTCTAATTATCCACCAAAATCACCTAATTACTCCACCTAAAAGCTTCTCAGTACCCAGGAATTCTGGACAACAACATTTATGAGCGGGAAACCGTTTATGAGCGCAATTTTTTTTATAATGCGAGTTTTCACTATATCAATCAATATATCCGCAGATCATCCGACTGCAGCCTTGCAATTTTATTTTCTATTCACGTTTGTGCGATGTGAGAGCGTTCCCCTTTGATTTTTGTGGCAGTTTTAACTGTTCCATACAATCGCTGAAACCACTTTAACGAAAGATTGTGTTACATATCGGAATAATGGATCATTACCTTCAATATTACCATAATAGCATCTTAGAATTTTGCAATTCAAAGTTGTTGCCCCAGAAAGCTGGAGTTGAACCGGTATAAGTTGCAGGTTACCCTGGTCTAGGCGTCAACATTCAGCCATGGTAACCCGGTGGTCGCAATTTAGGAGTAAAAAGGAGTAGAATGCTCAAAGCCGTCTTTTCTCAACGCGAAGGTTAAGCGTCCTCCCAATTTTTTTTTTACCTCAAACAAGATGCCACCACACTGCCTTTCAGCTTTGGTATGCTTGAGTGCAAAAAAAGTTGCTGAATTTGAATGCGAAATCCTTACTAGCCCCAGTAGATGAAATTCCGTCGGCGACAGTCGTTCAGGCGGTGCGATGGTCCAAAAAAGATGGCGTCGCAACAGGCGTCGCCTAGCTATCACAAGCCGCGAGAGCGACGAAGGCGTGCACAACAGGTGCAAGGAGCAGCCCCCCCCCCTCCATTTATCCTGTGTATGACTGGGCGACATTCACGTGGCGCGCATTTTCCCTACTTTCTTATGAAAATTGTCATGGAACCCTTCGTCGTATAGCGTTCTTGGTGGTGCTATACGATTTCTCGTCGTACATAGCATACGTCTCTTGGCTAAGTTGTAGACTTTCTCGCGACCGGGACTCCAACTGACGGCATATGTACCTTTAATTGTATGCCTTTCCCCGACTTGCATGTCACAGTTGTGACGCAATGGTTCGTCATACAATTGTCCGGGCGGCATCACGATTTTTCGTTCCTCATCGGGTAGAGCTGCTAGGGAATTTGCAGGATAGTTCGCGACCGCGATTCCAACCGACGGCATATAAACTAAGGATGAGATCCCACTTGAAGCGGCGCATGCGCACAGCTGTTGCAGCTCGATTTCGCCGGCGCCCCGCGCCGCCAGCAGGAGCAGCAGCTGCTCCGCACCACGTGGCTGGTAACGTGCCGCCACCACGGTCACGTTCTATCGCCACACTGAAGGCTCGAAACGCTGCCGTAATGTAGCATAACAGTTGACCCGCCTGCTACCAAGTTCATGTGCACTTGTGACGTCATCAGAAGCTGCCAGCGTGGAAGGTGGTAACCTGCCTCCGAATTGCGGGCTACCGGCCCCGTGGGGCACGGGGCAATGAAATTATTCAGCAAACTCAATGCAGTTGGTACCTGCCCAGCATGATGCTGCGCATGAGCCTTACGGGAGGTCTGGAATAGCACCCTGTGGCTCACGAGCCACAGCGGTGGCTTTGATTGAAACAGCCACCTACCAGGGCAGTGGCACGTTGACTAACCAGAGCACGATTCTATCAGCAGTTGTATTAGGACTCGCCGTGATGTATTAATTTAGAAAATGTCGTATTATGCATGCAAGGCATGTGGGCATATATGGGCACGTGGTATTCGTCAAGGCGGAGCCTAAAGGGACTATGCAATAAATAAAAAGTCGCTTGTAAATGTTTTTAATGTTTAGAAATGATGCTAAGAAGCACTCACCCAGTATGTGTCTTCGCAACTGAGCCGGCAATTTATAACGAAATTTTAAAAACCGTGTTTTTTAAAATTCGAGTGTCGATTGGTGTGCTCGTAGTGACCGATTTTGAAACTAAAATAGTGAAAAAAGACGTAACTATACCCATTACGTCAGCAGGCCACCACACGCTGTCATTCGCAAGCCACGGCAGCCACGACGTCACGGGCACACTTCCGGTGGCCGTGAATATCGTCTGCGACCCTCTCGGGCAAGCGCGAGCCAGGGCATTGCCTTCGCACATATGGTTTCAATTTTCCCCTGCCGCCTCCTTTTGTCGGGAGTTGGAGGGCCACTCACAGTGGCTCGCCTAGTCGCTACTGTCGTCGCTGGCGTTTAGCCGGTACGGCTTGAACGCATAAGGCTCAGTGCCCAAGAGGTGTGCAATTTTTATTCGTGTATATCTTGGTTGTTGTAGATGGTAGCTTAAATATTCTTGCGTTGGGGTGACGAGTGATGAAATGCCTATCTCTCATCTCTTGTACAGAATCTCAATTAATTTATTGCATAGTACCTTAAAGTGTCCCCTCTATGTTTCACCAGACTAAGTGAAGTTTTCAACTGGAAAATGAGTTCAAATGCCAGGCAAAAACTAAAACAAAAAGTAAATATTTGAGGTGCTACTCCGTGATGGTCAAATGAACCGACGTCGTTAATCATGAATAAGTTAAATGCGATATGCTAGTGGGTACACTAATTTTGCATAGTATACGTTGTTTAGACATCAGTAAGAAGCGTAGTCAGGAAGAAGGTTTTCTTTTCTGAGGGGAAGGGTGAGATGTCGCTCCCAAAGGTGAAGGAGTCTGGCTTTCTGCTCATGCACGATTCTTTAAAAAATTATAAGAAGCTTCATCCTCTTATTTGCCCTGGCCGCTGGATAAAGCTTATGCTACTCTTAACTGTATCGCAGCAAGTAGAAGTGCCTGCAATTATTCTGGGCCTCCTGTGAGTTGAACGCCGCACGCGCTTAAACAGTATTCATTGCTATGCATCTTCGAAGGGTGACCAATAAAACGTTGCCTGCTCACCTGTTATTTACCGCAGCTGGCGATCTACAAGTTTTGTCCTTTGGTTGTGCAGCAAGGTTCATCTTTTTCGGCATGACCAACCATCAATGTTGTTCATCGACGGACCGCGCGTAGTCATTGCAACTCGGGCAAGGGACCGAGAGCATGCTTGCTTTGGAGTTTAAATTAGCTCAGTGTTGGTATGCCATTTTTCCTTGAAAGGAAGGGAAGAAAGGCGGCAACGGAAGTAGCAAGGTACGCAATTGCACATCGTAGGAATCACATTAGCTGGGTCTCTAACCCTTGCTTTGTTTGATCATTACTCACAGCATTTTGGATAACAAATGTGCAGTTTTGTGAAAATTCCTGAATAACACAAAAACGGTGGAGCGCCATCGTGAATCTTCGCAAAGAGTGTTGTAGAGTCTGCTTGCCACAAACCAGAGTATTCGCACGGCGTGTTAGCAGGAGAATGATAATGCCGTTTTTTGGCGGCAAGAAATGAAACGTGATGTTATGTGGAGAGAGCGCAAAACTCCATGCCGGATATTTAGGCTTACCTTTAACCACATGGAGCATATAGCTAATATAGCAATCCATTGTATTATAGGAGAGACGTCCACGGAATCTTTCCGCCCAACCTACTCGTTATTGTTGTGTTTCTTTTCAGATCCGGACTTCCACCAGACACCAGTCCACCAAAAGGCGCCTCAAATTCGGCGGGCCAACGGTAATTCATACATAGCGACTGGCACTTCTTCATTATTGACGTTTGGGCTTCTTAAATAGTGCAATGAGTGTGATGAATAACCACTCCTGCTTCCACAGACATGAAAGGGCTCACAATCTGTTTCACCCAGGCTCTACATCTTCACTGAGCCATGAGAGAGATGAAAGAGGAGGCGGTAAAAGGAGGCAGATACAAAGTACCACCAAAATGGAAGGCTGCCAGAAAATGTGACCACCTAAGGTCCCAACGTTCCTTACCCCGTGCAGGGCCCCGGGCCTTTCCCAAATATGTGCAATGGAAATGCGGCCGCCCAGGCCGGGCTCGTTCCCGTGGCCTTGTGCTCCGTAATACAACGCTGTAAAGACTGATGCATGGAGGCTGGTTAGCTTTGTAAAAAAATTTCTCGCACGGTCATGCTCTGAAGTCCTGTAATCTCTTAAGTGCAAACGCTTACTCTTCCCTTCATCCACTAGATATATTTTTTAAATCTGCAGTGGGAAAGAAGTTACCCTACAAAAGTATGAATGGCTGTCAAAATGACAGCCACTTTGACAAAATATGCATAAATATTTTTCGACATGACAGTACAGTGGACCCTGCTCAGAAGATGCCCGCGCAAGAAGTTAAGACGGCTGTCTTTTGTTTTCATTTAAGTATTAGTGAAATTGGAATGCACTTGCCAGATTAGGCCATGAAACAAAAAAAGAGCGTAATACACAGAACCGGAAGAAATGCTGAAATTCGAGCATTGGCGAATAATGAGGTAGTGTTGTCAAGCGGTGTTGAGTACACGCAGAAAGTCTCAGGAAGCCTTAGCAAAGAAGTTCTCTTTGCTCTAAGTGGTTGCCCTAAAAAACTGTGCAGCGAGAAAAGTATCACTTCGATTCGGCTGTCTTAGTGTTAAGAATAGAAGCTGATCTCAGCCTCAATGTATTCAAAATTTGCAAACGTGCATGAAACAGCAGCAACAGCGTAACACATCGTAGAAACTGCTGGGCCCGGTCGAATTCGTTTACAGAAAGTTGATTGCACGCGGCAAAGCGAGCCACGACAAAAACAAAACGATAAGTACTTGTGCCGGCTGAGTTTACAAAGAACATCAATAAGCAGACATACGATATCTGTGAAGCATTGCCTTCCTCTTCAAAAAGCATCGATCGGATGTCTAAAAGAGGGCAATAATCAGACCACAGGCGTCTGTTAATGCAGCAGGAAATTATCCAGGCTCATGACTTAACCCGCTCGGAGCATCCGTTGCGGCGCCCGGCCGCCATCGGTCTCAGCCTCGTATTTCGCTCCCCGCAGTTGTCAAAGATTTTATATGATTTCGTTAACGTGTAAGAACGTTTCATAGAAATCCGAAACAATGAGCAGCTGTCAGATCCTACTCCAGGTTACCTGGGTTACACGGCTGGTCTCGCCAGCTCTGTCTGTTTCTGGCTTTGGTTCTTTCTCCCTTTCCTTGATGCGTAACCAGACGAGTTGCTGGATCTCGTTTGCGCGTTATAGACAAGAGGCTACTGCAAACTTGGCTTCGTCAGCTACGTTCGGTGGCATTGCCGCGAGCGTTATGCTTGGATATCTTTCGAGGGTGACATATAAACGGTCTCATCTTTTGTTTACTGCTCTACACTGGTGTCATAGACGAAGGCCAAAAGAGTCAGAACAACGCACCAGGCCGCGTTCTTCAGCACCGAAGTGCATGACAAGGATGTCGGCAATGATATTGCTCAAGATCTAGTTCATGCTTTTCATGTGCGGGCGGTACGCAGTTGTCGCCAGTTGGCTTGCGTGAGTATGCTACATAATGGTTTCCGTTTGCTACTACGTGAACGTTGCTCCCCTGTCAACGACCTACACGCATTCTGGGCGCTGTTCTCTGCAGGATATATTCCGCGAACAATTTCGCGGGTTCTGCTGATATACCATTCGCCAAAGTTCTTTCTTTCAGAGCAATGGATGAGCTAGGGAATTGCCACACTGGCTTATTTATTGCGTGATGTTGACGCCGCGGAAAGACATGATTTCTTGGACAGAGATTGGTGACAGCAGTACACTGTTCAAAAACCGTGCTGGCTTCTTGGGTGGCGTACTCGATTAGCTACAGTGCCAGCCGATGTTGACATTAGGCGATATAAAAACAAATTGTGAGCTGCTCAGCCCCTTGCCCGTGATTTGCTCAGCCCCTGGCAGTCGTTTTTACCGAAAAGGGTGTAAAACTTTCGAGTACCTGGTGGTCAGAAATATGAACGATTTTTTCAGGTGCTAAGCTTGGTTCAAGTGTACATTGGCCTTCAATCATATTGAAGACTAGCAGTGTCGGAAGCTAGCTTGGGGTGAGGAGCAGTCCACTTCGAGGCATTTTATGAGGGTTCGTAGCAATTGCCTAGGCTTTTAATGCGCTGAACTACGGCGTTGGAAAGAGGGAAAACAGCGCTACCTTTTCGAGATAGAAATGCGCAAAAGCTGCAAACGCGGTGACTTCAACACATTCCTTAATTAGAAAGAGGCAGCATAGATACAGACGGAATAGGGTAGGGGTCAGGAAACCTGCCTTAAAATAACAGTCAGTTTGTTGCGGTGATTCCACAGTCAGTCGAGAACATCCGTCTCCGTCGAAATGCTTGTTTCCCTAGTTCTGTACTACATTGACGGCTCCGCACTCTTGCACTCATAAACTCCAGACGCTCGCTGATCAGCCTATCAACATTCTGCGGTTGATTCCACTTTCAGTGGCCTGCTTGGAAGTATGGACGGAATATGCGGATGTTCCAAACGAACGCAGTACGCTGCTCTGGAGTGGAGCACTTAGCCTCAGGCTGTGTTCACCAATTTCTTCAGTGTTTGGGGACAGGATGAACGATATTATTCTAACTATATTTATTAACAACCAAGTGTCAACAAAATAGTGCAGAAACGGGACAGAGAGATCAGAAACAAAACGCTAACTAGCAGCCTAGTGTTTATTAACGTTCAGAGGCATATATATATATATATATATATATATATATATATATATATATATATATATATATATATATATATATATATGTGCTTTAGTAAACCTTTCTGACGGGCTAGTTGGCACATGTTGCATGTACTTGTTCGTGTTCAATGTTGCCAAAGTGGCCTCTCAAATGCAGAAGCACCTAATCATATTTGCTCCTCGGTGCCTCTGTATGCCGCCAATGGAACCTTTTTTAGTGATATGTCCAGTTTTCAGGGCACGCAGTGCAAATTGTCTATGCGTGTGTTCATAAGAACTTTGTGAAATTGACGTTGTTAAAGACGCCTATGATCTAGATACACTGGTGATCGGTCAGCCACCATGTCCGAAAGGTTTACTGTAGTGCTGCCTCTTCTTGTGGCTAGTAGCTTCATATTTCCTGCGGAATCTAAGCTAGCGCTGTTCTGTTCGGTGGAAGTTCCTTTCCGGCAGGCTGATGTCGAGCATGCAGCACTCTGTCAAGATAATGCCTGCCATATGAGAACTCTTGACATTTAATGGATAAGGAAGAAATCGGCGCCCATTTTGACAGCCTTTCAAAACAGCGATCCACAAGAACTCGGGCCTATAACCAGCAGAAAATTCCAATATTTACCAACTGCATTGACAGGAGACGGAGAATCTGCCTACGTGTGGTTGCAGCCGGCGGCGGAGTGCTATAGGTTCAGGTTTGTGGGTTTAAACGCCCGAAAGCGACTCAGGCTATGAGGGGTGCCGTAGTGTAGGGCTCCAAAGATTTTGACCACCTAGGTTGCTACAGCCACGCCATTGTGATCCTAAAGCAGCAGTTTTGGTGATCAAGCCATCCTTATCCAGGATCATAAACAGGGCTTCATGGCTCCCGCACAGGTGTCATCGGTAGGCAACACCCGCGCTCTGCGGTGCTGGCATGATGGTTTTCAGGCTCAGATACGAGGTCTTAAGGCGTTGGGTGCAGGACAAGAATCGTACTGCTGAATTATCAGTCCTTTAGTGCTCCGGGCGCTTCCGGACGACAGGAGCTTGCTGTACAACGTGATGGTGGCTTCGAAAGACGCAGAGGGCCCCAGCAACGGCAAGACCTCAACCATCGACACCAGCTCCGAGAGAGAACAAAGCTGGTGCATCAGAAAGAGTTAAGCGCACTTCTGGAATTCCTGGGGATCGAAGTTGAGAGCGGAGAAAAGGCAGGGAGATGCCAACCCAACGACACAACCGGTAAAGCCATGTGCCATAATCAGGCACATGAACATGTGAAGAATGCAGCACATCCTGGCAAGCCTCGGCACTCGTTAGCGGCAGCCTTGCATGACGCAATGAAAGATGTGGAATGATTTCTGTGCAAGTCTAAACAGGATGCGACGGAGAATCGCACCGCTGCAAGGGAGCTGTCGGGGAAGAAACGCATATTACGGGAGCACGGCCGATGTTTCTGATGTACAATCTCGAAACTTAATTCGAGGATGTGAAATAGCATACTACGTTTCAGCAAGTGTCGCGGCAGGCATGCCTCAATGATGTGCGAGCCGAGCTTCACTCCCGACCCCGAGACGCTATATCGCACGAAAGCTACAGGACACAAACGACAGCACTGTTCCATTCAGCCTGCAAGCAACGCGGTATAGTGCGACACCAGCTATTCTGCTCCAAACTGCGAGCGTATGTGCCGAGAGCCAGAAGAGGAGAAACGTGGCCAGAATTATATTTGACGCTGGTATCCAGCGCTTCATTATTACCGAACAGGTATCAAAGGACCTGAACTGCAAGCTGCTCGGTACCGGTATCATTACTATCGGTGTGTTTGGAGGCGGCAAACAAGAACGTACTTTGCGAAGGGTGCATTTGTCATTGCGAAGCAGGCGAAACAAGAGAAGATACGAGATCGACACTCTCGAAACGACTATTAAGTATTAACAGGATCTCTCAGGCCTAGACGAAAAGATCTTGGAAGAAAATGGCTGTGGTTTAGCTCTGGTTAACCTGGAGTGACGCAATAGCTACAGCTGGCCGAGTGGAACTCGCTCAGTCGAATTGCTAAGGCAGTCTTTCGGCGCTCCGTAACTCTGGCCGTTTCTTTATTCATCTTCATCCCTGGACGTGATTCCCTCTCTCCCCCTCTCCAATCCCCCCCTACTCGGTTTCGCCAGTGCTCCGCGCCGCCGGCAGCTGCTTCGCACAACGTGACCAACAACACGCCACGTGACCACGTGGCGGCACCGCCACGCCATGACAGCGCCGCCACGCTGAAGGCTCGAAATGCTAGCGTTATTTAGCTATCGCTACAAAATGAGATGATTGGCTGCAGTTAGAGGCCATGACCGCAATGAGCTAGAACACCACTCAACCGACATTCTGACCGGATCGGACAACTACTGAGGAGCGGTGACAGGCCAAATTCGTCGTCTGAAATGCGTGTTCAGCGGGTCTGAGTTGCACCCAAGCGATGGTTCTGCGAACCACAGTCGAGGAAAAATCCCCCGACCTCATGGCGCGAGGCATTTCGTCCTCTCGATTGGTCTGCGTGCGGCCTGAGTGGGCGGGATAGCGATTGTTGCGCGGTGAGGCCGACAGGGTCACCCCAGGAAATGCACCGCGAGTTTTAGCACGGTGGTGTTGAAAACAGAGGACGGAGAGTGGAGGTGTTTGGCATCACAAAAAAGCCGGATAAACAGCTACTCGACATGTCGATGTTATGTTCAGCGTCAACGTTAAATCGAAGGGCAGCCTGGATTCTTCGATTCATCGATTACGTCTGTTCTGCAGAAAAGCGATCGGGCCCCTTGACAGCAGAAGAAATACAGAAGGAAAGAACGCATTGGTTGAAAAAATAGCAGCGCTCCTCGTTTCTTAGTGGACTTCGTTGCGAAGCCGACAGAACTAAGGTCCCACCTAGCTCTCCTTAGCAGTAATTTGAAATATTTAACAACCCAGACGGAGTGCTGACATTTAAAAGGCTCCTTCGCTCTGCCAACATGGCACCTGACGTAATGAACCCCACCGTACTGCCGAAGGACCTTACATATTCCAATATACTGTCGACGTAGAGCGCCAGATGCTTCATGCTGGAGCAAGATGCACTCTAATGGAACTGCGCGAGAGCTACCGAGAGCTACCGGCAAAGAGCTAGTGAAAAAGATGGTACTTGCTTGCGTCACGTGTCAACATTTCAGTGCTTCGCCGCTAAGTGCTCCGACGGGATGGCTACCAGAAAACCAGCCAACACCATCATTCAGAGCCTCCCCTGTATCCAATAAAGTTTTCACCACTAGCACCACTATCAGAGCCTTTCAAAGCGGTCGGCAT
This sequence comes from Amblyomma americanum, assembly GCF_052857255.1. Taxonomy (NCBI): domain Eukaryota; kingdom Metazoa; phylum Arthropoda; class Arachnida; order Ixodida; family Ixodidae; genus Amblyomma; species Amblyomma americanum. The sequence goes on along the minus strand of NC_135498.1, from coordinate 70,450,341 downwards.
AGACTTTTCGGGACCGCTATATGTAAATAAAAATAATCGGGCGTGCAAAGCTTACATTGTGCTCTTTACTTGTGCGGCCCCGCGAGCAGTGCACCTGAAGCTTATCAATGACATGTCGACAAGCAGCATTCTGCTCGCATTCCGAGGGCTTGTGTCGCGAAGGGGACTATGCCATAATATACATTAGGACAACGCGCAGGCCTTCAGGCGAGAAGCAATGTAACTGATTCAACTGTAGAATACGCTGCGGCACCCCGATGTCGTGTATCATTTTGCATGTGCAGAATTTGAGTGGCGCTTTGTTGTTGAGTAGATGCCAAGGTGTGGTGGTTTCTGTCGAAGAATGGTGCACTCAATGAAGGTGGCTTTAAAAAAAGTTATCGGGAAGAAATGCCTAGAAACTCCACACTTAGCCACCATCCTTTGCGACGTTGAAGCCGTGGTGATATCTCGGCTATTAACTTATGTGTACAGCGAAGTCGAAGAGGGTAACACCCTAGCGACTTCAAGCTTCCCCTCGGGAGGTGGCTCACGAATCCGCCGGCGGCGGATGGCGAGCCGCGTGCTTCGACACGGGAGATGGTTCGCTCGTTTCGGCGCCAGAAAAGAATGTTACAGAACCAATTCTGGCAGGCCTGAAGAGCGGTGTACCTCAGTGAGTGAAGATCAGCATACGCTACACACATTAAGCAGGTTCCCTTGCCTTAAGTCCGACAGTTGGTGCTAGTTGGAGAACCACTTCCCCGCCTGCTATGGAAGCTCGAGAGAGTGGAGAAGGTGTTCGAAGATACGGACAATAAGGCACGTTCTTACGAGATCAAATTTTCTCGCGTCGCTGTCCTCCGAAGAACCGCGGAGATTGTTTACCCACTGGCGTTGACAGAATTGTTGAGTGCGACACATGAATTCTGGAGGGGGGGGGGGGGGGGTTGAAACGGGAAGCGGTAGCCGCACCAGGCATTACTCCTTTACCTTGAGATAAGTGTGCGCCCTACGCGCTGCACCTCCCCGCACGACAACCTCAAAGGGATTGTATTCCCTTTCCGGAAAGTGGAACCTTCCACCCTCGCCGATTAAGGAGAAAGGAGAGATCCAGGACGGTCATGAGTGGGCTGGGAGACGGGCATAAGAGTGCTACGACTTACCGGGGTTGGTGATAAAGCGTGCCGCCTTTCTGACCCATGAAATAAACGGTGGATTTTCTGTAGCAAAAAAAGAATGCGCGTGGGGAGTAACTGAAAACGTCGATCGCATCACTCTCTTACTTCAGCTGCCTCCTTTGGCGAATTGACGATCTTGAGGGCCCTGAGGTTGGTCAAGTAGTGCTGTACGACCAGCTTATGGCTGCAAATGCGAACGCCCTAGATATCGATGGCGTCCTCTGAATTTTGTTTTCTCTGGCTTGAATCGTTGGGATTGCCTTTGGGGCAAGTTCACTCTGCAAAGTCTTGTAGTAATGTTAATATAGATGTTGTTTTTATACTATGAACGGTATGTCGGTACTTCTGCCAAAAGGCCTGCCAGCGGGACAGGTTCTCGTCTGAGCGAAGCAGGTCCAATTTCGGAAGCCGCAAGCCGACGTGGCTTTGTCCTACGGCGGTTGCGCCCTAGGAGGATAGTCCGGCTGCTACCATTCGCTCTTTAGTAGTGAGTGTAGAAATGTTGGCAGCATGCACAGCTGGAGTGGGACCCTGAAGTCTGTTGATGTGGTGGCAAAGTAGCACAAAGCAGGTATCAGCGGTGTTGCCTTTTTACTCCAAGGCTACGTAAAAGTAGTCTATCGCATCCACGTCGACCAGAATACCCTTAACCTCTTTATAACGGGAGCCTAAGCCGTCTTCGAGACCTTGGAAGAGATCGTATGTCAGTTTCAGTACGGGCACCGTGACAGCACCCGAGTCAATGAGGTGGCTTGCTCCTTTGCGATGGTGGTGATTTCATTGGCGAAATTCTCGTTGTCCGCCTTCTGGTGCGGACAGTGTGCTGCATGGTGTGGGAATCTGAATGTCCCTCGCTTACCGGTGGCGGCTCCCTCTTTCATGGCCCACTGTGACTGCTCTTCCCTGACGGCATCCTTCGGGCAGCGGTTGAAGGCGGAAGCGGCGAAACACAGCCGCGCCCTCTTTCCTTCCTGTTCTTTGGGTTTGCATGGTGCGAGAGAGACAGGCGATGCAGCGACGGCGATGCTGACTTACGGTTTTAGACCACGCTGGAAGCCGGAGCTCTACAGGTGACACCGCTCAATTTGCCTTGCTTACCTCCCGTGCTGCTGAGGAGGCGATCGCTTTGGGGAGTTCCTCTATGAACACCTTTGGCTGCTGGATATTTCTTGGTGTGTTTTCGGTCACGGCCATGTGGTCCGTGCCAGCGGAACGGTACTGTCTCAGGCCAAACTAGAGACCCCCCCCCACCCCCTCATTGTAAGCTTGCCTTTCACGCTGTTTATGACTTGTCGATAAGGCGCTCCTCCTGTCCGGGTAAGTTCCACGGAGGAGTTTGGTTGCCTGGGTTTCGGCACAATAAAATATAGAGGAAATGTAATATACAGAGCGAGGAGGTGTATGTCTTTTTCTCGCTGTCTAAAATTCTCTTCAGCATGCGATACAAACAGACCTGGCTTGAGCAGAAAACTGGCGCCTAACTGCTCTAATGTATGGCTTCGCACTGGGTTGCAGTCATGTACCACGCTTGACGCGAGTTATTTGATTCCATCTTCATTTGGATCCCCAGGTAGCAGTTTTTACGTGTGCTGACACGTGTGATACGTGTGATAGAAGTTGAAAGAATACAGTGGTTTTTCGCTATAATGGGAGCAAAACTTTATTTTGCTGCGTCCTGCTCCATTTATTGGTGTTCTCTTTTTCAGAGGCGGTGGAGTTCCAAAGCCTTTTCAGCCACCCCCTCTAGTAACTTGTCTAGCAATTGTGAGTACATAAAAATTTCTTATCTCTAGGTGGTAACCTGACGGTCTACTATTTCTAAGTTCCCTTAATCGTGGCTAAAGTGAGAGTGGGCCCCGCCAACGTATACCATTGCTAGCATGTGAGCCGCAATAAAAAATGCAAATACATTTTCAATTAGTAACCTTTGCCGATCATAGTACGCTGTGATAGCGGGTGCTCATAAAGCCGTCGTTGTAGGAAGCAGGAGTGGGGACTGAATGGAGAGAAGGATTGCAGTTCCAGATAACCACGGGGGCGCGCTTGATTCATTGTGTGCCTTGTGTGGGTGGGACTGCGATAGGCTAGCGACCCTCAGGACGCTTACATATGGCTTTCGAACTGCGAGAACAGCCTTACGTTTACATATTCTGCAGGATTCAAGGCCATGTGGTTGCTTCGCATTAGTAGAAACCTTATTAAGCAAGCGGAAGAAATACCCGTTGAACGGAGGTTGGGCATGCCAGGAAACGAAACGAAAACAAAACCTGGTTTTTCTGCAAGCAACCACTTGGCTTTAGACTCGAGTTCCAGACACTTGTACTTGACGCAAGCGGAATCTGACACAAAATTCGGCTCATTGTCTGCGTGAAGCTCTGACAAACATGAAAGTGAGCGATGTATATTTTCGGCCGGTTTAAATAACGGTTGCCACTCATTATAAAAGACGGGAATGATAACCAGTTCAAACGGATACATAGCGTGTAACGCAGGGGAGGAATGGCAGTTTATCACTGGGGAGCCAAGGTTTGAAATTCCGAGGGTGACATTACGAAATGGTATGACGAAAATTGATCTAAATATCACCAGTCTATGAAGGGCGCAGCAATATCCGGCGCGGCATTTTTTCATTGATATGGCTGACAACGTTTTAAAATACAGAAAAGTACTCTGATATACCGCACGTAACAATGGTTCAAGCCACAAATTTTAAAGGTACAATTCTTTTGCCTACTTAGACTACTTCATCAAACACATTTAAAAAAATATTGGGGGAGGAATAATCTTCGCGTTAACAGTGTAACGCGGCAGCCTGTGGCGGCGCTGCCAAGGAGTCCACGGATCGCCTTCGCCGAACGGATCGCCATTGCCCGTTGGAAACACCCTTGAACGCATTTGTCATTTTTTCTATCGTTTTAATAAATAAGGGATCAATTGCTCACTGTAAACTTTCTTAATTACCATCATAAAACATTGCCTTTTCCATTCTGAGGATTTTGACTGCATTAAACTACCCTTTTTCAATTTTTCATTTTCTTTTTCTTTTATCATTCAATTAATTACAATGACTTCATTAACTCGTGATCGTCTATCACACACACGAATCAATCTTCACTTCACTTCACTTCCCTTTATTTCCTTAAAGACCCTCGTTTCAGGGTATTACATAAGGGGTGGGACACGTATAGATTAACAACAGAAAAAGTACACAAAAATTGAACGAGTTATACAAAAAAAATGATTATCGTGATGCAAGCAAACGCGTAATTTGTTTAAGAGACATAGTTTGGCATGTGATGGCAGCAAGTTCATGGGGAAGGCCGTTCCAGTCGCTAGCAGTCCGGGGAAAGAATGATGAAGAAAAAGATGCTGTGCGTGCTCGTGGCCGAGATACCTGCTGCTGATGTCCGGTGCGAAGAAAAAAGCGTGGTGGGGGAGGGCAGATCATTAATTATTAGTACGGCAAATTATCATGATACAATTTTTTCTACGCAGCGCACGATTATTTCCTACACGCGGTGCCGAGTACTTGTACGCCGATGGCTTTTCAACCGAACAAGCAGTATACGCTGTCGCTTAAAAATAAATAAAACAATATTATAGTGAGTCTCACTGATGATGCAAGAATCTTCTGCGATCATCCGCTTTTCTTAGTTCCACAACATGCAGTGCAGCATTTTGCAACCTTTTGCGCAGTACGTGCCACCGCCTACATGTCCATGGTGTTCTTGCTGGCCAGCGCGCGCAGAAGTCCTCGCATTTTTTGCCATTTGGCGACCTAAAGAGCTGACCAGCTCTTCATCGACAAGCAGCTCATTTGTTCGCCCTTTCACGTTCACTTGCGACCACATACTTGTAAAACCGCGGTTCGCTACATAAAGCGTCCGCGAGCCGCTTTATCTCTTGGCTCATCAGCTCGATCTGCCGACAACAGTGGAAACCTTGTGCACTAGCATTTCGAAGAACAAAATGAATAGATAAATGATGACAAAAGCAAAAATTTTCAACACACGGCACGAGAGGTGACCGGCGGTGTGTTGTTAAGGTTGAGGCGGCAACAAAGGTTGAGAAAACATCGTCACCCAAAGCTGCTTTGTTGTGCGGGCGCTGGCTAGAACAGGGGCTATAATGAACCGTGCTGTAAGTATGAGAAGTTTCATTCTTCTGTTTCGCATTCGGGCGGGATCGTTCTGAATATTTTGAAAAGCTCGGCATCAGTGTACCTTTTTAGGTTTGGACGAAGCTTGCCCGCCTTTGTCAATAAAGAGGATAAAATCATTTCATACCTCTTGCTTGGGACCGAACAGGGCTTGCAGTATTTGCATTAAAAAATACTTCCTCATTTTTTGTGGCCATTGGTCACGGGAAAACCGGAAACGGATAGCCAGTGCGGAAAAATCCCGACGGAGTGTTTCTAGCGCCATGTCACCCATCTACACCACCCTTAGAGCAGTGTGTTAAAGCTTTCACCGAAGCAGTACGGGGACCACAGCTTAAGGCAGCGAGACTTTAGCGATGAGAAGGTGTGTGGGGACGAGGGGGCGGAGGGGTACAAGAAAAACGTTAGCATGACGTCGAGCTTTACAACCAATGGTGCATGCAGCACATATGACACTTGTGTAGTCTGAGGAAAGTTGATAAAAATTTTAGGATCATGATGAAACGCTTAGGCCGAAGATCATGCAGCTACGGCTTTGATGTGGGACTCTCTTGTTTAAAGGACAACCAGTGAAAGAATTGCGCAATTTCTAAACCGCCATTCGCAAGCCTTCCGTAATTACGAGGGCCATTTCGTTCTTGCTATTCAAACATCGAAGGATGCAATCACCGCTCCTTAAGAATCTGGATTTCCATTTAGTGTTGGTCTGTGTTAACATCCGGCAACTGGTGACGCTCTGTTTTCTTTTTTTTTTTTGGTGCGAACCTGGTCGACAGGGATTGCAGATCGTGGGAATAACACGGGGTGCAGACTTCCTTCGTGCCTCTACCGTGCGGAGATTATTGTGTACTAACCCACGAAGTGTTCATTGTATTTAGGCTTTTGGAGACAATATTAATTCCGTACCATGTTTCTACTGTGAAGAAGTCTCCTTACACCCGTTTGAAACAGGCGCGCCTGAAAACTTTGCTCTTTACGGGCGGCGCGAAAAGGCATGTTCCACCGGTTGTGAAATGTCTGTGCAGTGTTGCTTTGCCGGACTTCTGCGATGTGTGACATTGCGCATGTCCTCACTTAAGGCTCTCTTATGCAAAGGGTTCTTCAGGGAGCACGACTGAAGGAGAATAAGAAAAATAGTGACTCTGTAATTGGACATAAGCAGACAATTCTATGTGTTAACATCGCCGGTTTGTTAGTGAACCTCGTCTGCAGGGCCTTTTACCTTTTCTCTACTTGAACACTATCTGAATGAAAAGGAGAGTAACCAGCGGTAACCAGAGGACTTGCGTTCCCAGAGAAGGCAACAAACGTTTTATTCCGACATTATATTCGGCGCCTGTGCACCCTCCATCTTTCCTAACATATCATAAATCTGCAATCTGAATGCCAAGTGTGATCTGTCGTCTGATATCCTATTTAAGACAGATCGCCGAGCTGTTTTCTGCCTGCACAGTTTTGTTAACGGAGCCCCACCAGAAAAGGTGACGTTTAACAGAAGCTGCCCTTTTTAATGAGATATGCAGAAAATCAGCGTTTGGCGGCCGACGGCCGCTCCTACTTTTGCTTTCTGCGTAGGGGCGTAAACCATACTGTAAGTAGCAGAAGAACGTCGAAGAAAACACGTCTACGACGCGCAATAACAACACAGAAATTATATGGTACCTGGAACAGGCTAATATGAAACGATGCGTATAATCGCAGCAAAATATAAATATTCCGAAGTGCACTAAATTAGCAACGAACAAAAAGACTTAAGGCTTTAGCAATGAGAGATAATATCTTAGAGGCATGAAGATAAAAAAATCGTTTACCAGGAATGTATTCAATATGTAACATTTATGTTCAACCATGAAGGGGAACAAAATTTTAATATAAGTACCATTGCAGGCTATGCTTTGATGATGACCTTAATAATTTGCTTCTTTGAGTTCCGCTCATTCGCAGACGAAGACCACTCAATTCGTAAGCCGATTCATAACTTTAATAGGTCTCTGAGTAATATTTTGTGCAGGCTATGGCCTCCAACCAGTCCTAGAAAGAATAAGTTTAGCGGTAGAGGGAAACATTGGCCTATGTTCGGTTATAGTTCACATCAATTCCGGACTACGTCTTGAAGCCAAATTTTCCAGTTTGGCAAGTGCAACATTAGGAGCCTTACCTATGCCCATGCGACTCATTAAATCTAATTGCTGGTCTTTTCCAGTGTCCGCAAGTGCCAAGATTATACGGAGCGAGCTGCGGAACGGGTTGCACATGCCGTCGCCGCCGGGACAGTCCTAGAAACCGGCTTTTCTGTATCAGAACAGCACCGGGAAGTGTTCGGCATGGATTTATATAGCTTGTCGTGACTGTATCTTCAAATGGCATAGAGTTGCCTTTGGCTTTCTTTGATGACCATCTCTGAAATAAAGTGTCATCGCAAACATCAAAATGAGTTGTTTGTTGCAAGTTTGCAATAGCTCCTTATTTTCCAGAAAAGGACAGGATGGTCTTTTGGGCTAAAATGTGCAAATAAGCTTGACAGGGCCGAACAGACAGTTACGTATATCCGACATCAAATTAAAAAGCACTAAAAATATTAACAAGGCATTATAAAGACAGAAAGGACAAAAAATTGACAATGTCATAAAATTGACTGTAATCCTAATTAAAATAAAAATACCAGGCAATCTATTGAAAACCATCTTAAAGAAAGGAAAACGTAGGGGAAACTGGCGATAATTATGCATCACAAACGCACACAATGAGAAGGCAAACATTTACTGTTAAACCCTTCAGTAATATACGCTTGTTTAACATTGTTTGGAGGTTATTCGCTATTGAGTGGTATTTATAAAAAGTACGGATATAAGAAACCGCCCAAGCACAATTGTTTGGGCTTTTTATATTTATGTTTATTCTCTTTAAATATGGTACCAGAGCGCTGCTGGACGACTTCAAGTCGCACGAATGATCACCTACAACAACGTAGAGGGTTCTGTCAGGACAAAAATGCCATTTTTTGTCATAAATGGAGAAAATGAAAAATGAAACTTGGTCATTGAATAAAGGGAATCGCGCAGTATCTGTCATGCATATCAGCGGACATTTGAACCGCGCCGTTAGGAAATAGATAAAGGAGGGACTAACAGTAGAACGGAAGAAAGAGGTGTCGTAGTGGAGGTGTCCCAATTATTTTTCTACCACTTGGCGATCTTTAACGAGCACTAACATCACAGAGCACACGTGCGCCTTTGCGTTTTCCACATTTTTATGTCTCCTCTTTAAATATGGTACCAGAGCGCTGCTGACGACTTCAAGCCACACGAATGATCACGTACACCAACGTAGAGCATTCTGTCAGGACATAACTGCCATTTGCGTTGTAAATGAAGAAAATTAACACATGAAAATTATTATTTTTTTTTGGGGGGGGGGGGGGGGAGAAAATCGCCAAAGCGGCAGTATCTGTCTCACAAATCGGCGGAAACTGAACCGCGCAGTGAGGGATTGGATTGGAAAACACTTATTTCATCCAGAAGAGCTCGGCGATCGGAGGGTCGTATTAGGTGGCCGTTAGTCCATGACTGTTGGCGACCTGGCTGGCACACTCCACGGCGGGGATTTGCGTTTTACTGTCTGAGCTCGCCAGCACAGCTTCCCACCGCTCGACAGAAGGGATTTGTACTAGCTCCGCCAGAGGCGGTTCGGTTCTTCCTTAAGGCGCGTTCACACTAGGCCGACGATCGGCCGATTTCAGTCTGGCGACGGCCGGCGGTAGCGATTTTCGTGCCGTCGGCGCGCCTGTCACACCGCGCAGACGCCGACCGAGCGCCGATCGTCGTCCGAAGAGCGCATCGTCGTCGCGTCGGCGAGATAGCAGCCGTCGGCCGACCCGTGAGTCACATTCGGCCGACAACAGCGCCGACACCACGACGACGTCATCCTATCCTGACATGCTCGACGCTGCTGCTTCGCGCGCGCGGCTTGCATGGTCTGTTTGTGCCGCAGACACGGATTGGGCGAGGCGGTGCAATGGGTGAGGCCGTTCAAGCAGCGGGCGCGGCTGTTGCAGCATTGCTGCTGCTCGAGGCGACTGACGAGCCGCCGAAGAAAAACCAAGGGGGAGCTGGGTGCAACCCTGGTTGCTGCGGCGAAAGCGTCAAGGCGCCTATAAAAATCTAATGCGCGAACTTGCTCTGGACGACGGCGAGGCCTATAGAAGATGGATCCGCATGGACACGTCTGCCTTTGAAGATCTCCTCAACAAAATAAGACCGCGTATAGAAAAACGGGACACCTCCTTCCGAGAGGCCATCCAGGCGGGAGAGCGGCTTTCCATCACGCTACGCTACCACGCAACTGGTGAGTCCGTATTTTATTTGCTCGAGCTGTTTCGCCTGCATGAAGCTTGTTCGCCTGCATGACTGCATGAGGCAGCGCAGGTTAACTATTTTAAGGCTGACACACATTTTGAAAGCAGCGCATTGACTAACTCAATTTTGTGAAATCGCGTCGCTCCAGCCGCTCGAGCTGTCGCTGCCACACGATGCAGGTTTTTACGACGCGGCGCCAGCAATTGCGGCCACATTAGTTTCACTTGTATATGAAACAGTCCGTCTAGTTTCATAATGCACAGACGGAACCAGGGTACTTGCTGGACTCGTCAAAGAAACCGTGAAACACCAGGGATTTTTTTTCCTTAGAAACAGGTAATTAGCTATACACAACGCAGAATTAAAACTACCAATTCAAGTGGGTGCCTGAACCCACCAACCACCTTTTCGGGCGCGCTGACCGAGCCCAAGTCAGCGGCTGCCGCTCAGTTCAGCGGGCTGCTATAAGATGAAAATAAATTAAATAATACAAAAAAACGGAGGCTGCCTTGAAATAGGCGACATCACGGCTTTCAATTCGTTTTTTGTTTTGCCTATGCGATAGCTGAATAGAAGCTCCGTCTTAACTGACTTTCGGTGGCCTGCTTATCACTTATCGCAGATCACTGCGCGCGCTCTCCCTGTTCAGGAAGAATGTGCTACGCACTTTAAAGACTGCTGAGAGCGGCGTCGGCCGCATACTTTGAGTGGGTGAGCGCGCATGCTTCGTTCACTCAGGAGACGCTCGGCAGCGCTTCGTTACGGTAGCGCAACAGCGCAATTACTTAGGTATTTTTTTCATATTTTGAGGGCTTTAAATGCGGGAGAAAAGGGCCACGTAGGACATAAGTTGCTGCAAATAACTGCATTGGTCCTTTCTTAACAGTCGGTTAGTCCACCGAGATATGTGAGACAGATAGTGCGCAATTTCCTTTCCTCAAAAATCAATTTATCAATTTTTACCTTTCTTAACCTCCCTCTACAACTTAAGGTACATGACCCTAAATTGAATAAGAGAAAGTTTGCATAATTAATCTTAGATAATTAGCTTATCAAGCAGAATTTAAAATATACTATGAGGAGCGCCACACGAGAAAGAGTATGTCGTTGGTTTCTCCCAGGTCTGGAGCGCCACTTTTTTAAAATCCTTGGTTCAGGTTACATGAAACTCCCTTTATATGACAATGTTGCACTTTTTTGTTCTGGTGTAGCTGGCAGCCAAACGTTTAAAAATATCACATAGGCTCAGTCACCAAGTTGTCGAGGAGCCTTCAGAACATTGCGTGCGTGTCGTTTTTCCACAATGCACACAAATTTATTACGAGGTGAAACAAAAATTTGTGACCAGAAAATCTAATTCACTGCAAGCGTACTGCCCTGAACACGTGTTTTCAAAAAAGATTAAATTCAAGACAATTGTGATTCACAGCTAGCATGTATAATCTGCCTGGAAAACCCAAGCTGACCTATGTTTAAATGGTGTATTGTCATACAAAGTAGAACGGGATGAAAAATTGTGCAAAGCATGTGCCTAGATCAACATTACTTAATAACTGCATATAAAGCACCATTGTCTGTAAATCAAATGTGTTGATGTTTAATGTTTGATGGCAAGGGTGGCTCATCACTGGATTAAATACCCTTCTACCGTGTCACTATATACCTTTGCAGAAGACAGTGAGATGTCTCTCCAGTATGCTTTCTATGTGGCCCACAACACCATCTCTGGAATTCTCCTCGATGTGTGCAAGACCATCTACTATGCTTTGGTTGGCGAAGTTGTGAAGGTAAGAACACGTTACACATTTTTTTCGCACTATGGCTGTGACATGCCGCTATTTCTCAACATGTACTACATATATGTGAATGCCGCACAATTGTGTTAGCTATTTAATCACCCCTTAACTCCCACCACGGGTATAGCAAGCATATAGCAACATAACCTATGGATAGCACATAAAAAGAACTTCATCCTGCGTTATCACAATGCATTGGTGGGATATTTATTGTTAAGTAAGGCATTCAGTCAATACTGTTTTCAGTGCACTGATATGGGGTGCACAAGAGTGATAAGCTGCTGCTCTGCTGCTGGCGATTTGGCTGAAACGAAGTTCACACAAAATCGGCGGGAAAGTTGACCTTTTAGTACAACTCCACCAGTACACCCTTGTAGCTACCGATAATACTACTTTTTGAACAAACTTTACATCTGCAATTTCTTGTCAGCTGCAGCCCCCCGCCTTTCTTTTTGGTGTCGGAATATTGTTCAATTCAAGTTTCTAAATGTTTATTTTTCTTACAGACTCCTAAAACACATGCGGAATGGTGTCCAGTGGCCCAAGGTTTTGCCCAACTGTGGCAATTCCCTAACTGTGTTGGTGTCCTCGACGGCAAGCATATAACAATCACTCCTCCCCCAGAAAGTGGAGCTCTGTTCCGCAACTACAAGGGCACATTCAGCATTGTGCTAATGGCCCTTGTAGATGCGGATCTGAACTTCATTTTTGCCGAAGCAGGCCGGAATGGACGTTTGAATGATAGTGGGGTGTGGTGTGAAGCAAAATTGCACAAAAGAATAGAGGAACACCCGGACACCTTGCCACCACCTACACGTCTCCCAAATTCTTGCACATTAGCCCCCTATGTAATCGTCGGGGATGAAGAATTTGGCCTCAAGCCTTATATAATGAGGCCTTACCCCGTTGCAGAGCTCGAACACCAAAAGAGAATTTTCAATTACAGGTACCAGTTTGTTGCATTTTACTAAGTATTAGTTTGTTTTATTGTATGCATGCTTAAGCTTGTGTGCATGATTACTTTAGAAATGTTAGGAATATCTGACGAGAGAGCTCTAGAGCCTAATTGCATCTCATAGCTATGCTCGTAACAGGCAGAAAGGAGCCTAATTATTATGTATTAGTAAAGTTACAATGCCTTATTTATCGGCAGAGTACTGCCAACTAGCTGGTAGCATTTAAACACTGTGCACTTTTATAGAGGGAATAAAGCACACTTTGACAAGAGAGGTCTGGAGGCGAATTTTACCCATGTGGCAACATGAGTTATGGAAAGCTGTCAAATTCATACATGATGTATTGGTGCTGATATGCACTGGGATCTAGCTGGTTGTACTTAACGGCACCTGTAGCCATGCATTCGCATTATTCACAGGTCTTGCTTATTTGTGGGCTATGCACAACCTTGTGTACACTGCCGCAAGTTATGCTTGTAAACAGACGGCACAGAATTTTTTTTCTTCGTCGTTCTTAATGGAAGGAAGGTAATCACAGTACATGTTTAACATATGGTAATTAAATATACGCAGAGTGGAAGAAAAGCAAGTGTACCACCGGTGGGATTCACACCGCCAACTGTTTGTCTGCGCATTGCTACAAGCTGTGATTACAACACAGGATAAAAAAAAATATTCACTACCTTCTTTATTTTAGATTGTCCAGCGCAAGGAAGACAGCTGAGAATGCCTTTGGTGTGCTCGTTAATTCCTGGCAAATTTACAGAGGACCCTTACGTCACAGTGTGCAAAGAGCCCAATGCATGGTTCTGACCACTGTTGGGCTGCACAATTACCTGAGGCGAAGGAGGGGAACCAGACAGCTATACACGCCTCCTGAGAGTTTAGATGTGGAGGTCATCCTGGCCGGTAAGGCGCTTCTACCATTACAAACAAGTGTGGTTTAAAAAAAAAAGCACTTAAAGTTTAGCAAGGGAAACAATGCTTTTTTCTTAGCACTAGGGTTCTGCAAGTATTGGTAAACTGCACCAATAAAGCAGGTTATTATATAGTGAAGGCAGCTATGACAAAAATAGTACAAAATTTGCTGTTACATTACTGCAGTTACTACCTTCCTCATGCACTAGCTGTGTTAACCAAAAGTGAAAAAGCTAAGGTAGGGACCCCAAACACTGTTTTGTAGACATTGTAGGGTGACTGAGGACAACAGTCATTTATATTTGGTTCTCAGTATCAGTCCTCCCAACCTTGACTGGAACCCACCGTCCAAAGGCCAAAGCGGTGTCCTTGTGGTAGAGCATCCGCCTCGCATTCGGGAAGTGCTGGGTTTGATCTCCATTGCCAACGGGTACCCACTGGTTTTCTAATGGCTACAAGATTTCCCCCGCCTGGTCAGGAAGAAATGGGCTTGGGCAGGGCATGTACTATGAAGGCAAGGTAAACGCTGGTCCTTAAGGGTAACGGAGGGGATTCCAAGAGAAGGCAAGCGTAGCAGGGGGCGGCAGAAGATTAGATGGGCCTATGAGATTAGGAAGTTTGCAGGCATATGGTGGGTGCAGATAGCAAAGAAAATTGTTAATTGGATAGACATTGGAGAGGCCTTTGCCCTGCAGTGGGTGTATTCAGGCTGATGATGATGATAAGACCTCTGTTGGTCCTTATAAGTGTTTTCAGCTTAACCAGTAGCCAAGGATAGATTTATTGGTTAATTGCATTCAGTACTCATCATGTCACTTAGTTCTAAGGATGTGTAGACAAACTATGATCATAACTTTGAAGTGAATGATTGTGCAGCCAATTCTCTGGGATCTGTGTCAGCATACTATTTATGTTTGTGAATCTATAGGTGATGACGCAGCCATACTTCAGTTTTGGTCTAATCTACCATATGAAATCTTATCTAAATAACCTGTTAATCATTACAAAGAAGTGAAGTTTGGGATGTTTTGTGTGGTATAAACAACTAATGTTTTTTATCATGAAACAGAAATTTGGAAAAATTTCTGTTTTAACAAGACAGATTATTAATTTCCTCAGTTACATTTTTTCTAATATTCCTTTTCTCAAGTTAAGCTGGGCTAGACGAGGCTGATGAGGTATGTCATAATATTACATCATTTGCCATTGAATATAGAAAATGCTTATGTCCCAAGAAATGGTTCAGTAGGATAGGCATCTATGCCAGCCAAGGATGCATGCAAGTAATTTGATACTACTATTCTGAAATCCACTGCAAGCAGACTGCACACAATGGTCTTTTAAACTTGTAGCATGACCTGATGCAGGTGCATGTATGCAGAATCTCTGTGGTACAATTGTGAGAAACAATTTCATACTGCAGAGTAAGTGTTACCTAGTTCAATATGAAAAACAGCTGTCACGTCAGTTTGATGTTTTAATGCTCTTTGCAGGATATATACGGCGGGGAACGTGGCGGCATTCAGACTGCCAAGCAGGCGCAGTGCAGCCACTCAAGAATAGAGGAAGCAATTGTAGCCAGGAGGCTCGAAGGATCAGAGAAGATTTTAAAGAATACTTCTGTAAAGAAGGTCAACTCATCTGGCAGTGGCGACTGGTGTTATTGTATGTTATCATATTTGCTGCAAATCAATTACATTAACATCGGTGTTTCTGCCATTAACGGACAAACTACACTTCACTACAGACTGGTAGACCTGCAACATGGCCAACTGGCGTTGGGGCCCTGTGGGTATTTGCCGCATGGCATGCGCCACAAGTGTGCCAAAGGAGTCGCAGTCATCTTTAGCAGCCAGCCTCTGGCTACTTTCCAATGGATCTACGGCTGATGTCAGGAGAAGTTTGCGTTGGTCTTTCTCTTCAGCCTGATTTTTTTCCCCAGCCCTGGTTCGTAAGTTCCTTGGGGCATCCTCCTGGAACTGGGCATCCACACTTCCTGCATGGTTGCCTGTAGATGCGTCAACACAGCTGGCAGGCGTGGATATCTGTTCAGGTTCCAGAGTGGTTTGAAAGGTTTCTGCAGAATCTTCCTGTTGAAATAAAAGGAAAAAAGTCTTCTGTGTATAATCCATTTTCTTATGACCAGTCATCACCAGTCCGGCTCATAATTGGCGATCGTTTTCTGAAGGCTTGGTATGCCTTGAGTACTTGCACGAAGCATGAGTAGTGCTGCCATGTTAACATTTAGACAGCTGTCAAAAACATGCCTAATGGGCAGAATCTGCGTCTTAGCTGCATGTGGGGAGGATACCCTCCTTGAGATGTATTCATGAGTCTTAAAATGCTGTTCAGGAGCACAACGGATTGTACATTTGCTTGTGCATTTGCTATGGTGCATTTGCTTGAAGTCATGCGAACCATGTATAACACTGTATTCTGCCATATATAGCATTGCAATGTTCAATGCCAACAAAGAATAAATATTTGCAGGAACCAAATCATATTTTAAACCTAACTCAATTTACTCCTCAGTGTCCATGGTAGTAATGCTGGGCTCCGATGAACACCCACTCGATAAAAAATGTAGCCGTCTGTAGTGCACCCAGCGGGGCTCATAGATTTCGTCAGTGCCGGCACCAGAGCGCTTCCGAATCTTCCTTTTCTCGCGTGTGAAGGTGGTGCGCAAGTTCGTGAATTTGTTTCGTATTTGCAGAACTGAAAAAAAGACGTCATACACACCGCACGGGCACACCGCGTGGAGAAGTGGTAATTCGTTGATAACATTTGATATGCAGGCTGCAATCCCCACACCCAATAGCGCTGACGGGGTACCGCCGTCGTTATTTCTCGTCTGCAGTTACGCAGCATAACTAAATACGAGAGTGCGAGAGCCAAACGTCCTTGTAAATCGCAGCACAGGCGCATATAATCTCTAGAAATAAAAAGTGCCTACCGGTGAACTTGTCGCCAAGTGCGGCTGCTACTTCGCTGTACGCGACTTCTTTTAAATCTCGTCAATGGTAGTGCTTGTGCCGCACGTCCCAAATCAGGCGCCTTTCTTCAATTAGCGCGATCAATTCAGCCTCTTCTTCGGTCGAAAACGGCGCCGACTGTGACATTTTGGCAACACTCGGTGGAGAAGAGCGCAACTCAAGTCGTTCGCACGTGCACAATTTGAAAAACGGAAGAGCGTGGTAGTGCCGATGGCCATATGTCTTGGTAAATGTCGCTGCGCGTGCATTATTTGTTTAATTAATGACTGCACTTCACGCTCTGTGCTCGGTACTCGCTTTTAGTCGGCGAATGTTTTCGCTCGGCCACCAATTTGCCCAAGACACGCCGGCTGACGGGTCTTGTCGGCGTTTTTGGTCGGCGACGTTGTCCCACTAGAACGACGTTTGGTCGTCGGGGGTGTCGTTGTCGTCGTCGGGGCAGTGTGACTGCCTAGTCGGGGAACGATCAGGTTGGCCGACGCGACCGCCGATCGTCGGCGTCGCCGTCACGTCGGCATCGGGGTCTCGTCGGCATAGTGTGACCGCGCCTTTACAGTTTCATAAGATGTGGTCGTAGTTGGTGCGTTCGCCACAGCGGAAGCATTGGGGTTCCTATTGCGTGGGGTACATATGTGACAGTTCCGCGGGGTTCGTGAGGGAGCGCGTTTGAAGCCGTCTCCACGTGGTTTCTTGTGCTTTGGACAGCGTTTTAGCCGGAGGGGGAGAGATAAACTCGCCTGTCCAAGGTGTAATGGTGGGTAATGTCATGAAAAGAAGTCATGCCGTCTCTCGCAATCCCCGGATGAAGAGGCGAGCTCCCTGCCCGGTTGAAGAAACTTCGGGCTTTATTGTGAGCTGCCTTGTTCCCCGGATTGTCCCAGTGGGACGACACCCAAATAAATTCGACCTGTAAGGGAAGGGATAAAGGAGAGAATTAAAGCAGGGAGGAAGAAAGAGGTGCCGTAGTGTAGGGCTCTGGTAATAATTTGGCCACCTGGAGATCTTTACGTGCACTGACATCGCACAGCACCCTGGCGCCTTCGCGTTTCGAGGACAGAAACGTTTTTTTCACGTTTCACATTTATTTATGAAAAACAATATTATCCTATATGTCATCTGCGAGAGAGCCGCAGTAAAAAGTTGCCAAAACAGAGCTCGGGAGCAGCCAGCCAACGCAAAAGCAACCAACATAGAAATATGACCCAGCATCTCTCTCTGAAGTGACCTATACTGTCGCCAGGATACGGGCCACATTATTCATATCTTACGCATTGGGATATCAGTTTTCGCAGAGAGAACGATCCGTAGTTGTTTTTCAAATGCAAAGCAAGCACGTAGTTCGACGCTAGCAGCGGTTTTTTGGAAATGTATTGGTGCTGTTGAATCTAAGTAGCAGCTCTAGTGTGCTGCTTACGCTAAGCTTGGCGGTACCAGTGACCTAGCGCTCCCGAATCTTGCTTTGGCTGTTCAACGGCGATGTTAATGTGGCTGGCCTGTCGAACGTACAGAGTGGCGGTATTTTTCACACTTCTATTTGTGGCGCGCACCATATTGCATGGAAAAATAAAGAAGTTTTGCTGCTTGAGCAGCATGCGGCGCTGAACTGATACGCGCTAGCATTCGATAAAGTAGAGATCAGACAAAAGCATCATCAAACTTTCGAGTAATTTGCGGCCATACAGCCACCTGAGATGCTCGCACACAGGCAGAGAAGAAAGTGGGGACACGAAAGTACGCCTTTCGGAAGCGAGGAGACACGCTACTTATTCACTCTTTTCTGTTACGCAACAGGCTACATGTGTTTCATCGGTGACTGCCCGGAAAAAATAATTCTATGTTGTTGTTGGAAGTATGTCCTTACTTGCGGTGTTCCCTCCATAGTTACTGGTTGGTTTTCTAGCATTTCCGCTGTTTGAATCAATGCCCCTTCTTTAAAAGTAGTTAATTATTCAACCTCTCCATTCCATCACTCTTGGTACAGTTTATTCAAGCTTTCTTCATATAATATTTCAGTTGGTTTGTCCCGCGCTTCAAACCATGTCCAGCCCATCTACCTCTGTACAGACCCATGTTTGGCTTCACCATGAGTACATGATGCTAACCAGCCAACAGTCATCTGTTTTTTTTTTCCTAGTGTCGACTGAGCTTACCCCGTTAAGCACCGAACTGCATTCCAAAAGTAAGCCCTGACGCAATTATTATTGCGAATGCAATACTACGCCAAGTCTAACCTCTCGTCGCGTATGCCGTACGCCAGAGCCGGCCTGAACTTGGCAGGTGGTGTGACGTCAGCTCTCTCCGTTACTATGACAACGCGTAACGTCAGCTTCCTCCCCGCCGCAGCTAGCGTGTGCCGTCGTCCCTGAGCCGGCTCCGCGCCTAGCAGGTGGTATCCTCGCCTTGCGCTCCCTCCGTCGCGTTTTCACTGGGATATATTGCGATGCGCTACGCGTTGGTTGATCAGTCTCGCCATGGAAGTTACCGACGAAGAGTCTATATCTGAATCTAGTTGCTCTACTGCTTCGGAACAGTTAAATTCTAAGCTTGTTCCCCGCCGCAGCTAGAAGGGAGCCGCGCATCGCATGTGCCGTCGTCCCTGAGCAGGCTCCGCGCCTAGCAGGTGGTCTCCTTGCCTTGCGCTCCCTCCGTGGCGGCTTCACTGGGATTTATTTCGATGCGCTAGGCGTTGGTAGATCAGTCTCGCCTTGGAAGTTTCCGACGAAGAGTCTATATCTGAATCTTGTTGTCGACTGCTTCGGAACTGTTAAATCCTAAGGTGAAAGCTAAGCAAGCTTTCGCAATTCAACCAGGTTTAACCAGAGCTAAACCACAGCCATTTTTTCCTTTCAAATTTTTTACAGCACTTCATACCTGTTTTACCCCCAAAAATGTTCTACATTAAGGTGACAGCTCTTCGCTCGTTCGCGCTAGCAGTGAGTTCGTGCTTTCCCATGAATACATCGCATCCTTACGCCGAGATACTAGGATTCTGTCATCTTGGGCATCTGATGGCCTTGTATAGCAAGCACCTGATATGTGGTATCGTTGAATATTACTCCTTTAGTCTAAACTACTTTCTTGTCGCCTGCTTTCTAATAGTTGTCATATAAACTCTATACAGCAGTTATGACAACAGACTACCCTGATTTTGCTTTTTTTGCACCTCAAACTGCTTTCGCGGCCTTTGTTTCTTATCACGAAATTGATACCTTGTTATATCACTTAACATCCATTAGCAGTTCGATTATCAAATGACCTACAGCTACGGCTCTGTGTGAAGTCCACAGGAGGTTTCTATTTACTTTGGCATACGCACTGCTGATATCAAGGAAGCCTAGAGACGCAGTCTGTTTTCCACCAAAACTGTTATCCTATGGATATAGTAGCCACAAACATGCTGCCAATTAAGCGTATGCAACCGCTGAAACAGTTCAGATGTACTTTCAGTGTCTTACTACCTTCAATACATGTCATAAGTTCTTCATTTTATGACCTGCGCTGCCAGCCTTTCGGTCACTGACCCTATCGTACTTGGTCCGAAATTCCCTGTGTACAGCTTTCCAGACATTTTTTACAAGCTACAACACCTTCCAATGTGTTAAACAGCATTTCCGTACTGTTTGGAGGTAGTTAATCATTAGGCTTGATTAGATATGCTTCTAGAGACTATTGTGCGTTTAGAAAAATTAGCCTCGCCCTTTTTACATGGAAGATTGGTGAAGTATAAACTCGCTTCAGTTATGCTGACTTCTGCTGCTTCTTCGTTTCAAGGAATTGCCTTAATGTCACACCAGAATGACCTAGCTATGATTGATGTTTTGAATTTGAAATTATTGTCCCCCTCTAGGCAGTGCTCGTCAGAATCTGGATTTTCTTTCTGTTTTCTTTGATTCTCCATACCAACACAGCTTAGTAGCTTCAAACTTTTCTTGGTCTACTCCTAGATGTCACAATATTAAGGCAGAGATGGATAACTAGACTGCTTTTTTCTACGCTGAACGGGGATCTATACTTTCAAGATATTTGGTTGACATGATTCGCATTTTCTGTTTTGCTTCATCTTTAGAAAGCTGCGCGTTATGATTTGCCTCTTCCTGCTATGCAGATGCCATACGTCTTCCTTTGATGACCGCGTTAGTTTTTTTTTTTACCAGCCTCTTGAATTCCTGCTTTTTTTCAGGCTGTTTGCATTTTAAGTATTTATTTTTGTTCTTTTGAGCAGTTCTTATTCTCTAAAACCACAGTTTTCTAATGGGGTGTTCTTGATTTTTCACAGCGTCAGCTACCACTCAATGTTCATGAAATAGAGTGTGCAGGTAGTCGTTTATTGCAAACAAAGTCAAAATGTTAGGGTGAAGTCTTAGGGCTCTACTTCACTCCTTCCCTTTGCGCCTATTATATCATGCCAACACCACTTGGGCTTTTCCCTTTTGTGGACAAAGCACTTCCCATCTCACTAAGAATCCCATTAGCACCGCAGGACCTTTATGATCGTTTTCTGAACTGTGCTCTCCCGCCTTGATTTTTACGATATTGCTATAAATTTCTTCTGACATTAAACAGTAGTCAATGTAGCCTGCCTATTCAGTAATTAAGACGTTATTTGTCCTTCACATTTAGGTTCTCTATTTACCATAACCACGTTGTGCTGCTCAGAGAGTCCTACTATTACATTTTCGTTACTCTCTTCGTATCCGCCCAGGGCCTCGATGGGGTGGTTCATAAGCCCTAATAGAAATATTTCCAAACTATCTGCAAGAGTTGTATATAATTGTTTAATCTGTTGAAAGCAAATTAATTTTGATTCCATTTGATTCCTTTTGATAATTGTGCTTCCCCTATCCATGTCTTTTTAACATCAATTGTTCCCGATATACAAGCTTATTTCTTTTACGTTTACTTTTTATTTCAAAAATAATTCCTTCATGCATAAACATGCCGACCGCTTCCACTTCATTTTGCGTTGTGCGAGGCTCGGGGGCAAAGGCGAAGACACAAGGTCGGTGACTAGTTTATAAGAGGCACATATTTATTGTTACACAACATCTGCGCGACAGCGTAATGCGCACACGACACATTACACATGGCCTCTGCCGAAGACTGCTGCGGTCATGGTTGCGCCACGCAAGCAAGACAGGGCGCCACATGTCGCGCACCGAGCAAAGCATGTGTGTGTGGTGCTGTCACCTTTAAGGCTAATCCCATCTGTGGCTTGCAACCACCTCAACCAAACTCAATGGTAGTCGATGGCGGATATCTCACATGCCACCACCTCCTTTGCGTCCAAGTCCTTTGCTCGCGAAGTTAAACCTGATCAACGTTTTGAAAGTCCTACTCTGTTGTGAGAGAGTGATGTCCTATCCACACAATGCAAAAAAAGTTAAGTGTTTCTGAACTGTCAAATCTCTTACTGGTTCAATACAGTCATAAGTGAGTAAAAAAAAAGTCTCTGAACCACAAAAAGTCCGCAACAAAGCATCTGGATCAGGTTGCACTGCAAAAAAAGGTCTCTGAAACACATATCAAGAAAAAAACTAAGTCTCTGATTAACATATGAGCTGCATATGAGTTGAACATATGAGTTGCAACTTGTTTGGTTTGGTTTATAGGGGTTTAACGTCCCGAAGCGACTCAGGCTATAAGGGACGCCGTAGTGAAAGTCTTCGGAAATTTTGACCACCTGGGGTTCTTTAACGTGCACTGACATCGCACAATACACGGGCCTCTAGAATTTTGCCTCCATTGAAATTCGGCGGCCGCGGCCAGGATCCAACCAGTGTCTTTCGGGCAGTTGCAACTTGTATCCGAGCACATCCCATGGAGCTTACTCACCGAATTCTCGATTGTGACGCCAGATTATGAAGCCTTATCTTTGCAGAATCAGAAATCTGTATTTGTTGTGCTCTACCGCCCACCGGATGGTAAACTGGACACATTTCTTGTTTTATTATAGAGCGTGCTGAGTTTTGTGTCATTAAATAGCCTGAACAGTACAATTGAGGGTGACTAACAATAACCTATTCCAAATACAAATAAGTCACGAGAATTGCAGATAAAGTTAGATTGATTTGGTTGCAAAAACGTCATAAATGATTGAACACGCATCAGCCACTCTTCTGAAAGCTTTCTGGATTTATTCGTAACTAACAGCATTGAAGACAAGGTACTATCGGGTGTTCTCTCAGCAGCCGTGAGTGACCACTTACCAATTTGTATGCTTTGTAAACACGAAGAAATTATGAAAAGAAGTGTGAATCATTCTGAGTCATTTATTGTTCAAGAGATAAATCCGAGAAACTAAATAACTTTAGAGAAAAAAACCAAAAAAATAAATTGGAACCCTGTCTTTGAATGTGCAGAAGCTAAGAAAGCCTACAACATTCTCCTTTCTTTCCCTAATGAGCCCAGAGAACCTGCTTTAGGTTCAAAATAATAAAGAAATTCAGGAAGATACGTAAGCCCTGGCATACAGATGAATGTCTCAATATGATAAGAAAAAAAATGCGTTGTATTGGGTATTTCTGAACACAAAAAACCGCGCAGACTTTCGTGCTTATAAGAAATACAGAAACTTCGTGACAAAGTTTTCACGGAAAGCTAAAAGCAGCTATTTTAAAAACCTCTTGGGGAAACCGGACGCTCGTGGTAATGAAATCTGGCGTGAAATGAACAAACTATTACAATCATGCCCCCACTCGATTAGTCACAGCATTGTTGAACATGTTTCCCGATTGAGGGCTTGTGGCTATCCTGAGCAGTTACTTGGCGGCATTGCAGAATGCTTACTAAGGGAAGTTACTGGGTCCGATAAGAATGAAAAACCGAGCTATGAAGGACGCCCCGTTGTGATGCCATACATTCACAACATCTCCCACAGAATAAGGAAGACAGCGAACAAGTACGGAGTTGAGGTGGTTTTTTCAGCTCCCAATAAGATCATTGGAATGTGCAAGAAGGTCAACGACAATGAAGACCACAAAAAGAAACCTGGGTGCAACGTCAAACACGACATCACCTATGTAGAGTGTGAAGAAAACGTCATTTACAGCATTCCACTTAGCTGTCAACGAACCTACGTAGGGCAAACGGGTAGATGCCTGAACAAGAGGCTCAGAGAGTACGAAAGATTATGCGAGCAATTAGCGAAATCAGGAAACCTGGCACCACATTGCGCACACTGCAAATGCACCCCGATGCTAAACAACACCAAGGTAATAGGTCGGGCCAGAAACAGACGGGAACGCGAAATTATCGAAGCTTTCGCTATGCACGTTGCTCCAGGTAACCAATGCATCAGCTCCCCTTCGGTGATGCTAGGGAGAGCCGAATTAAACTACGTCAGGAATAGCAATCTTCGGCTGTTGTAAAGGCACGTGTTGATATTTTATTATTATATATTTTTCCTTCACATCGCTCTTGTCATCGTCGTGTGCTCTTCTCTCTTCTGTGTATGACTTGATGTTAATATGTGTATATGGGCATGCTCCTTCAGATAATAAACAGTTGTTAGAAGCGCTTGTCTTGCGTGTTCGTCCCTTTCCGTATATTTGTAGCGCTCACCAATACCTTCAAGGAACAATGGGGAAGCCGCCAAAATGATGAACTTGAAATAATAATTAATAATGAAACATTTAAACGACAAGATTTGGCTAACAAGTTAAATGAATATTTCATAAATCTGGTTGATAGCGTCCACGATGAAAATGCCATGAGCTTCCTGGACACACAGATTACAAACAGTGCTTTTTTTTTTGAGCTGGCATCTCTGGAGGAAATATTCATAGTATTTTTATCACAATAAATTAACAAAGCACGTGATATAGATGGAAGTCAAGTTGAACCTATTAAGTTTGTACTCGATCTCCTGGTACCAGTTTCCACCCTTATGTTTAATACTTGTTGGTCTGCAGGTGTTTTTCCAGACAAAATGAAGCTGGCAAAGGTTTAGGTGTTGTATAAATATGGAGACAAAAATGATTTATCCAATTACGAACGAGTAACAATATTACCTGTTATTTCAAAAGGTCTGGAAGAAGTTATTTGTAACAGAGTGAGAACGTTTTGCAATACGTTTTCTATTATAACGTCTCAGCGGTACGGTTTTCGAAAGCAGATGTCCGTCGAACTGGCTCTACTGACGCAAAAAAATACATACTTGATAGATTTGAAGAAAGTCAACCCTTGGCATATTTGTAGATTTTTCGAAGGCGCTCGACAGGATTAATCATACTACTGTATTATGAAAATTAGCACAGTATAGATTTCGTGTAATACCTCTAGAATTACTAAAATTATATCTAGAAAAAAGAAAACAGTGCGTCGATATTACAGGCGAATATTCATCTTTCTTTGCTTCCTGTGAAGGCAGGGTTCCGCAGGGCAGTATACTTGGACCGAACTTATTCAATCTTTATATTCACAAGTTATTAAGCATTAGCGATCAAGCATATTTAGTTATATATGCAGATGATACCAGCATTATCTTTCAGTCCAAGGAGATTAAGGAACTCGCAAGCTTAGCTAATACTACTGTGATGACCCCCATAATGCGCAGGTCCACACGGGACGGAGAGGCAAAGAGACACCGTATGGCTCAGTTTAAACAAACAGGTATATTCAATAATTCCACATGATTAAGATTATACATCAGAGGCTGGGGCGTCCGAGCTTACGTACCGACGACTTCATGGGGGCGATGGAGTGGCTCCGGAGTTGGGCTCGAGCGGTTGCTGGCAGAAGCTGCACGCCGTCGGGCTTCGGCGCTGAAGGCCCTCTTGGCGAACGATGTCGTCCTGAGCGTGTATGCAGTAGAATTTCAATAGTCGTCCGTTTCTTCGAGGATGGTTCACAAACCCTTCCTCTAGTGTCGTTCGGCTTGGAAGATGAACAGGAGGCGAGCTTGTAGATGATGACAGCAGAGCATAATTTTACAACATACATATACAGAGAGTTAAACTGGAAAAAGCAGAACTGAATTTACAAAAGAACAAACTTTGCACTACTTTACTCATCGACCGGGCAGGTTAGTGCCTAAGTAGCATCACATTACATGCTAAGCATGGAGCCCCAGCTCAGACTGGACTGGACTGCATCCGTTTACATGCGCTTTTAAGCACTTGATTAACAAAGGACTAAGGGCGGTCATTTTCAGTGGCCCGCCCAAAGCATCAATTCTCCAATGAAAAATAACATGCGAGATGGGGACAACCCCTTGGGTTGGGCTTAGCCTCGAACCCAGATTCTTGTTAACAATACAAACTAAATAAACAACAAAAACGTCACCACTCTCTCTCAAGTGAGAGTATCCACAGGCTCTCCCTTCGGAGCTAATCCTTGCCTCAGGCATGCATACCGCCACCCACCATCGGTCCGCGTCGTTCGTCAGCAACAGAGGAGGGGGCGAAAGCGCCCTCGATGCTGCCGCGCTACCGACGGCGGGACACAGCTAATAATCATGAAGGGGTTCGTCCGTCGCTCCGGGAAACCAGATTAAGGGTCGCCCCTGTTTTCCCACATTCTTGGCGAGTCTTGCCTGTCCGCCATGACAGGTGTCCGTCACGGCCATCCTGGGAATGCGCTTTTGTTCACTTGCGCCTGTCTTTCCACATTCTTGGCGAGTACTGCCTGTCTGTCTGACAGGTGTCCGTCACGGCCCTTCTGGGAATGCGCCTTTGTTCACGAGGCACCGCGGGAAGCTGTGGGTGCCTTCCCGGCGATAGCCCACGTCGTAAGGGGGTGGGGGGTCCGTGCGTCAAGCGACAATTTTCGTTCCCGGTATGTACTCGGGGCTCTCGCTTATACTGGGGAGCGGTTTCCGCGTGTGCCGGCGTCCTGCTTTCTGCAAAGGTATGCAGCTGGAAAAGAGGGGCGGCCTTAAGCCCCAACTCGATGCACACACAAGGAATGTACCTCGTAGCACACAAGGAATGTCACACTCGCTCACCATCCAGAAGAATGTTCTCCGAACATTTGAGTCCCTGCAGCTCCCCTTGTCTTTTAGAATCGCGCTTGCAAGTGGCGAGGGACATCGCAAAGGAGGCCTTAAAGAAAGCGGCGAAGCGCAGGAAGGAGGTGCACGATCGCAGTGCTAGAGACGCGCATTTTAATGTGGGGGACCCCCTGCTCTTAGTCGCACCAAAACCTGCTCAATATCGCGCAAATGGTTATCAAAACTGTCACTGTATATGATAATGTCATCCATATACACGAAGCACAGCCTCCCCAGAAGACCTGCCAGGATAACATCAGCGGTTCTCTGCCAGACAGCAGGGCTGTTGGCCAGACCCATCGGCATTCTTTTCCATTCATAGTGCCCTGAGGGCGTGTTGAATGCCGTTTTCTCGGCATCTGCCGGATCCATTGCTATCTGCCAGAATCCCGCCGCCATGTCCACTACCGTGAAGTACCTGGCAGAGCCCAGCTGAGAAAGCGTCTCCTGTATATTGGGGATGGGGTATGAATCGATGCGAGTTACGGCATTTAGTTTGCGGTAGTCCACTACCAATCGATACGAGCCATCTGGCTTTTCCACCAATAGTGCTGGTGCTCCCCAGGGTGACTTTGAGTGTTCGACAATGCCGCGATCAATCAGGTCCTGCACCTGCCGCTCCATCTCCTCACGTTGGGAGTAAGGAATCCTGTACGCACGCTGGTAAACGGGCGATGAAGTGCCGGTTTCTATCCTGTGCTTTATAACGCCACAGCAGCCCAAATCCAGGTTGGACGCGGCGAATACCTCCGAGTAGTCGTTCAGCAAACCAGCCAGAGCCTCCCTCTCCCTGGATTTTACGTGAGAAAGATCGAACGACACCTTTGGAGCAGCCGAAGGACTAGCATGCTCTACAGTTGCGAGTACCGTATCGGTGGGCTCACGTTGCTCTATCGCAGAGGTGAAGAAAGCCAATGTTTTGTTCTTGGGAAGGCTCAGTGGCTGCTTGCTACAGTTAACCACCCGTAGGGGCACTCTGTGGGCGTCATTAACTGTCACGAGGCACGCGGCTGCCTTCAGGCCATTGCTGAGAGAGTCGACCGGCTCAAGCACTCCCACGGCGCCGCTCTCTACATCTGAAGGCACAAACGCGTACAAAATGTGCTCCGACCAAGGAAGGACGACCGCCTCATCGACCAGCCTGACGGCAACCCGCGAATATACCTTCTCCAATGATCCCACTGTTTGACGGGTGTCAATATCGGTAATGCGAATCTCAGCCCCTCTCCTGTTCAAAAACGGAACTTTTGATCCGCCCGCATTAACCTCTTCCTCAAAGAATGAGACTACTACCTTCCCTTTTCTCAAAAAATCCTGCCCTAATATACCTGACACTCCGTTTGGCAGAGTCACCGTGTCCGGGCATACGTAGCAGGGGTGCTCCAATGCAATTCCGCCGAGAGAGAAGTGTAACCGGTAGAGTCCACTTATGCCAAGAGGATCCCCCGTTATGCCTACAAATTTGGTTGCCATACCACCAGACGCTTCCAACACCTCGCGGTCCCCCTTCCTTCGAAGCGTGTTAAAACTGCTCTCCTTAAGCAATGTCACCTTTGACCCCGTATCTATCAACAATTCCATACAACAACCATTTAACTTGCAACGCACAACAGGGCATGCCTCGTCGGCCACACAAACTACCACCACCTCATCATCTACTGCTCCCTCCCCACGCTCCTCAGGCTGGGGAGGACTAACTAGTTTTTTGACTCGGTATCTGGGGCCCCGCTGTAGGCTTGCTTAGGGCGTGTCTCGCCTGCTTCTCTTTGTGGCTCCCCACGGCGCACGTTTTGGCAGAACCTGGCGATGTGTCCGCGACCCTGGCAAGCGAAGCATACGATTTCTTTAAAATCTCGCATACCGCGCCTGTAGCTTTGTGGCGGTCTCCGGTTTCCCGCGAATGGGCGCTGTTGAGCGCGCGCTTCAACCTGGCGTTCTACCTGCTGAGATAGCAGCTGTTCTAAGCGATCTAATCGCTCTGTCAAGAGAGCAACCTCAGGGTTGAGCACCGCTCTCTCTATGACGCGTACTCTCGCTGCGGCTGTCGTTAACGCCTCATTTTGTTCCTCATCCAATGCGGCCTCCACGGCTTGGTCGAAATTGCTCGGCTTGCGCGAGAGCACGAACCGGCGCACGGGGTCTTGCAGACCAGCCACGAACAAAGCGGTCATTTCCTCTTTAAGTATATCCTCCGCGTATTTCTTCTTAAGCTGGTCTCCTTCCTCCTCCCTGCTTAACGTATCGTGCGCTAGGCGCTGAAGCCGCGACGCAAATGTTCGCACGTCCTCCCCTACCATCTGTCCGGCGTCACGGAACCTCTGTACCCGCACGTGACGTGGTTCAGTGTCGAAATGCTCAAACGCGAGCTTCTTAAATTCCGCAAATGATTTTGTGGATTTTACTTTTTCGTCTCGCCATGCAAAATCATGAGCAGCTCCTGCCATCTTACACCTCGCCATTCCCAGCATTTGAGCATCGGACCATCCCCCCATTTTCCCAATCTCTTCTAGCATGGAAAAGAAATCGCAGATTGGAACCCCTGTCTTATCTCCCGTAAACGTCGGAATGACGCTTCCTAATGCCAGCATGCTTGCTCCGAGCGACGGCTGTGGAGTGGGAGCTCCCTCAGATAAAGACATTTTTTTTTTCAAGCCCTCCGGTTCCTCAAGCCTCTCAAATGGGGGTAAAAGTCCCACAATCACTCCCGTGATTCCCATTTGATTACAATTTTGAAGTCATGAATGTCGCAGCATTCAGAGGACATTTGCTTTTGAGACCCCACTTCTGACACCAGTGTGATGACCCCCATAATGCGCAGGTCCACACGGGACGGAGAGGCAAAGAGACACCGTATGGCTCAGTTTAAACAAACAGGTATATTCAATAATTACACATGATTAAGATTATACATCAGAGGCTGGGGCGTCCGAGCTTACGTGCCGACGACTTCATGGGGGCGATGGAGTGGCTCCGGAGTTGGGCTCGAGCGGTTGCTGGCAGAAGCTGCACGCCGTCGGGCTTCGGCGCTGAAGGCCCTCTTGGCGAACGATGTCCTCCTGAGCGTGTATGCAGTAGAATTTCAATAGTCGTCCGTTTCTTCGAGGATGGTTCACAAACCCTTCCTCTAGTGTCGTTCGGCTTGGAAGATGAACAGGAGGCGAGCTTGTAGATGATGACAGCAGAGCATAATTTTACAACATACATATACAGAGAGTTAAACTGGAAAAAGCAGAACTGAATTTACAAAAGAACAAACTTTGCACTACTTTACTCATCGACCGGGCAGGTTAGTGCCTAAGTAGCATCACATTACATGCTAAGCATGGAGCCCCAGCTCAGACTGGACTGGACTGCATCCGTTTACATGCGCTTTTAAGCACTTGATTAACAAAGGACTAAGGGCGGTCATTTTCAGTGGCCCGCCCAAAGCATCAATTCTCCAATGAAAAATAACATGCGAGATGGGGACAACCCCTTGGGTTGGGCTTAGCCTCGAACCCAGATTCTTGTTAACAATACAAACTAAATAAACAACAAAAACGTCACCACTCTCTCTCAAGTGAGAGTATCCACAGGCTCTCCCTTCGGAGCTAATCCTTGCCTCAGGCATGCATACCGCCACCCACCATCGGTCCGCGTCGTTCGTCAGCAACAGAGGAGGGGGCGAAAGCGCCCTCGATGCTGCCGCGCTACCGACGGCGGGACACAGCTAATAATCATGAAGGGGTTCGTCCGTCGCTCCGGGAAACCAGATTAAGGGTCGCCCCTGTTTTCCCACATTCTTGGCGAGTCTTGCCTGTCCGCCATGACAGGTGTCCGTCACGGCCATCCTGGGAATGCGCTTTTGTTCACTTGCGCCTGTCTTTCCACATTCTTGGCGAGTACTGCCTGTCTGTCTGACAGGTGTCCGTCACGGCCCTTCTGGGAATGCGCCTTTGTTCACGAGGCACCGCGGGAAGCTGTGGGTGCCTTCCCGGCGATAGCCCACGTCGTAAGGGGGTGGGGGGTCCGTGCGTCAAGCGACAATTTTCGTTCCCGGTATGTACTCGGGGCTCTCGCTTATACTGGGGAGCGGTTTCCGCGTGTGCCGGCGTCCTGCTTTCTGCAAAGGTATGCAGCTGGAAAAGAGGGGCGGCCTTAAGCCCCAACTCGATGCACACACAAGGAATGTACCTCGTAGCACACAAGGAATGTCACACTACCCTTTATAGATTGTATCAAAGAAGCGCTGTAAATTCCTTAAAAAGAAACGCAGCGAAAACCAAATGTATTTTATTTGCGCCGGTGCAAAAGCAAATAAATCGTTGCATGCAAATCTGTTTTGACTATTCCTAAATAGAGCTTGCGAAACAGGTTAAACCACTAAGAGTCATTTTTAGCGAAAATTTAACTTGGGACGCTCATGTTGACCTTGTAGCTAAAAAGCTGGCGAGGGCATGTGCAATGATCTGCAGATTGCGACAGATGATTCAACCGAAACTCAAATTCTTCTATATAATGCCTCATTCCCCCCATATAAACTACTGTAACCTTGTCTGGGGGACAACATCTCGAACAAACATTCACAAATTACTTTTAATGCAGAAAAAAGCTATCCGCAATATTGCAAAATGCCCCTTACGATTTCCATACGCGGGCACCTTAAAACACACAAATGAGTAGTTTCTTCGAATGAGTCGCCTAAAAAAATCCTTGCAGCTGCCGTACAGCGTAAGGCAAAGAGAAATATGGGATTTGCCATTTTCACGAACCAATAATGGTTTCAACAGGTTGCAATATCGTGTACCATTTCTGCTAAATAGCCTTGAAAAGAGACATGTAGACCCAAGCATCATGACTAGAAAACAATGAAAAGAATTTCTAATTTCGAACGATGGTCTACATATTTTAAATAAGAGAAAGAAGGAAAATATTATAATGTAAACGTTTTCTCTTATTTCGCAGCATACTTGTTTTTGTATTAGGTTTGTATGATTCTTTTATATCTCTGTACGTCCTAAGTGAAAATGGTCTAAATTGTACCATAAATGCATTTTATTTCCTTTCTCTTTTGCTGTATATGTTTTCAAACATGTTGGCCTGCACGTGGGATGCTATTTTACGCGAATACATTTGTCTTGCTTTTTTCTGTGAGATGCAACACATATATGCAAACAATATATAATTACGGTTAGTGTAAAACCTTCGCGCTGTCAATCAAACAAGAGCAAGGGCCTCGTCAAGCTGCTTGTAGCAGCTGTTTTGCTCTTCTCTCAGCATTCTTTTTGTTATACGCGGAAGAATACTGTTTTGATTTGATTTGATTTGAAAATCAAACGGTTGCCGCTGGGGCTCAGTGGATATGGCACTCTGCTGCTGGCCCAAAAGACGCGGGTTTGATCCCGGCCGCGGCGGTCGAATTTCGATGAAGGGGAAATTCTAGAGGCCCGTGTACTGTGCGATGTCAGTGCACGTTGAAGCACCCCAGGTGTTCAAATGTCCGGAGACCTTCACTACAGCATCCGTCATAGCCTTAGTCGCTTTGGGACGTTAAACCTGCATAAAACATACAGAAGTTCAAAACAAAGTCCATGAAATGGCTGGAGTGTTGCCGCTGGTGTTGAAGACTGTGAGGCTGCGGGTCTGGTGGACATTCGTTGCTGTCCGTGCTTAAATCGCTTAGTGACTGGTTGCAGCGAGGCTTCTAATAGATTGCTGGTGATGTAGACGGGACATATGGCGTCAACTGAGACGCATGTACCGGTCGATACTGATTGAGCAAACGCTGTGAGAGCGCCGAAACATGAAAAGTTTTGAATGCTGTCACTGTTGACTGCTCGATGAGGCGAAAAATTTCTTGACGCACAATGTATTCAGGTTTGACGAATATTTTGTTTGTCGGCAGCCTGCCATAGAGTGGGAAGCCTACTCTATGGCAGGCTGCTCCACTGCCCACCGGATTGTGGGTAGCCTGCCAAGGTGTATTTACTGGAATTCACTTCACCAATCGCCTGCCTGCGGTAACTATCTTTTTCGTAGCCTAAGAATACCCAACCCCCCCCCCGAGCGGCAGCCGAGAAAGCAAGCAAGAGGAACCAGCGCCGTCATGTGGGTGGCCCGACTAAACTCGTCGAGTCTCTGGCGGCTGTGCAGGTAGCACAGGAGAGAGAAGTTGAAAGAAACACGCTGGGCGCAGCGGATGGAGGCGGCGAAAAGTGACCGAGGGAGGCAGTCATATGTAGAATTTTGAGTTCACAATAATAGGTTTGCTTGAGGGTTATTTTTCGGTGTGTTCTTCACGGCCATACTCTACTTCGAGCTTGTAGAATGGTATGGCGCCTGAGTGCAGGGCTCGCGGCGGTGCTAGAAACCGCGCAATATGTGTGCAATATATACTGTACATATACTCTGCTGGCAGTAGTGAAGAGGTCGTAGATTATGTGTCTTAGGTGACAAGTGGACAATAAACCATGCAAAATAATGGCTACAAAGCGCTTCCGCGCCAAATTCGAATTTCCCCTAACTACACAAATTCCCCGCCATAATTTTGCATGCTTTCCAAAAACTTGTCACACAAAAAAACGCAAGCCTTGGAACGCTTCCCACGTCCCGAACTAACCGTACTGCTTATAGCTTCCTAGGGACGGTATCGCCATGTTATTCACAAGGTTTTCGACTTGATTGCTAAAAGGCCTCAACAAAAATCAGCGCATAGTTTTCGACTGCATATTAGTATCACTTGGCAATGCCAATCGCCATAAGTATGATGTTATCCTCTACGTTGCCCGAATGATCAAGGAAATGAAGCTTAGTTTAGTTTATGGGGTTTAACGTCTCAAAGCCACTCAGGCTATGAGGAACGCCGTAGTGAAGCGCTCTGGAAATTTCGACCACATGGGGTTACTTAACGTGCACTGACATCGCACAGTACACGGGCCTGTAGAATTCCGCCTCCATTGAAATTCGACCGCCACGGCCGGGATCGAACCCACCTCTTCGGTGTCATCTGCCAAGTGCCATAACCACTGAGCCACCACGGCGGCTAAAACAAAGCTAAATATTTAAGCTAACATGGTGCAACGTTTGGCGTATTATCAACGTCATCTTGCTGGTATATCATGGTGTATTGGGAGTTATTTTTTGCCGTTAAGAGGCGCATGCAGTTTGCACTTAACTGGAACAGTGGATTCCCGGCGGTTTATTAAGGCGAGAGCGTTAAGGCTCCCTATCTACAGAAAATCTACTGTCGTCATCGCCGGCGGGGGCGTTGTGATCAAAGAAGGTAGGCCACCATCATCTAGGCCACATGACCTTGCGATGTCATCACAATTTGCACATTTAATGGTGAACAAATTATTTACTGTGGCAGATAGCTGCTAAAGTAATGATTGGTCGCGAGAGGTTGCTAAGGAAAAGCCATCTGGGAAAGCCCACCGGTGGCAGCACCTGCAATCGCAGACAAAAACTGAACTCCATTTGCCCATTTTTATATTAGTGACATGAAGAAAAAATGCAAACTGACATGCACCACTGAAAGCACTAAACATTTTCATACGTGCCTTAAACACATGGGTGAGACGTACGCTCGCACGCGTTATGAACCGCGACACCATACACGGTTTGAATAGCGAGCATTCGGCCAGCCCAGCCAACAAAAGCTTCGCACGCCTTCCAATCTCCTCGCAATGAAGAAAAAAAGTTTTGTAACCAAGCAGTAAGCCCGACACGCATTATACACATACGGCGAATATACACACATTTGCACAAAATTCCTCGGTAAACATTCCTCGCCAGACATACGATTAGGTGTGGGGGGTCATGTGCCGATTCCACGACACGCTCAGGCTTTTTTGTTTCCAGCTATATAATATTTCTAACGAACCACTATTAGTTGCGCCCTAACGGGGGCTGTTCATTAGCTGTAGGAGATAGAGTTACCGCGCCAGGACGTGTTATCGCTCAAATTTTTCTATTGAGTGACCACACTCACACGAAGTGTTGCGCTACCTTCCTTCGGTGTGAAGTCAGCTGCAATGGCAAACTGCTCCCTTCGTTTGATGTTAGGTGGGCTCCCCGAAAATGCAAACCAAGTGACGATCGCAAATTAATGGGACGCTCATTGGCTGATAACAAGATTTACACTGTCACCGAGAGGTACTAGACAACAAAAACTTAAAAAATTGGGCGTACACCCACAGGGCAGCAGAACGAGCCGTTGGCCACATTTGTTATTGGCATCGGTGTTTATAACGATCGGCTTACCCCTTTATTTGACGTTGCCAACACTCAGAAGCAGTGTTCCAACTTAATCTGCAGCCGCGGTACGAATTAGTCCTCACCGGATAATTTAAAATATTTTGGCTTTTCCCAGGCGCTGAAAGTAAAATGCGCATTGTACAGTGTATGTTGAATGCCCGCGCCAAGCTTTTTCGATTTTAAATTCGTCACGCTCTGCTGGGAGAAAAATGGCTAGCAGTTTAGCATTTATAACCAGAAAGTATTGTGCGAAGTCGCTGTTTTTTTACAGGTGGACACTACCACCACGTACATGAAAGCAGGCTTGAGGTGCCCACTTACACATGGGGCCAGTTATGTCCGTCTTCAATTGTTACAACGTCAATGCCGATTTAGCCAATGCGCACATCTCTCACTTTCACCGCATAGTTCAGATCGCGAATATTACTTTGATAGTAGTACTAGTACATGAAGGCGATGTGCAATGCACAGCGCGAGGGCGTGCTGGAGTTCAAAAATGAGGCTAGTTGGGCTGTGGCGATAGCATAGTACTCCCTCACAGTTGCCTCAGATGCCGCCATGAGTTCGAATACCAGTCGCGGATGTTTTTTTGACTTATATTTATTTATTCAATTCACTTGGCACAAACACAGACAGATCGTAAGATCTTGCCTAGGTGCTACCCAACGGCATAGTGCTTTCGCGCTAATGAAGGAGCCGCGTCCTTCCCTCCCACAACAAGCGGCCACTTACTGACTCAATTGCGTATTACCCCTTTGCAGTTTGCATCGTTCTGTGAGCACCTCTTTCTTTTAGAGAGCCGTAATGCACAACAAAACATACGATGTCTCAGTGCCTACGCTAATTCTTTTCAACAGTCATCCTTGCAGCAATGGTTGCATGACTACGGTGATGATATTTTTGTCGGGCGTATGACGAACTCACGATTCTGAAAATCACAATCCCTCAATGAGACCCTCGGCGAGCTACTCAGCAGGAATAAACCAGCTGACTAATGTGATAGCTCCTGAATGTGACGCTCGCCAAGCACTACTCCTAGCAAGCAAGCTCGACCACCAATGAGAGCACAGCAGTTATCGCCAGAATCTAACTTTTGCAGGAGTCAAACAAAGATCGAGTCATAGCGAACCATCTGCATGAAATATGTGAAATATTCGGATTTAACAAAGATTATGCACGCGGATAAAATTTTGAAGTGGAATAGATCTTATACCCAAACAATTTTGCTGCTTGAGACTGTTTACTTTTAAACACACAGCTATGTCAGTTACAAAGACTACAGTAATAGTGCGCTTAAGGATACATGCCGAGAACGAGTGCACCTCGATTTGCACGGCGTGAGCGAGCTATACTGCTCAATCTCAGCTGTTGGACTTGCACCCGCCTATGTCGACTGATAAGACGTCAATAACAACGATCAAACCTGGCCATACACGAACATGGTATCTTAAATTTTTGTTCAACTTTCTAATAAATGCAGGGGAAGCGGCTGAGCTCAGCTTATTCGTGCTACCGCACATCTGGACATTTAAGTCGCAAGCGTTAGAATACGCGGTCGGGCGCCTAGCAGCTAGCAGAAACACATGTTGCTGGAGAATATATGCAGAGATGACATTTGATTTTGCCTAAGAGACGTCTGATGTAGCTATGAACCTTGCTTTTTAGTCAACTTGCCGACATTGAAGATATGCTGGCGTTTGCTGAGCATGTAGTTATAACCCTGAAGGTAAGTGCCGAAATCGTATTTGGCGTCGCGTACATGGTAGTGTGTTGTGGGTGCCAAGATGATTATATTTTGCAGGGCAACCTTTTTTTTAGAGTGTATGTCTGGTATTATTTGTGGATTGATAAATAAAAGCAGTTCTAAAATTGGTTCTCACTCAACACAGAAATTAGTTGGGCACATATGAGCTTGAGCGCCAACAGTGAGTCTTACATGCAAGATGTAGAACGTGATTGTTCAAAAGAAACCTTTGAACAACATCATCAAGAAGCCCCTCACTGTGCGCCTGTTTCTTCTCTGCCGAGCGGTCTGCATCTAATATTTTAATCAGTAATAAGCTTCCCTCGAAATTTATGGTTCCAGTTGTCAGGCAGCGAGATTGCTTCCTGCCATCTGCGTGCACGTAGAAAGTTTGCTAGTGGTGGCAAAAGAAAACTGAGTTTGGTTAAGACTGATGTATTTGTTCCAGGTCTTACAATGAATAACAAAAAGCTGGGCAGTAACGTAAACGTACTTTCATTAGAGAAAACAAGACGGTAACTGTTCATTGAATTTATTCCATGCCAATTGGATTATTAGAATTAAGTTGGCACAATTTACTTGGTTGAAATTTGACTAGCATTTATGCTTCCAAACAGACAAGTGATCTGAATCAGAATATTTAGCCGTCCTGGTGGCTGAGTGGTTATGGCGCTCGGCTGCCGGTCCGAAAGACGCGGGTTCGATCTCGGCCGTGGCGGTCGAACACCAGGTGGTCGAAATTTTCGCAACCCTTTACTACGGCGTCTCTCATAGCCTGCGTCGCTTTGGGACGTTAAACCCCATAAAACCATAAACCATTGTTATCACTTGACATTAAAGCCTACTTCCCCACATTTTTGCCTTTCTAAGCACGATGGTGTACAATGTAGACATCCAGAATTTGCTTTCCTATGTTTTTTTATTTCCCAACCCTTTCCTCCAGTGTAGGGTAGCAAACCGAATGCTCTTGCGGTTAACCTCCTTGCCTTTTCCTCTTCTTCTTCCTCCTCCTCCTCCTCCTCCTGACGTTATGGCATTTTTGAATCTCCTTTTTTCTTTGTCCGTACAATGTAATCGCTTTTGGCACCAGAAACTACTGCGAAATGTTTCTAAGACATCGTCTAAATAATGCCGCTTGTTGGGACTTGGTGGATCTAGGTTTCATTATGATCAGCTTTTTCACCGCAGTGCTTGTTTCTAAAGAAGAGGATGAAACGTTTGCTGAAAACTTCCATATATTGTTGCACTGCAAAAAACACACTTCTTAAAAACACATGGTTTACCTTGTGCATTAAAGAGGGCACTGGGGGCACTTAAATTTAAAGCGTCATAGACACGAATTTATATTCTCACCGTTTTACGCACCGACGGACGCCAGAAGTACTTTGCACAGAACGTTTTATCTCTCGATAGATGAAAGATGACAACTGACTTTTTTAATCAATTCAGCCAACTCGTACCAAAACTCAATGTTCTCTTCACATGGGAATCAGCGTTCGCACAGAACTCTGTAACTGCGTGCACATGTTCTAATTGTATTCCTTATGGATTGTCGCTGTTCTACTGCCACAAGGATTAAAGGAGAATGTTAGAACTGACGTCACGGCCGGATAAAAAATTGCAGATTAAGAGAAAGCGCCTTCCAAAGCAAATGTTCGCATGTGGGTCCCGATTAAGTAGAGTTGTGGTTTGTGTAATTCGACTGATGATACCTTGCGTGTGGGTATCTCATCACACCAGAGTTTCTCTAATCCTGCCGCGGAAAACAAAACGGAAGGAGCTCTATTCATACTTTGTACAAAATAGTTAACCTTACTAGTAGAATTGGAACACAAAATGGCGCGCCGAGAGAAAATAGCCCTGTCTGTCTGCGCATATTACAGAAGGCACGCGATTTATGGAGATTAAGGTTGAAGTAACAGAATCGTACACCCCGCAGTGCTTGCTAAAATATGCACCTCGAGGTGTGCGTATGTTTTTTCTACTTTTCTATCTTGTACGAAAGAAACCTGAAGGGCCCAGTTCAAAATAATCTATTTTCGCAGCACGACACCATCGTCAAAAAGGGTTCTAACACCACAGTTTTTCACTTAGCAGCCCAAAGAGTTTATGCTAGCTTTGATAGGCACGATACGGTAATAGTTTTCGATTGTTGTTTAGTTGCTATGCGTGCAGTGGAAAACGTAGATGACGTGAACATGCACTGCACATTGAAGGGAAAACGAACGAAAGAGTAATGCTATTACCGAAGAAAGTGCTGTTTGTAAAGTTTCATCTAAAATTCATAACCCAAATTTCCCTGAGATTTGTCAGAATTTTCTTTCCCAGTTTCATTTGCCCAGATAGTTTTACAGCTCTCGGGAAAATAGGCTCATTCAAGCCAAATTGCCACAACTTACGGCAAGTAGCGAAATATCATGAGGCCCCAACGTTTTCTTGTTTTAACCATGAATATCAAATTATATCACTGTGTTCATTTGGTCGGGGGTGTGGGCGGCCGTTATAACACAAATTAGTTATACTGCAGCATGATTACATTCGAAAAAATTAACGATGTAAGATGCCCTCAAAATGAAAATTAAATTAGTGACCTGATCACCAGAAAAATGTGCACGAGGTCACATGCTAATAACTTACTTTTTTCTTGCGCTGGTGCTCATGAAGTTTGATCAGTACTAAGCACTAATAGCGCACGTTTAGAAATAAAGCTCTGAGACTAAATTAGTACACTCCATATTAAAAAAAATATTGCCAACGCCTTCTCACCCTTTGCACCGCATTCATCATCTGGGGATTTCTTTAGTGATTATTTTTCTCTCTCATATCACTTGACAAAATGACCTCCTATTAGCTGCCAAGAACTTTCGGTTGGATGCAGCCTCTTGTCATTCCTTTCTTTTCAAAAAGTCTGAAACAATTCGTTTCATGCCTTCAGACTCCATAGGGACATTAACATTCGTGCTGGCGCTTCAAAAATTGTACAAGAGAGGAGAACAGCCTGAAACAAAAAATTATTTTATTGCACTTTATTTGCACACCACTATGCTCTGAATGTAGCCGCACTTATACATAAAGTATTCTCAGATTTTAAACGCTGCGGTCTCATCATAATGTTGGTGGATGGTGAAAACTTATATTCACGTATCTAAAAACACATCAGCAGCATTGTGCTGTCAACAGCAATTTCGTGTGCACCACCTGTGACCACGTAGCTCGCATCTCTTGAGGCGCATCACCTGTTTCTCAAATTAAAAAACACACGCGCTGCTAGTAAGAGTAGTCAATTCCTCGCCTGTCACGACGGCAGGTGCTTGCGGCGAATTGAGCCGAAATCAAGTCTTGCCGAACGCGAGCGGTATAGACATTTGCTGACAGTACAATTCATAGGGCGTGTGAGTGAACAGCAACAAAAAAAAATTAACTTCATCCCTGCACGCTTCTTGCTCGGGTGAAGCATTAAATACTATAAGTTCTTTAGCTTTAACAAAAGCTGGATGTAGTGAAAGTGCTCAACGAGCTCAACGCGTTATTTCTATGCTGGCCTTAGAGCTTAACAATGTGATAAGCGAAAGGCGGGAGAAGGGTGGAAACACTGCTTAAAAACTATAGCTGTGTGCGCTGGCAACAGAGTCAAGAGTCATTATTGTGCGAGGCATATTCATCAATAATAGCTTACTGAAGAAATAATTTTCATCACGATTTGTGCCAGGGCAATTAAAAACAGCACAGTAATGTACAACTTCACGAGCTTCGTTTATTGGGGAGCTGTGCTCTGGTAACACATTTATTTTTCTGAAATAATCAATAAAATGAGCAAAACAAAATAAATTAGAATAGCAGATAAACACGACAATTAAAGCAAAGGCCATCTGCTGGCGGTACATGCAAACGAGAATAATTTGGGTCGCAGTTCAGTGCTGCGTTGCGAACTGTAAAAGTTCTTCGGCGAAATAGTGTACAAAATTTGTTGCCACGTAAACTTAGAAGGAAAATGAAGAAGCTTCTCTGTTTAAAGAACAACACGGACTATTTTTTTTATCTTCAATTCAGTTCTGAAGAGCAAAATAATTGCCTGCAATAGGAGAAGTTGCAAACTTGGGGGGTGATAGAACGCGTCGGCTGGCAGTCTAAATTCCTTTTTACTTGGGGGGTTGTTTTTTCTAACAACACAATCCCTACAATTTATTGACGTTATCAGGGGAACGAGCAGGATGTAATAAAACGCTGTTACCAGGACACACCTCTTTTCTTTCTTTTTCCTCGAGACTGATAAAGGTGTCAGTAGTGCCTCATGTTTCACCCGAAGCAGCAAGATAATGAAAAACTTACTTTCTCTTCAGCTTGTTTCGGTCGGCTCATGTATACAACGCCAAAGAAATTGAAAACTAGACTAAGGTGAGAAAAGTGATCAAGGCCGTTATATATATGAAGATGACAAGCTGTAACAGCTGCGAACAAAACGTGAGAATCTTCAAAACAGCAGTAAACGACACCAGAGGGCATGGTGTTGCGGCTGTGGTTGGGAAACTAGCAATTACGGATAACATAAAAAAGCCTTTCTGCGGGTTGTGATCTGGTGTGTAAAACCTCCTAGTCAGATTAAAGTCTGTGTTTTTCTTTCGCGCTGCATTACCTTTGCTTTTGTTTTCATTTCTATGATCTTGGTGACATCTGCCATCGAGAATTCGGGAGAAAAAAGCTGCTGTGCTCATGTATGGAAAAGACAAAGCTTTCCTTCGTAGTCAAAAGGAAAATTAGGAAACACTTTTTCTTGAGAAGGAAACGAAATGCTTCCTGTCTTTGATTAGGGGGTTCATTTTGTAATTTTGTGAGCCGTTAAGGTAAGACGCATAAGTTAGACGTAAAGGCACTGACTAAAAATTTGACTCTTTTTATAAAATGCCTTTTTTGTCTTCAATAGTTAAGGCAACATAAGAAAAAAGAATGGTTAATGAGTTTTGCCAAGCTCCTACAAGAACCACTTTTTACCCACGGCACATTCTACGACACATAGCACACAGCAGCACTGAACAATCCAATTCATGTGCAAAATATTATTATTATCGCGGTTATTGCTGTTCAGGAAACAGTTGAGTCATTATAAGTACAGTAGCCTGCTGCGCATTCAAAGTGGATGTTTCAACCTGCTGCCGCGAAGCTGGCGATTCTGTCTCTGCACGGCTGTACGTAACTGCCGCCGTGACGCCGCCGCACCTTTTCTGCTTTGCGCGCTAGCTTCGTGAAGGCAGTCGCCGCCCTACCGCGACCCGCGCTACCTTCCCTCATCAGCTGCAGTATAAGACTTCATTAGAATGCGGCGACCATTTGCATGAGGTCCTTGTCAACTTTACATTGATAAATCGCTGGGGGTCCTCATACCACTCCTAGCGCAGTGGTGCAGCTGTTAAGCGGTGAGAGACTGCCCTGGGATGGCAGGTGCTGCCACCGGCGGACTTGTGCGATTTAGGTTGTGCCGACGAACCTCGCGCGAACAATCACTAATTTAAATGCCACTTGCTAGGTTGCACGAGGACGTCATTTGTTATGGGAACCATCGAGGGGCGCGCGCGCGCGCGCGCGCAATCACACACACACACACACACACACACACACACACACACACACACACACACACACACACACACACACACACACACACACACACACACACACACACACACACACACACACACACACACACACACACACACACACACACACACACACACACACACACACACACACACACACACACACACACACACACACACACACACACACACACACACACACACACACACACACACACACACACGCACGCACGCACGCACGCACACGCACACACACACACACACACAGACGGGTTTTCGTTAAATGGGGCAAGCAAGGCTTACGCCTTAAATGTATGCGCCCGTGGTGGGATGGTCTTCTGCCGTCGGCGTGTGCGTGATGGCGCAATTTAAGGGATACAGAATGGCTCAAGATGTCAAGATCCTGAAACCTCACACATACTTGTCTGAGCGGTATGAAGGGCAGCAATCAACTTCCATACTTATTTCCACTTCAGGAAAGCAATTCAAAAGGCACTAATGAGTCATGCCTTCAAAAGTAATTACGTTTAATAGTATGCATTTTACTCTTGCAGGGAAAAATGCATTCTGTGGAATTTTATTCAAAATCTTCTCTTCCACGTTGCTGGAAACTATGTTTGTTTCCGCAATAATGTCCCCAAGCATACTTGTGACGACGCCGATAGTTGTGCCCCCGTTTTAGGTTCTAGTAAAAAAAAAATATTTTTTCATCGTGCTTTTGATCGTCAAATTAATCATGTTTCTGAGTCGTGCTAGAGGCGTATTTTTAGAACGGAAATGCTAAATGCACTCAAATGTTCTCGAAAAATTCAAGTTTATTGAAATGCGGACATTCATTTGTTACGTGCTGGCAAAGAATTTTCTGTCATTTCATCCTCAAGAATATTACACCACAGCCTAAGGCTTCATCACTTGTTATAGCAAGGATCGTCAGTAGTGTCATCGTCGATCATAACGACCAGTTTTTCTAAATATACTGCCATCTACATCTTCGAACACTTACATGCACGCCTCACGTGATGTTTTTGCATTGTATTTTGCTCCTTTTGAAATGTAGCCGGAGTGTCTCGGTTTGAACCAAATGCTTTTTCTGTCTCTAGCAGGATGCAGTAGACAGTGAACCACATCGGCGTGTTTTTGAGAAATATAACCCCTGCTGAAAGAGAGAAATCGCTTTCAATATTAAGGGTCATAATATCAGTGTATTATATAGAGAAATTTAGGAATAAACAAAATAAAAGCATGCCTTGCAGACTAATACGAATAATCATAATCACAAGCTGGATCATAAGATAAATGTTGCAATGCAGGCTGAAAATACACTTTCTAGAAATATCTACAAAAAAACGCCCTTTCTTTTACAAAACGGGTTGATATGAAGCAGGAATCCCCGAATAATCAAAATGAAAAGCTGCACGATATCCACAGGCAGGGGAGCGAGTCCGATTGAACACGAATACTCTTCCAGAAATCCAATTTTTTTCGCAACCGCAATCGGCGCCGAGACACGCTACGCGAATGCGTTCTCATAAAACCGCGCGACGAAGCTCGATCAGCCGCCGCGGTGGCTCAGTGGTTAGGGCGCTCGACTACTGATCCGGAGTTCCCGAGCTCGAACCCGACCGCGGCGGCTGCGTTTTTATGGTGGAAAAACGCTAAGGCGCCCGTGTGCTGTGCGATGTCAGTGCACGTTAAAGATCCCCAGGTGGTCGAAATTATTCCGGAGCCCTCCACTACGGCACCTCTTTCTTCCTTTCTTCTTTCACTCCCGCCTTTATCCCTTCCCTTCCGGCGCGGTTCAGGTGTCCAACGATATATGAGACAGGACAATCGCTGGTTGGCTCCGGGTCGTGTCACGGACTAGGAGAGGACGATCTGTGCAGTGACGTGGTCGGGAGTACTCGTGCCAGGGCTTCCATCATTAAATCATGCCATCACCATCTGTCATGCCGTTCCGATTTCATCTACTTGCAACCACTTAACAGTATTAATGTCTTCTGCACTATATACTTGACTGGACTGTTAAATTTTTTGTATGAATTCATGAGCTAGCAAGCACGTCAGCAAATTTTTTCACCCGTCATCTGTAGTCACCGGAGACTCGTGAAATGTGGTGATTAATATTTCAACACATCTCTTGGACTGTACTTTCAAGGTTGCGTCAAGAAATATTTCCGCAACGCAGCTGGTTCATGCAGGGGGAGGTGGATTTCAAATGTGACGTTCTCACTTGCACACTTTTCACCGTTAAAATAAAATCCTTAAAGATTGTACTGTCGAGATCTGTTCCTTATCGCCTTCTTGTTGATCAA
Source organism: Amblyomma americanum (assembly GCF_052857255.1). Lineage (NCBI taxonomy): Eukaryota > Metazoa > Arthropoda > Arachnida > Ixodida > Ixodidae > Amblyomma > Amblyomma americanum. The sequence goes on along the minus strand of NC_135498.1, from coordinate 70,406,134 downwards.
GGGCTGCACTTTTTGAAACATCGAAGAGCATATATGAAGGGGTCAACGGGTTCTCCAGCTGCGATAACTAAAATGGGTGATATTTAGAGTCGAAGATAAACAATGTGTACGCTTTTCAACACAGCGCGGCATTGTACTTGTTCTCAACATAACATTCAATCGTCGCAGCTTCACAGTAAGAGAAGACCGCATATTTCTTGGCGTTGTAGTTTATGAAAAACTGGGCGCCTACACCAAGCAATAACGGCTAAATTAAGGCAATGTACTCAACTTGCTGAAAATCCTGTCGCACCAGTCATAGGGAATTGACCGATATTTACCAGTTGAGTAATCTTAATAGCTTCGCTCTATCGCGTATTCACATAAGGTCTGTTCCCCATGAGTCAGAGTTGGTCTGCCTTAAATATGCTTTAACCTGCGTTCCAAGACAGATTTCGTCTAGCCACAAGTGGTTATCGAGCTAGCCCCATTGAGAACCTCTATATTTGAGGTGGCCTAGTGACCACCCGAAAAAAGACACATGTTTATAACTGTTAAATACGCCATAAACCTATTATCCGAAGTAGACAGTCCATGAAATCAGCATTGGCGCGACACGAGTCATAGACAACTGTTCTCAAGATTACCACCCTTAACACTACCATTCCCGATCAGAGTCGTCAAGCTTGTCGGTCACCTAGAGCCCACTAGTTTACAATTTTATGAGCTCCTTTAAACATATAGTTGCTCTATTAGAACTCGATTATGTTCACTGTAACATATCCTTACTAGAGGTGAGCACAGACGGTTGTCGATTGCAGCAAAATATAAAACAGTACTCCATTATGTTTATGCAAACTTCCAGAGCACTGAATTTTACAGGAACTCCTGAAAGTCTTGTGGGCGGCTCTTGGTCCACAATTGTCTAAATAAAAAAAAATGACGCAGCTGCCCGAACAATATGGTACCCTTTTGGCCGTAAGGCTAAATTAAAAAAAAAACATATGTTAAGCACGTTACCTGCTCAAGCTTCATAGTTGCTGTGTGGGCTATATGGTATGAAAGATGTCACAAGAACCAAGTAATTCGCTCCTGAAATGCTTTTTGCCAAACATATTGAAGCAGAACATAGAAGTGCGCTGTGTGCCCGGTCATCATAGCATACATGTCAATGATGTACACAATATACTTGCTTTTCTATCTGTTCTCCCGAGGTATCTTATCAGTGATAAAACCATACCAGGATGAAAACATACCAGTTTAATAAACGCAAACGTTACGTGCTTGCGTTGAATCTAAGTTCACGCGGTCCACTTCAAAGTCGTCGAAGCGTCGGTGCCAGTCTACACCAATGCTCTCGTCCTACCATATGCTAGCCTTCCCGGTCAGCTCACTTAGTAGATCGACTGCTCCGGCGAGGTGGTGGTACCGGGTTCGAGCCCCGGGCCAGGAAACATTTTCCTACTGCTACGAAGTGTCAGTAGAAACTAAATTTTCCCTTAATGGCCGCATGGAAGCGTGTGGGTGGATGTCAGTGAGTTGTTACTTCTCTTTTATAACTATCTGATGAGAGGGAAGCATGGTTTCCAGGACAGGGACCGGAGTGTGCGAGGATGAACGCCACTTCTGAGCTGGTCTAAACTGGCCCAAAAGTTTCACGGGAAATGAGAGTGAACGCTTTAACTCAACGTCAGTGTTTTTTATGGATCAACTGCTTTTTGGCGTCTTCTTTGGGGGGAACTTTACATCGACTCTAGTAAACGAAGCTTGCCCTGATTAACAGAAGGTCGATAGCGTGCACAAAATTCTTGGCCTAACACTACTTTACTCATTGCACTTAAACTGACGTTCACTCATGATCTCTGGCAGCCACCACACTGTAATTCATTGAGAATGCATCCTGTCAGTTTGAAAGAGAAAAACAAAGTGGACAGCTGTTAGGCATGCCGTCGAAGCTCGACCTTTAATTGCTCTCCGAGCAGGAACCTTGCGTTATGTTAACAGATCCGGATCCTTAGGAGCTTTACCATCGTGGTTTATCTAATAAATATTGTCACGAAGTAAATATTGTTTGCGAATTTTTGAAGAATGAACAAACAAACACAGCAAATATTCGCGGAATTATCTGCAAAGGAACGCAGATAAAATCGATAGCAGCTGCGCATATTGCTCTAGCAGCTGCGCACCTTTCGCCGTAAAGAAAAAAGTTACAGGATTGCACTCATGAGTGCTTAAGAGCGCAAATGTGAAATCCTTTCCTTGTCATTATCCTGCCTTCATTTTTCATTTTGTGTTATTTTCTGCAACTTTGGTTGTTTTATACTTCTTTTTATTCTTTAATTTATGCTTTATTTCATGACATATACGTTGCTTACGAACTGTTGAAAATCAAAAGTTACATTCTTGTTTTATTTACCCCACAAGTTATGATTGACAGTTCGCGCGGACAACTTATGTCAACAACCCCGTCTACAACTTCCGCCTACAACTTCCGTCCACGCCACCCATGAGCCAAGAAATGCTTTTGTCTTAATAGAGCATGCTTATATGGAACAAATGCTCCAAAGCAGGAACCTAAAAAGCCTGGTCGTTGTAGTATTTCTGGTACAGCCAAATTTCGCATGGCATACTACGGGGTGTGTAAAATACCACAACGACACGCTTCTGTAAAAAAATGGGTGTGAAGTTATCAATACGCCCTAAACCGCGAAACTGGTTCATAAATAGTACATGGTCACTACCCGAAGCCCTGTCACAACTTGATAAGTGCGTTGAATCCTGGCTTAATGTGATCCCAGGATGCCACGGGTTGATAATGTCTTCATCCTCTTACTGGTCTAGAGAGATTCTGTGGTCCTTGATAGATATATTCAGAAGTCGTAGAGTGTCTACGGAATCTCTTTCTTATTTTTTAGGTAATAGCGCTTACTTCTTTCCATAATGAGTTGAAAATATTTTTATATGAAACGCTGCGATGAGCAAGCCTCGTTCAGTCAAAACTAGAATGCTGCATCGAACATGCCTGACAACATGATGGGTTAGCTTCCTTAAGCAAAAAACTCTGTATCGACAGGCGTTGCAGCAGAATGGGTCAATCTGAAAAATATTACGAAGAGATAGCCGACGAAATCGTTCTTCAGCAAAACCTAACGGATGGATTGCTAGTATTGACGGGAGGAAGTACTGCTTTTGAGTAAGCGGCCTCTTAACTATAACTAATTGCAAAGTGTAACTTCATAATTAAAGACGCGTAGAAAAAAAAAGCAACGTAAGTGCACTCAGACGGAGTAACATTCAATGTCGGGTAGCTTCTGGGGTAGCGGTTTGCAACGCTAAATATGCGAGAACAGGGTTGTGGGGTTTTGCATATGATGAGACAAGGCGGTTCAAATGAGCGGAAAAGCGGCACCTCTGTGATGCAGCTTTTGCGCGTCGAAATTACACGGAAAATGACACACAACAAAAGGTGAAGCTGATTAGAGTTCGGTCTACACTTTGGTGAAGCTCATTCTTAAAAACGGCATAGGCAACAGCTCTGTCACATCGTGGAGGAACTCCAAACCGTCTGTGATTTTCTTGGATGAGTCATTATTACATTGCTTTGTTAGTAAATGGGGATGCGAATATCTTGGAACATTATCCAGCTACGATAATTCTGATTGTGATCGCTTGTAAGTTTGCCATAAAAATGCATGATAACTCTGGTGAGTGAAGCGTTTAATTACTCAATTCTGTTAATTATAAATCTGACAATGAAAACTGCCCCTTTAAGCTCTGTGCATACGCCTGGTCTCAAAACCCAATGCTAAGGTTTATTTTAATGTAAAGCCCAACGCACGTTCTAAAACTTCATAGAACCTAACTTTAAACACTGCTGTTATGATTGGGAGTTGCTACATAATTTATAATTCAGAGTGGAGTACCCTGCTTTGTTTTTAAAGCGCCCTAGCTTGTCGCACAACAAGAAGCAAGGCGAAACAATCTTTAGCGCACAGTCTCTTGTGTGCACACGATCAGTGGAAAAAATCATTTGCATGACGCTCTTCAGGCTTGCCAGATTTCCCGTGGGGGATCAACGCCAGGTGCACAGTCGTCACGCAATGCACCTGCGGGGGAATTTGTGCAGGCGGTGCAGAAAGTAGAGCTTGGCCGTATTTGACGAACCCTGGCTAACAACTGTATCTGATGCTAAACAATATATAATAGGTTTGCAATTTCACACAGTTTGAAACATTACATGCCGAAATTATGTAGAGAAAATCTTGATCCTGAATTCTTCCAAGTTGCTTTAATGGCGAAGAATTGTCCAGACGTCCGCAGTAGGAGAGCTTAGTGTGTGGACGAACTGCATGTGTGGCGTCACTGTGCAAAGCATGAACACGACCACTGTCACGCTTTCACTGCTGCTCAACAGGCGGACGGAATCGCTCCCAAGAAAAAGAAAAGCATGCTAGCAGAAGTTATACGCTAACTAGAAAGGCTGGAAAAACTTTGTACACACAAGGAAGCTGCTATGCACCTTCTAGCTGTCGCCTGAAGCAGTACTCTGCCGCAGTGTCAATGCACTTCAGTTTTTTGCAAAGAAACCTAAGGTAGCAATGGATACTATAATAATTGCTTTGCTTCCCAAAAGCCCAAGTGTTATTTTGCGTGCGTACAGGCAGAAGTGAAACACCATTGGTTCCCGGAACATTGTTACAGCGGGTGCTAGATTTTCGGCCACAGCTACTCTTGTTAGTGGGGGCTCAGTTCTCTTTTTTAAAACTTATGTAGCCCAAGAAAGTTCATGCACAGTTGCTACCACCCCCCCCCCCAATTCAATAAATATCGACGTGAAATTTGATGGATTAGTGGACATTCCAGACAGTCTGCTATTATATTCGATTCTGACATTGCCGGACCAACACAAGGTAAAATGACATGCAAAAAACTACATTAAATATTAGAACACTGGATAGAGGCCAGCGTTGCCCACTGAAATGTTCCGACGTGAGGCCATAAAAACACCCACCCTCTCTCCATTGTAGGAGCTCAGCATGCGACATGTGATGGTAGTGGGTTCGCATTTCGTCTGCAGTATGTAGCGCTGCTTTGTTTTAATATTTTTAAATCGTCGCGCCGCAAAATTTCCTGCGCACGCAATTTATAACTCTAATCAATAGCACCACAAAATGAAATGATGGCCTTGCACTTCTTTCAGTTGATGTCCTGACTCACTTATCTTAGCAATGCTCTTATCGCCTCACCGCTGCTTATCCAGCGCTCTACCAGTGTGCAAGTAAGGAAAGTGATGCCATGACTATTATTGTGCACCAGAAAGAGAACGTTTTCTGTTTTCTAACGCCATAAATCGTGTTGGTCCCGTCTAATCACGTGCTACCGAAAAGGAAAACCAATCTCATGGGTAGCAGCCGTGAGCACAGCGAGGTAACGTGAATGGCCTAATCCTGAAACAGTCCAACTGAAAGGCTTCTGTTTTGATCTATAAGAGCGCCGCCCAAATCAAACGAAAGCAAGCACTGCAGAAGAGGAGAGCAAGTGGTGGCTATGTAGCTATAATATGTATGAAGGTAACGTTAGGGTTCGCTAAACGCCCAGCACATATTCATGACATGCGCCCGTCTACCCCAACCGAGTCAGGGCAGGTTCAAAGTTAGCTGACTGCTCGTAGCCTTTGCCTTAAAAACTATCTTAAAACAACTATAGATCATGTTGGTGGATTAAAATACTTCCGTACTAACGTGGCTTTTCGGGAAACGTAGGAATCTGGCGGAAGGTGAAAAGACTGATCGCAATGAAGGAAATGTTCTAGAAATAAAGAAATGGTAAATAAATGAGTTCAAATTTGGAGGAATAGCGCACGTAAAGAGTGTCACTTCGCCATCATCCGCAGGACGACGTATTCTTCTCACGTTAGTCAGGCCACGTCTCATCGGGCATTCGAGTTCTGTACACATTGACGACGAGTGCGAAATGAACACTCCGGAGAATATGTGGCTTACCTTTCTTCATTTGTTTTCTTTTTCGTATCCATGAGCTACCACAGGATGCCTTGGCAGCTCTTTTATTAAAGTGACCCGCTTGGGTAGAAGAAACATTGGCGATTCCAGTATTATTTAGGGGTGGCGTAGCGGAATGTCAGACGTGAGGCACATTCAGTAAGGGTGACGCGCACAAGAAGGCACCGTGGCAGTCTCGTTTGATATCTTTGACGATGAATGCTTCGTCGTAATTGAGGTCGTTCTCTCGCTCCTTCCCTTACCAGCACTGGGAATAGTGAGGGCAGGGCCAAAGGTAAATGATCTGGTCATGCCAAAGTCTCTACCCACATTATACTACCGATACAAAATCAAATACGGCCCTCGTGAGACGAGAGACCTGGCGACAGGATCAGAATTAACTTATGGTTGGACATTCGGCGATCGCGCGACCGTTTCCAGTTATACTAGACCAGTACTGAGCTAGCTTGTAACACAAGGATGACATTACAATGTGTCACGATTTTGAATAATGAAGAAACAAGTAGATGCCTCTTCAGTCTTTGCGCAGGTAGCAGGAAGATAAACAATATATGATGGTGTCATTAGCATAATTTCGATTAAAGAGTAAACAAATTGGCCCTTCTTGAGAATGCACAGGAGTGGGAGGAGAGAGAATCAAAATGGGGACTTAGGAGCTTCAGCGTATCCTAGATCAGCCTGCACAGTCCGTCTTGCTTGATTAAAAAATAAAATATTTCAAAACAAAAAATTTATGGTTTATGGAGGTTTTACGTCCCAAAGAGCTTTAGGCTATGAGGGAGGCCAGACTGAAGGGCTGGGAAAATTTCGACCACCTGGAGTTCTTTAATGTGCACTGACATCGCACAATACGCGGCCTCTGAAAAACATAAAAAGTGCTAACCACATTTTCAGCTCTCTAGAGCATATTGATGCCTCACCAAGGGAGCACTTTTTAGTGAAGCTGCAGGGGTGGGTACAGATGAAGCAAAAATGAACAAATATAGAACTAACAATAAAATAGCGTAGAGCTAAAATTTATGCACTATAGCAAACGATAATCTACAAAAAACACCATGATTTTGTCGATTTTCGAGTGTAACAGCTTTACCGGTAAAATGAACGAATTAAATGAATTAGGCAGAAGAGCACATAGCGCAGTGAATCGCTTGCCAAAAGTTAAAAGAATAGATTACAGCTACTGTATGTGACGAAACGAAGGTATATGAGCCCGAGGCAAATTTATTACAAAAAAATGCTAGTTTCAGAGTGAACGAGAAAACTGAAGGCAAATAAAGTAGTTCTGTCATTGAAAACGTCAACAAACAAAGTCTGAGAAGTATTGAGGACTGTCACTGTCTATGCCACCACAGTTGTGCCAGGAAAAGATATTAGAGAATCGGTTGCACCGGCAAGATCATTTTCATGTTACTCGATACTCTATGCATATCTCGTGTTCCAGGGCGTTCTTTATAGCCAGAGAGGAATTCGAGACATTGCTACCCACCCTGCTAATACATCTGATGGGCCGGCTTTCCGGAAGCCGTAATGTCGCCAGGGTCTTGGAATGTTGCCACACGCAAGCTCTCTACGTTGCCTCAACGCTGTCTCCCTGCTGCCATGCGGCTCCGAGGAAACTATAGTGGGGCCATATATTTTGAGGATAAATAGACGTGCTGAGACAGAGACGCGGAGAGGAAGCTCCGCTCAGAGTTGGTAGACGTAACAGCCCGCTGAATGTAGAAAGTCTGGTGGGCTTTAAAATTTGGAATATATTACCTAGCTGTACGCCAATCTAGATCGAACTAGCTAGGCGTGCTTTGCCTCGATGCTCCCGCTCAAAACTCGAACGATCAGAGTGGCATCGTCTTTATCCTTTGCGCTCTCGCAGCATCCTATGGGTTTTGACTGGTGACTTTATTGCCGTAGAAAACTCCCTACACTCATAACACGTGCCAACGCAGCGGTGAAGACTGAAACGTCGTGGTCAGCCATAAAATATCAATTCTTACGGTAGACAAGAGGTACAGCATCTCAACTTTCTTGCACCCGCGACCATTGTTAGGTGTCACTGCGTATTCCTAACAGTTGTATCTCTGACACTTGCCTACTCTCAAGATTTTTCAGCGCATTGGAAGATCAGGCCATCCCCATCAATATGTAAACAGTGCCTTACAATATCTCACAGGTACCTCATTATTGAAAGTGATGTTTAATAGAGCTGGACTTGTGCGCATATGTTTGTTTCTGAATGGCTTGCTGCGAAAACTCAGATAAGGATGTCGTTGAATGCAGCTAACTGAGAAAATACAAGAAAATATGAAAATCAAGCTAAAACTTAGGAGAAGCTTTTTGAAATGCTCAGAACTTTCATACAATGCCGGTTTTTGCTTACTTGGAAGTAGCGTAAAGTGAGATTTACGATAAAACGAGCGTTTCTGCATTAAGCGCAACGAGGCGAGGCACCTCACAATAGGAAAAACAATGGACCTTCCAGGAATACTCAAACTTACTTTACTCACCATGTGAGGCTTCCTAACGCGATAAATAATGTGAGTTTAACAATATTTATTTGCATAATTATAACACTGCTTTACGCCTTTCATTAAAAAAAAGATAATGTGCAAGAACTCCCTTTGTAGCTCTTGGTTATCACTCTGATTAACAGAACGTATCAGCAACATTTTCTGGCCTGCAGTTGAAGTCAACCTTAGGAGGGCATTCATTTTCTTGAGTCCTTATCAAGAGTCTTCATGTCAACTTTATTGTAACCTTATTGAGGAATACATAATTCCTTTCACAAAAAAGATCAAATACCTAAATAACAGCACGCTGTGCACCTCGCCGATCAACAGACACTATACGCTATTAGATTTTTTGCAGGCACAGAAAGCAGTGATTTTGCAAGACATTGGTACGTGAATTATCCGAGCACGATATACGTGAAACAGCACAAGGCCCAACGCCTAAGAAGAGAGCAGAGGAAAGAAGGAAACGGACAACACAGCGCTAAACTAACAACTGACATTTATTTGGCACGGTGTGCGTGTAAATACATTTTGCACCAAAATTGAAAACACCGCAAAGAGCACATTCATGCGCCCGGATTCCTGCAAGACAACACAAGCTACAAGCACGCATACCAGCGCAGATCATAATTTCTCGAGTAAAGAGCAATCAAGCCAATAAGCGAGTGAAGAATGACGGAAAGCACCATAGACGCTTTGTAGAGAAAGCAGGTGACTTTTCTCCGAGCAGATGCACTTGGCAGTAGTAACACGCGCTTCTCAAACTCTACCAGATTACGTCAAATGGCTCTGGGAGAGGCACTAAACTCCATGAATACCACATTGCGCTCTAAAGTGACTAGATAGTCCTTTCAAGGAGGGATTCATATGTAACAGATGCGTGCCCGTTTCTGTAGCGGGAGCCACACTAGGCTACCAGTCGAGCATTTCGCGGCACACGCGAGAGACAAGTTGTGCGCATCCGCCGTTACCATGGCACCCGGGGAGAAGGAGCGGGTGCGCAGCGCTTGATCACCTCTTTCTTCCGGAGTGCCTTCTTTATTTCTTCCCTCATGGCGCGGTTCAGGTGAGAGACAGATACAGATACAATGACTTAAAGTTTAGGTCAGTGACTTTATTAAAAAAGCAGTGTCTTCATTAAATACACTTGCTGGCAGCAAGCTAGGCAGTGCTAGCTGCCTTCAGGGCTTATCATCCATTGACGTTCTAAATGTTTGTAATTTATAAAGAATTTGACAGCTGAACCAATCCCGGAGGCAAGAATGGGTATAAAATGCATGAAATTTGTACCTCCTTCGGAGTGTCCTCTCATCAGGCGACCAGTGAAACACAACTCAAATTTTTGTGATTATGGGACTTCTGGTATCTGGCTCTCTCAGGCAAACAACACAGTGGACATCAGTTGCTTGCAATTCTTAGTTCCTTCCGGTGTGGCGCCTTAACCGCACTAGAAAGACTATCAGGCCACTCTAGACGAGCAGTCTACGCTTGACGCACTTTTCTGTCGACCCTGTACTGCTCTCGTGAGCCAAGGCATGATACGCTGCGAGCACGGTCCCACGAAGCACACACATTCCTTCTCGAATTATTCAAGCAATAACTGAAAGCAAACCCATGCGGGTTGTTCAAGAAGTTTCGAAGCTGCGTAAGCGACTCGAATGCGATCAATTGTTTTGACGATCTCTATCAGGTCTTAAGCTAACTTTGGACCGCAACCAACCAGACACGAGAGACGTGCTACACGTTGTGAGAATGATAGCTAAGGACAGAAGAGAACAAGGTCCATTAGTTTCCCATAAGGAGTATCTAAAATGGATGATGGCGTGATGTCATGCTCGCGCCACAGACGTTTCGGGAACCGACCGTTCCACAGTAACACGAAAGCCTCATCATGTTTTCGGTGAAAGTTTTTTAGCGTTTTGGCAGCCGTTGTATTGTTTACAATCCTCTTCTATTCTCGTAAGCAGAAATTCTCATTTGGCTCCTAAGAGGCTCGCAAGCATCTGCGCACGTATTCAACCTGCGCCAGAGCACAGATTGTCTTAGAATATACCATATTACGCGCAACGTGTATCCGCCTACGCGAAGGCACACGGCGACGCAGTTTCTAACGCACTCAACTTTAAATGCGGAAAGTGGGAGTGGAAGTTTTTTAAGCTGGGGCGCGCAGTGTTCAGACATAGCATCAATGCTCTCTCCTAGCAGCGCAAGGTTTAATACTAAAAATATCTCACTAATGCATTCTATCTGAGCTTGCCTCTCACAGCTTTCGTATAATCATAGTTAAGTAAAGACACGTAAGGCCACACGCTTGGTGTATCAACCTTCACTAGCTGAGAAGTGAATGTAATAAAGAAACTACCGGCTACTGCTCTGCCTGGCTACTGCGTTGAGGATATCGCTGGTCACTAAGCTATCTAACATTCGTGAGCGAAGCAATTTATAAAGAGTCCGAACAAAAAGATGTATAGGCACTTGCCAATGAGGCTTGATAATAAACTAATATTCACTAAGCGATCATTCGTGTGTATTTTCAACCACCGCGAGAGTACAGAAGACGCCACACATATGAAATGAGAAAAGGCAAGCGCTTGTCCTGCCTATTTTCCTTTGTGTTACAGCTTCTCCACTTTGCTGTAGTTTAGCATGAACTTTCTCCAACTTGTATAATTAGCAGCAGTGATTACCACTGCGCTCACATAGACTTTAGACAGAGCAGAGGCAGTGCGAAATGATGCTGCCACTCTTAAGTGCGGCGTCTATTCCGTTTAATCTCCTTCAATTGTATTAGAGCCACGCGTACTCTCTGGTGAACGCACTTTGCTGAAAGTGCTGGAGATGCAGTAACTAGCCATGGGCATGGGCGTGGTGTTGGGGGGAGGGGTAGGAACACCATACCTGGGCATCGAATATCTCTGCAATATATAGAATATACAACTGCCGCAACTTTGTTCTTTTTGCATGTACCATGTACAACTAGTTTCTTCTTCTTTGAACTCATTCTCTGAGGTACGCTGTTGCTATAGACACCAGCATGTTTTTCCGGAAAACCAGCCGCTTTGCATCGAGACCATTGTGCTTCAAGGCTGGAGCTTAAATCGTGTATGTAAGCCTTATTAAATGCCACTCCAAGGGAAGCCATGACGATACCGTATATGACACGCTTACAATGTAGGAGTCAAAATCGAGTAGTGGTTTTTTAGTTCTCCGTGCGTAGAGCCATCCCACATGCTTACGTTGAAATTTGAAGTTGAGATCCACGAACTGCCGATGCCACCACACTGCTTTCAGTGATTACAGAAGTATCTACTATCGCAAACAGAGTGTAGGAAGTGACAGTATTTGGTAAACCGAAGCACAAAGGCAAAAAAAAAAAACATACCCGACCAAGCCCTTAGCGAAAAAAGGCTGTGCTAAAAATGCATTTCGAACACATTTGTTAATTTCGTATTTATTTTGGATGTCTTGTCCCTATGCTTAAATTACAATACGAATGTTTTCTAAATATGCTAGGAGTAATATTTTTTGAACATTCTTAAAAATGCATCAAAATACATTTTCTGTGCGCTTAGTATATATATATATATATATATATATATATATATATATATATATATATATATATATATATATATATATATATATATATATATATATATATATATATATATATATATATATATATATATATATATATTAAGGAAGCCAACAGTCACCGAAACCAAGGTGCATAGGGGAATGTTTCTATTCTTTTTAATATCTAGTCCAATTTATTAGTTTTAAAGAAGATTTCTTATCAAGCAGCAGAAAAAACAACCATGCCGCCGATGGGATCCGAACCCACGACCTCCGAATATCGCGTCCGGTGCTCTTACCAAGTGAGCTACGGCGACGGCTGTCCAATCTGCTGCTTTCGTGGGTATTTATGTTTAGCTTGTAAGCGAACCTTTACAGTGTTCACCAGCGCCACCCTCGTCCATAGCGGTGGACGTAGCACGTCCTGTAATACCGCAAGTGTGACGTAGAACGTCATGTAACGGCGAAGGCGGAAACTGTGCGAGAACCCTCTTATGCTACCTATGGCATCAAGACTGCCAGAACCGAGACCCCTGCTAAGCTATTAGCAGACAAGGCAAATGAAGTGAGGGGCTCGTTTGACAAACATATTAAGGAAGCCAACAGTCACGGAAACCAAGGTGCATAGGGGAATGTTTCTATTTTTTTTAATATCTAGTGCCAATCAATTAGTTTTAAAGAAGATTACTTGATTACTCGTGGGTTCGGATCCCACCGGTGGCATTGCTGTTTTTTCTGCTGCTTGATAAGTAATCTTCTTCCTTAATAAGCTTCCTTAATATGGTTGTCAAACGAGCCCCTCACTTCATTTGCCTTGTCTGCTAATAGCTTAACGGGGGTCTCGGTTCTGGCAGTCTTGATGCCATAGGTAGCATAAGAGGGTTCTCGCACAGTTTCCGCCTTCGCCGTTAGATGACGTTCTACGTCACACTTGCGGTATTACAGGACGCGCTACGTCCACCGCTATGGACGAGGGTGGCGCTGGTGAACACTGTAAAGGTTCGCTTACACGCTAAACATAAATACCCACGAAAGCAGCAGATTGGACAGCCGTCGCCGTAGCTCAGTTGGTAAGAGCACAGGACGCGATATTCGGAGGTCTTGGGTTCGGATCCCACCGGCGGCATGGTTGTTTTTCTGCTGCTTGATATGCTGATTTCTCCCTTGCGATGCTGATTTCTCGGTCTAGAAGCAAGTACTGCATGTTGCCCTCGATGATGGCTTCAGCGTTAATGGCTTTCGTGGCGCCTACGGTTACGATAACGCTTGAACGGGGTGGGACGCTCACTTGGATCGCAGGTCGATGATCGCCTGATGCTCATTAAGGAAATCCATACCCAAGATCACTTCGCGGGAGCATTGCAATAGCACAACAAAGGTCGCAGGATAGGTATGTCCTTTGACAGTTACTCGCGCTGTGCATCGTCCTGATGGTGTAATGATGTGGCCCCCTGCGGTGTGAATTTTTGGACCGTCCCAAGCCGTTGTGACTTTTCTCAGCTGCGCAGCGAATGTTCTATTCATCACCGAGTAATCGGCTCCTGTGTCGACTAGAGCGGTAACTTTCCGGCCGTCGATAGTCACTTCTAAGTCTGAGGTCCTGGATATTGCATTGCATGTCGCTCTCGGCGTCGGGTCACGGCTTCGTCGCGTATGCGAGTCGCGGGTGGGGCGGGTGGTCGAAGCTATTCTGGGTGGCGTCGTCGGTTTGAAGGCAGTTTGCGTCGTGGTCGGGGTTGTCATTTTGTGCGGCGTCGGTGCAGCGAGAGTAGGTTCTTCATGCGGCGTCACGGGTACAGCGTCTACATGGGGCGTGGTAAGTGGAGGTTCTTCGGCGTTAAGCTCGTGAGCAACCTCACCTACAACGATTGCTGCCTTTAGTTTCCCCTACGTGGGCTTGGTGACCTTCCTCGTACCGCGGCTGCGTAGCTGGGGCGTGGCTACGCAAAGCGCGAGGTTGACGGCGAGGGTGAGCGCGAAAAGCGGTTCGGCGTGTACTCCTCTCGACGCAGGTACTCGTCGATTTCCTGCGGACGTTGTCCGAAGCGTGGTTTTGGGGCGTTAACGGCAAATCCTCGAAGACCGATACGTCGCTACGGGCAGTGACGAAGAATATGGCCGGCCTCATCGCAATGGAAGCACAACGGCCGGTTGTAGGAAGTCCTCCAGGCGTCGCATTTCCTAGGGCTTGAGCGTCGGTCATAGGCTGGGCGGGCGGGGGCTGGGAGGCGGCGTTGTGAAACAAGTGGCTCATCTCGGGTAGGACGTAGGGGTTGTCGACGGGGCTGAGGAGTCCTTACTGCAGTGGCGTACGTCATGGCCTGGGGTTCTGTGGCCGTCGGGGTGCCAAGTGCCTGTTGCACTTCTTCCCGTACCACATCCATCAGAGTCGCTGCTTGTGGTCGTGGGGAGGATGGCAGTAATCGGCGTAGCTCCTCTCGGACGATTTCGCTGGTAACTTCCTGCAAGCTGTCGCTGGTGGTGGCCGGCGTGTCCGAACGGATTGCACAGGCAGAGGAAGGGCGATTGTACTGCCGAGCTCGGACGTCGAGGGTCTTCTCAATCGTGCAGGCTTCTTGCATGAATTCCTCGACTGTTTTCGGCGGTTGGCGGACGAGGCTGCAAAGAGTTGTTCTTTTAAGCCGAGCATTGAAACCTGAACTTTCTTTTCCTCGGTCATGTCGGGGTCGGCGCGGCGAAATAGGCGCTTTGACTCCTCGACGTAACCGCGGACGGGCTCATTCGGAAGCTGGATCCTGGACTCGAGGAATCGTTTAGCTCTTTCTTTCCTTACGATACTGGTGAATACCTTCAATAGCTCTCTCTTGAATAGCTCCCATGTCGTAAGGGACGACTCGTAGTTTTCGAACCACGTGTGTCCGGAGCCATTCAATGAGAAAAACCCGTGTCCAATTTTTGCCGCATCATCCCACTTGTTGAATGACGCCGCGCGCTCAAATTGGCCCAACTATTCTTCAGTGTCTTCGCCTAGGGATCCATTGAAAGTGGGCGGCACCCGCGGCTGGGGCAGTATGATCGGTGTCGACATCTTCAGCGAAGTTGCGGTGCTCGTAGCAGCGTCTTTTCGCTGTCTGGTGCGGTCCGGCAGTTTCCCGAACTCAGGCTCCTCAGCCTGGAGATGGCGGCTGGCTCGCTGAGCTGCTGGCTCGTCCTCGGGTGCGAAGCGCTGAGGGCTGGCTTCACGACTTGAAGGGGGCGTCCGGAACATGGAAGGCTACGCAGCACCTCCACCAGATGTCATGTAGTGGTGACGGCGGTCGAAGCAGCGATGAAGACGGACAAAAGGGTCTTCTAAAAGAAAACTGTTTATTGGGCTGACTTGCACCCAAAATGAACTGAATCACTTGGCGGCGGCGAAGCGACAATCGTGCTCAGCGGTCGTCGAACAGAATGCCCGCCGCTGTCGGCCGTGCTCAATTTAAAGCTGATAGCGAACTTTCGAGATAAAGAGTGCAAAGTTACTAGAACAATCCGAAACAACGTATAATCAGCTCTGCCTGGCTGCGATCAATCGAGATAAATCTAGTCGCGTCTTGCGTCGCAAACAAAGCGATAAAGTGGTGTGGCGGCAGAGTTGAAAAACGAACAAACACTGCAAATATTCACGGCAATATTGTGTCACGTTTTTGAAACGTGCTCGAAGCATGCTTGAAGTGACGTATTTTTGGAAACTTTGAATAATATATTTCGAGCACCAAGGATAAAATTTCAGGAACCTATTTCTGGCATATATTTAGTGCATTCATGAATACAAAATATGTTTAAAGTACATTATAAATATCCAGAAATATATTTCAAACGTACTAGTTTCCGTTAAGGAAGAATCCATGAAAAAGGGCTGTTTGCGTCAAACTTCCGCTATATGCTTACAGGTTTATATTATCTGCTTATTTTCGATTTGTGTATCACCCCAATGTTCCCAATTTTCCCGAAAATCTTCTTTCTTCCTGTTTTTCCCCATTCAAAGTGTCCAAAATTTGACAACTATAGGTGAAATATGATCTCCACTGTTCTTTACCCAGCCTATGTCCCATGCTTTGCGCCGACGACGCTCGGTTCCCCTGCCACCATTAAGACTTTAGGGAAACCGAGGCAGAGGCGACATCTGACCGGGACTTGGGAATGCACTTTGCCTTTAGTGCATATCGCAGAACATAGAGGTGGCCACACTCCTCGTCAATACAGCAGAGGCAAACTTTCAGGCTTTGCCTTGCAAACAGACGGCAGTAGGTACCATTAAGAAATTTAAGGTGTGATATTTGACGAGATGTCGTGATATTAGGAAAAAATCAGTGGCTAGTATAAAAAAAAAAGGCAAAGCGAATGAAGGGTACTCTTTGAATTTCGAAGGTTTCTAAGTACGTATAGCACTGTTATACCGGTACCACTTGGCAGAAAAGGGCCGGATGCTTGGGAAAAATGCAAATGTTCAATGCAATGAAAAAAACATACCACGGTAAGGCTGCAGTATAGTACAAAAAAATGAGCAAATATTCCATGGCGGGAAAAAATGTTATACTTATCGATTTTTATACTCTAATAAAGGAGGGCAGGAACGAATCTAGAACATAATCTTTTTTCACGAATCAAAAGGTTTTGCATTTAAAAAGGACGCTCTACAAATCGAGTGCGTCAGAGGGCTGTGGCTGTTTCTGCATGCAAGAAAAAATTCTGAGGGCACTTAAGCCTTCTCACGTGGAGGAATGCGAAAGCATGTGCTACCATGGCTGCCGCGTTAGTTAGCCGCCACTGCGTTCACAGTCATTGTGTAAGTTTTTTTTCCTTCGATAATCACATGAATTATTCACACTTAATCTGATTACATCCTCTTTTCTCCTCAATCACACATATTGGTTTCTCAAATTTGGCGCCATTGATGCTTTCCCGTCCAGACTATTCGGCCGTCCGCCAACATTCCGTTGTAATTAATTAACGACTTTATGTCAAAACTTCTTGTTCGATTAATTATAACTCAGCTAGCACATTTCAATTCATTTCAAACTAAATTTCACTGCTTTGCCTATTTTCCAATATTTTGGCGTCCACGGTTGTTTTCACGTCCACTCGTCCGCAATATTTGAACAGTTTTCCGACATTTTTTGCTCTAATAAATATCTAATAATTCAATCAACAACAAATATTATCGCACATCACCCTCACATTATCCTCTATTGATTACAATCATTCGTTTGATCGTAACTGTTCTGAGAACAACACAACGGCTGTCAACACACTTTGCGGACACGCACTTGCCGACATAGGCAAGCAATGCTGTCGCTTTAATAACCATTCGGGAGCTTCTCCCCAACTTTAAAGCGTATTCACGTCATAGCACCATTTTATTAGTTCGCCGCAAAGGTCCGAATCGCTGGATACAATAAACCTCCAATGTGTGCCATAATTTGACAACGTGGAAAAAACTAGAACAGCAAAAAAATGCGGCATAAACCAAAATTGTAGTTAAGGCAGAGAAATTTCTTACGTTGTTTTTCATTTTGTGTTGATGCATTTGAAAACTTATTGGCAGTGCCGTGGGCACCAAGAGCCGCTGTCTTAAGAAAGGAAACACAGTTTAGGTGAATTAGCGTTGCACCGTTTCTGCATTATGAAGAGGAAGCCGACAGTGTGGCATTATTTCACATTTCAAAGATTCCGACAAAGGTATTAGTGGAGTTTTAAAAGTATAGTGTATAAATTAAATGGCCCACTAGTTTAAGAGAACACCGCTTGAGTAACAGACTGTTTCTATACAAGAGGCTCCCTCGCTTACAAAATCCGATAATGAAACCCTATAACAAATACAGCTTACTTAGACATCACTTTCCTCTTCCTGTTTATCTCTCTGGCTCTCTCTATCACGTGGTCTACTGGCGCTATTTATAAAGGTGAATGTGATTGTGTGTAACTAGAAAGAAGTACTAATCAAGAAAGAATGTAGCAAATAAGTAGTAACGCTGCCGGGTCATGCATTTAAGGAGGAGGCTAAGTGTCCCAATAAATTTGTATTCTCAGTTTTCATTTTTTAGTACCAAGACCGCTTCATTTTCGCACAGTCCTTCACATCTCACGGGAGTAAAACAGATTATATTTTTGTAAAGATGATTCCGCCAATTTATGAGATAGCATTTTGCTGTCAGAACAACGTTTGTGGATGCCTACTGCCATGCATCCTAAAAGAAGCTGAAGACGAAGCCGCGCATCTCACTATTCCATAAATTGTACGGAAATGACATTGTACACAGGCGAAATAAAACTGTTTAATGCCAGTTAAGCAGGAGCGAGTGTTTAAAATAGCTTCTCAGTATCAGCGCGCTTACAGTTGAACAGTTCTGCTGACGTGACGACTTGCAGCTTTCAGAAAGCCTCAAACAGCAGCATTACTGTAAACATTTATAATTGAAGCTCAGTTACAAAATTTTTTGGCAGTGCGTAATGAAAACTGGTATGCGTACGCGCGTACTTACTTCTTGCATAGGATACGTCGCATGGAAAATTGTCGTAACAATATACACTTAGCAATATCTGAGGACAACACAAAGAAATTTTCACTGGGAGACACCTGGCTCAAATTTTTCCTGGTATTATCAAGAAATATATTCCTCTTGCAACACAAACAATTTTCTCATAACATTTTCTACTCACAAAAATCAGACTTGTTTCAGCAATTCTGGTGAAATCAGCTCAAGTTGGACATTCCCGTGAGCTCTATTTTCATAAGTTGTTTAAAGTTATTGTGTTTAAGACAATAGCAATTGTCATACAATCCATTGCCGTACTAGAAGACGTGCTCGACATCAATCGTTTGAGAACAGTGAGAAGTAATTAAAATGAAAATAAGTAAGGGCAGTAATTTAAACTGAAAAATCAACGAAACTTTTATAACCCACGTGCTACATCGTTTTTATTGCATTCTACAATTCTTTCGCGCTATTTGCTGCTCATTCTGGATCCTGATTTCATGACTTTCATGAGCAAAGAAAAATATTGTGTATCAAAAAGTTAAAAACTCTAGACACTACGGTAATACGCCAGGTGTAGCATTCAAGCACTCTCAATTTTACAGCGACTCCATGTGGTGCTCGTTAAGCCTTCGTGTTTGTGGACAAACTGTTCCCCCTCCGCTTCGATGCGGCCGACCATCTCCATGGTGGTGGTGGTGGTGGTTGGCACTATGAGCTATTCAGGGGAAGGGGGGAACTGGTCCCGACGTATGTTGGCCACATTCTGGCATCACTCTTGGGGACCAGGGGTGAAGAAAGGGATGTGGCGGGTTTGGGGGTGGGGGCACTGTCACCGTCGACACTGTAACCATCGTCACTGCTCTGCACATAATCCAGGGGCGTGGCGGTAGCTGGTCCTCTGAAGTCACAGGCAGCAGGCCCACCACAGCAGCAACATCTACAGCATCAGAGGAGGGGAGGATGAACGGCAGCGCCCTGGGAGTGGCACGCGCGCGTCAGGGGCTTGCTGAATGCAAGCAGCATGGCCTCCGACCAGCCGCAAGGCTAGCGAGAGGCGGAGCGAGACTGCAAGGCAGCTGGCGCTGTCAGCAGGAGGCCACCACTTTGGCTGGACCACGAGGAAGGAAGTGGGAGCCGCAGTAAACTGCTACGGGGAAGCAGCGCGGCGGAGGATGCTGAATACCGCCGTTTCTGGAGGCGCGTAGGGGGCAGTTGCACAGTAGGGGCGTCAGACAGCTGGCGCCACGAGGCCTGGCGGTCGTTTCCAGGACCGCAGGATACGGGCCTGGGCGAACCGCTTGGAGCTGCAGCAGGACGGCAGCAGGACGGGGTCGTCGTGCGTCAGGACAGCACCGGCGGAGCTAGGAGGGAAGTCCTCTAAATGGGGAAAGCGGAAACTGCGACGAGAGCGCCACCTCAAAGGTTACGCTAAATTCCGCAGAGCCGTTGAGGGTCTCTTCGGGATCTGGCCAGCGTCGTAAGCAGTTGCAGCCGCACGGTATCGTCACCTTCCGCGGCAGGAGCACGGAGGATCTGTCGTGCCTTGCCAGCGGACTCCTGGCTCCAGGCAGCGAAATGAGCGCAGCAAACGGGCGATCTCTGCACGTTCCCCAGCAGAAGCTCGGCGATGACTTTTCACCAAGAATGGGGTGCGCACGGGAAAGCCCGGCCGCCATTGTCGGCGCGTAGAAACGTTCTCCGCCGATACCACCGAAATCGCGCCCCTGCCCCAGCCGGAAAGTCGGAAGCCCTTCTAACGTAGCTTCTGCTTCCGAGGAATGTCTCGCTGATGTTTTGTAGCTACGTGGCCTGCTCTGTGTGTTCTTTGCAAATCTAATAGAATCGAGTGTTCACGCTCTGTCGTCCCTCCCTTTTTTTCCTCGAGAACGAACCTTTCCGCGGTTAGCGTGCGGAAACGCTGCATCCTCGGTGTGGGAGTGTGGGGCGGAAGGCTGTGACCCTCGATATTTTTCCATGCTTCAAAATGGGAACATTCAATGTTTAAAGCAGCTGCATTTGCAAGTTCTTTCCGCGTTGAACGAAATGAGATGCAGTGCAAGAAAAATCGAGAACTCAACTTAAATTAGCACGCCGCAGCGGCCAGCGAACAAAGGCGAATGTATAGTTCAGCAGACACGTCAAGTCACGAGAACCGCCATTACGTCCTTGATGTGGAAAAGTCACTTGTGGACAGCTAAGAAAGATATTCACACGTTGTGAGTTTTTTTTTGAAGAAAACTTACTTGCGAAGCAAATTTCCTCATGGCGTAAGTTTTCTTTGTCCCATCAATCATGTAACTTCAAGGGCACGTTTATTGAAACGTTAAATATTCTCCAATGATCTTGATTTCTAAAACTGCCGGGTAAGGAGTTTTTGCATTGGCTACTGCACACTCACCGCACCACTGTATTGGAACAAAATCTGGCCACAATACCACAACCCAATTCCACTGTCTTCCTAACACATGAGACGGAAAACTTTGAATTTTTGCACTGTTTATTCTTTGTTCGAGTTATGGCCATTTCCCGCCGTCGGCTGGCCTCTCGTTCAATTGATAGAGATGCACGCTCCTCCGAAGCAGCACCCTTCAAGAAATTTTACCAAACGTCGACTCAAAAGCCATAATGAAGATCTGGGGTTGGTGGTCATTAGTCAGAAGAACAGTAAAGCGGATTAAACATAATGAAGCAGAGTGAACACTGAGAGCATTCTGACCTGCCCACTGGGGACGCCCAGATATTACAACGCCGCTAGGGTACCACTTGCGAAGCTGAAGCATCCAAGGAACACAGGAGGCCCAAGAAGCGCTATAGTGCAAATTAGATGTTGGAGCATGAAATCGCGGCCAACCTTTTCCAATTTTGCATTTGCGATTCTTGGCAGATGCTTAAGGATTCTTTGTGTTTCGGTGCCGCACGCCTAACAACCTTCTTTATCTCTTACACAGTAGGGAGGCGGGCTGAGCAACCGATGTAATCGGAGCATTCTTGATGGCACACTGCTCATTTTTCTAGGATTGTGCACTGTAGTGTAGCCCTTTGAAATAGATCACTGCTTTATAATGGGTTCTTCCAGTATATATGAGGGAAACTCCATGTTGATTTTAATATATATAGGGACAGAATGAAAGCAGGTTAGGGAGCTTACACAAATACATACCCTGATTTTGTCTCTTGTGTATCGTTCTGTACCCTAAATGATAGTTTTAAACAAGGAAATGATTAGGACTAGTGGCGGTTTCCTTCATGGCTTGGCTGTGCGGGAGAACTGCGCCCGAGCATAAGGGTCAATTTTTGTTCTGAAGACCACACCATCAGAAAGGATGGTCAACGATGCTCAGAGAATTTAACAATAGCTAACAGAGCATTTAACAACAGCGAAACTGATTACTGATTACATAAGAGCGGTAGCGTAAGCAGAAGATATAAATCGATCATGTAACAGGCGTGGCTACTACAACAAACGGCTCTGCTAGTGGTTTTCATTGACAGCTCACTCAGTGTACACAAGCGAATTCACATTTAAAAACTCTATACGAGTTCTCTGTTCCAAGAGCCCTAAACGCCACGATGCCAAGTGGCGTCCTCGCCTTCTCCCCCAATGACTGCAATGAGTTTTCGCACAAGCCATGCCAGACTGAAATATAATCAGGCAGCCGACTTGCGCCTCAATCGTAGTAACTCGTAGGAGGGAACCTCTGAACAAATCTGGCTTAACTATTACATGGGGCAGCAGCGAAGTCCACGCGTGAAAGCTCTCAGAACTCTCGCATTGCCTGAGTGCATTGTCTCTGCTCGCAAGGTTAGTGAGGTGTAGCACTTAGTCACTTACATTGCTACAAGCGGAGGTTGGGCTGGATTTATTTAAAACGCAGCGCATTGCTGGAAAAAAAGTCGACCATCCACCCGATCTGTGTGTCTTTGGACAAAAAAAGATTCACCACTGTACAGCGATTCCTAAAGGGCGCCTCAAATTTATGTCTGCTGAAATAATGTATTATACGCCTATGGCATGCGCGTTATAAGTCTTTGGTGCAACCGATGGTGAATTATCCACATCCTATAATTTCTGAGAACATCATCGGTGGCTTCGTTACACCAATACAGCTATATATGAGGCAAATTATAACTAAAAAAAATCTTAAGGAAGGTGCCGCTTCAAAACATCGTTTTTGAAAAAGATAGCCTGCGGGTAAAAGAGGGTGATTAGCGGCGTGTTTGTTTCTCTTTGGAGGGTTAAGTGTGCGGGCTATCGGCGTGATTTGTTGGGTGATTCCAGTTGGCAGACTTTAACTGGTTGCGCCCTGAAGGGTCGCATTCTGGTGATGAAACCGCAATCATCTTTGAGGGTGCTCCTAACAAACCAACGCTCGCCAAAAAATATAGGTACGACCATAATCACTAGCAATGGGTTCACACATGGAAGCATAGGAGCAGACGTGGCGGCAGTTTCAGCTTTCAATTCCATGCCACTAATATCTTGTGTGACAACCCGCTAATTCAGGCGTCGCTAAAACGTTTGCGGAGCAGGCAGCGCTGCACAAGCGGTGTCCAGGTTTTGGTAATGCAAGCCACACGACTACAAGGATCGGCTATCTGGCGCGATGCTCGTTGCAGAGAGGTGAGCCACAAGACCCGCAATTCTGTTCTGCTGAAGCCCTTGTCCTCTTCTCCTAGACCACTCGCCTAGAGGCTAGTTTTGCGCTTTTTCCACTTATCAGATTCTGCTGCTTCACTCGAATTTTTCAAGTTATTTCGTATTTTGGTTTCAATAACGCGCTACACACTAACTAAACGACACCGGAACGAAGGCCACATGACAAGTGCACACTAACAACTAAAATTTATTCTGGTACGAGGGTACTTAAATACATTCCACGAACATGGTTTGTTAGTGTGTAGCGCGTTATTGAAACCAAAATGTACAACCAACAAGCCCACATTGCTGGCTTGCTTATTTCGTATCTTCGTCATAAAACTCACTCCCACCCATTACTCGCCTAGAAGAGTCCATACGATGCAGACAATTCTTATTATTAGAATTCAAATATCACTAAGAATGGTCCCTTCGGCCACGAAGGACCACTGGAGATTTCTCTTCAGCTAAGAGCTCTCCTCAAGAACAATGTAATCTGGGCGAGTTGGTTACGATCCATAGTGCTAACTGCGGAGAAAGTCTGCCTTTTCTATTTCCTATAGAAGATTAATCCAAGCGCTCCTATCTCCCAAGACGGACGCCTCTTCGTGCTTAAAAAACAACTTGACAGCAGAGGGGTCCTGCATTTTCAAGAAATGAAAGCATCACACTATAAAAAGTGAAGGAATGCTGAAATCAGAAGCTTTTAGTCTTTCGTTATGCATGTAAATTGCATATAAATAATATCATCACAAGAGCTCGCAATACAAAAACAAAAAAGTGGTTGTGTGCGTGGAGAAGTTTGTAAGGCGACGAATCAGCAGGAAATTATTTCTCAGAAATGTACTTATGGAAAATATAGTCAGTTTGTAAAGAACCAGCGAAAATAGACCTAATTGCACATTCGTGAATTTAAAACATTGCTAGAGGTGCTATATATAAACTGCGCTGTATATGTTAAACTTGGCTCATAACCGCGCATGGCTGTTCACATAATAATGAATATTTTTGCCCAATTCTTTGTTCAACACAATAATATACCTTAGGCCCCTTCATTAAATATGGGCAGATTATGGATGGTGTTCGCAATCGGCTTTTTCTCTGAGTTTTTTTTCTTCGCTGCCCACCCTGCGGTATGCAACAAGAATGCCAGATTGTATGTACTTTTAAAGCGCCTCTATAGAATAGGCGAAGACTGCGCCGACAGGAGGCTTAAAGAGATCGGTATATATAGCGGCCATTTCCTTGAAATACTCAGAGCTGTGATTCTGCGATCCAATTGAAAAATAGTACAGATAATTAAAATACTGATTTTCTTTGCTGTGGCACTTCTCTGCGACCTAACCGAGTAAGTAAATTTTTTAAAACATTTTCTAGAGCCAATTATAAAATTATAGTATTTTAAACGCAGTCCATGGGGTACGTTTGTTCATTTATTTATTACATACCTGTGTAAATGTTTCTGCGCAATACTGACCTTGTCTTTCTACCGGGAAAAACCCAGAGTGTTATTGCGGTGTGTAAATAAGCTACTGCTTATTCTACACCGTCTCAACATTTGAATGTTGTAGATAAGGGAATGAATGCGCACAGCGACGTATAGAATATGTAATTATAAATCTCATCTGTTTATAAACGATGAAATAGTTCTTACAGCACCGAAAAAAAAAGCCGCCAAAAATAGGCCACATGCGCTGTATGGCAGCTATTGTATCGTAATAGAGTCACTGAAAGCACGAATGATGCAGCGCCACATAGCTTTTCCTCGCACTGCCGCGCATGGAAGAATTATTTTCCCGTGAGTAATCTTGCCAGAACGGTAGGTATCAACATGTTCAGGAAATTCTCTAAGATGTGCACTGTTTCCAAGCATACGGGTTTGTTTGCGATACCTAAGTGGCATACGGTGCTTCAAAAGAGATTTGCGAAATTTCATTTTTTTTAATCCTTTTAATTTTCCTTGTCCCTCTTCGCGACCTAATCGAACCTAGCTGTGTTTCTACCAGTGTGCCTGCGTTTTTAGATATCACGCCTAATAACGGCGTTGGGATATCATATACATGCGCCACAAAAAGGTTGTTGTCATGTTGGAAACGTTTAAGTACAGCAGCCGTACTCCTTCCAAGTTGCGGTGGTACGGAGAGGAGTAATGCGGTAGTATGAAAACATTTTCATTTGCAATAGGCTTCAATATAGGCTAGCCCTGCGTGGGGCAAAGGCCCAGTGGACACCAGGAGCTCCGATTGAAGATCACGGGAGCAGTTGTAGTAGTAGTATAAAGAGAACACAGCCCTCTTCACATAGCCCCAAAGAAACCACCGTGCATCCCGCCAGCCTATTAGGAAGAGCTGGTTACGTGGCGGCAGATTGTGTCAATGAGTTCGTCCTAGATGGGGTATACTTAAAAAGTGGGAGGGTGAATAGTATCTTGACTGAGAATTGTGAGACTATGTCCGTAAGGTTGGGAGTGGCTCTGCAGAAAGAGCACGAGCCATGGGTAAATAGGGCGCGACGAAACAGGACAGGCGGAATGGTGTGTCTAAATCTTTCTTAATATGGCTGATGTGCAGTGAGGAAGAGCCGTAGAGGGTGAGCGCGGTTGGAATGTGTCGATTGGTTGCGGGCGGAGATGTTAGCATTAAAGGAGGATGAAGGTGGGTTAGCTTGAGTATCCGAAGATCGGTGAAAAGGCTTCCAAAGCGCTTCAATGGTGCTCAATTACCGTGAACGCCTGAGTAAAAAGATCCATATCAGTGCGACCTCGCGCATGATGAAGACGAGAAGAAGTAGGAGAGTAGTGGAGGCGAAATATCTAGGTATAAACAGCTTTTGTCCTTTTTATAGCGCAGCTCTCAGGAGCTCGTTCCTGTATTCCTCGTCGTACTTGCCGTAGTCATCGGCGTAGTGGGCGCGACACGCCACCTGACAACTGTAGCAGATAGTAGCAAAGCGAGGCGGCACCTGCCAGGGCGAGAGCGGAGGAATGAACGACTGGAAGGTGGCTGACACGAGAAGGTCCCAGGGATGGATAGCAGCGTAACACGCCACCTGGCCGCCGTGTCAGGTGGCTTGTCATGAGCTGCTCTCAAACTTGGCATTTTATATGATAGAGAAATTGTCGGTCATCATTTCTTGTCCATCTCAAATGACCTTATCCCTTTGAAGAGCTTAATTGAGAGCGCCTGGTGCGCAGTTTATATAATAGAGTTATATTCTGATTTGATTTCATTTCATTCAATTTTAGGGGTTTAACGTCCCACAGCTACTCAGGCTATGAGGGACGCCGTAGGGAAGGGCTCCGGGAATTTCGACCACCTGGAGTTCTTTAACGTGCACTGAAATCGCGCAGCACACGAGCCTCTAGAATTTCGTGTCCACCGAAATTCGAAATTCCGCAGCAGCGATCGGACCCGCGTACAACGGGTGAGCAGCCGAGTCCCATAACCACTGAGCCACCGCGGCAGTCTAGAGTTATAGTCGACTTGTGTAATATAAACTCGAATGAGTCCAAAAACGTAAGTATCAGGGGCCCCTAGGGAATAGCCCTTGACGAAAGGGATAGTCAAACCGAAATGTACTTACCGTTAGTGTTGCAGAGGAAGCTACATCTGCAGGTACCAATAGCAAAGCTCCTGTTTTATGTAAAATTATTATTAAGCAAGAGTGCTGAGGGATGACAGGGATGAAATGCCTCCAATATGTGCAGGCATCTATCGACGACGTACAGGTAGGGCATCGACGTGGCGTACAAGAGGCGCCTGTCTTGTATCCAGGTGCCTCCGCGCTTGTGCACTTGTAAGAAAATATCTTCCAAGTGTCAGTACAGGTGAACGAGGCCTGATTATTCACGTGAAAAGATCATATAAACAGTCAGTGTATGCCAATCAAAGTTCAACTACAGAAAAAAAGACAGAAGGTAACAACGAAAATATGATCTCTGCCCACAAAAGGACCCGGCAACACTTGCATTCTAATTGTCCACCACCATCGCCTAATTATTCAACCCAAAAGCTTCTCAGTACCCAGATATTCTGGACAAAATCATTTTTGAGCGGGAAACCGTTTATGAGCGCAATTTTTCTTATAATGCGAGTTTTCACTATAACAATCAATATATCCGCAGATCATCCGACGGCAGCCTTGCAATTTTATTTTCTGTTCACGTTTGTGCAATGTGAGAGCATTCCCTATTGATTTTTGTGGTAGTTTTAACTGTTAGATACAGTCGCTGAAACCACTTTGACGAAAGATTTTGTTACATATCGGAATAATGGATCATTACCTTCAATATTACCATAATAGCGTCTTAGAATTTTCCAATTCACAATTTTTGACCCAGAAAGCTGGAGTTGAACCCGTATAAGTTGAACCCGTATGAGTTGAACCCGTATAAGTATATCCAGTCATGGCAACCTGGTGGTCGCAATTTGGGAGTAAAAAGGAGTAGAAGGCTCAAAGCCGTCTATTCTCAAGGCGAAGGTTAAGCGTCCTCCCAATTTTTTTTTTTACCTCAAGCAAGATGCCACCACACTGCCTTTCAGCATTGGTATGCTTGAGTGCAAAAAAAACAGTTGCTGAATTTGAATGCGAAAATCTTAATAGCCCCATGAGACGAAATTCAGTCCGCGACAGTCGTTCAGGCGGTGCGATGGTCCTAAAAAGATGGCGTCGCAACAGGCGTCGCCTAGCTATCCCAAGCCGCGAGAGGGACGAAGGCGTGCACAGCAGGTGCAAAGAGCAGCCCCCCCCCCTCTATCCTGTGTATGACTGGGCGACATTCATGTGGCGCCCATTTTCCCTACTTTCTCATCAAAATTGTCATGAAACCCTTCGTCATATAGCGTTCTTGGTAGTGCTATACGATTTCTCGTCGCACATAGCATATGTCTCTTGGCTAAGTTGTAGACTTTCTCGCGACCGGGACTCCAACTGACGGCATATGTACCTTTAATGGTATGCCTTTCACCGACTTGCATGTCACAGTTGTGACGCAATGGTTCGTCATACAATTGTCCGGGCGGCATCACGATTTTTCGTTCCTCATAGGGTAGAGCTGCTAGGGAATTTGCAGGATAGTTCGCGACCGCGATTCCAACCGACGGCATATAAACTAAGGATGAGAGCCCACTTGACGCGGCGCATGCGCACAGCTGTTGCAGCTCGATTTCGCCGGCGCCCCGCGCCGCCAGCAGGAGCAGTAGCTGCTCCGCACCACGTGGCTGGTAACGTGCCGCCACCACGGTCACGTGCCATCGCCACACTGAAGGCTCGAAATGCTGCCGTAATGTAGCATAACAGTTGACCCCGCCGCTAAGAAGTTCACGTGCACTTGTGACGTCATCACAAGCTGCCAGCGTGGAAGGTGGTAACCTGCCTCCGAATTGCGGGCTACCTGCCCCCCCCCCCCCCCCGTGGCACGGGGCAATGAAATTTATTCAGCAAACTCAATGCAATTGGTACCTGCCCAGCATGACGCTGCGTATGAGCCTTACGGGAGGTCTGGAAAAGAACCCTGGGGCTCACGAGCCACAGCGGTGGCTTTGATTAAAACAGCCACCTGCCAGGGCAGTGGCACGTTGATTAACCAGAGCACGATTCTATTAGCTGTTGTATTAGGACTCCCCGTGATGTATTAATGTAGAAAATGTCGTATTATGCATGCAAGGCATGTGGGCATATATGGGCACGTGGTATTCGTCAAGGCGGAGCTTAAAGGGACTATGCAATAAATAAAAAGTCGCTTGTAAATGTTTTTAATGTTTAGAAATGATGCTAAGAAGCACTCACCCAGTATGTGTCTTCGCAACTGAGCCGGCAATTTATAACGAAATTTTAAAAACCGTGTTTTTTAAAATTCGAGTGTCGATTGGTGTGCTCGCAGTGACCGATTTTGAAACTAAAATAGTGAAAAAAGACGTCACTATACCCATTACGTCAGCAGGCCACCACACGCTGTCATTCGCAAGCCACGGCAGCCACGACGTCACGGGCACACATCCGGTGGCCGTGAATATCGTCTGCGACCCTCTCGGGCAAGCGCGAGCCAGGGCATTGCCTTCGCACATATGGTTTCAATTTTCCCCTGCCGCCTCCTTCTGTCGGGAATTGCAGGGCCACTCACAGTGGCTCGCCTAGTCGCTACTGTCGTCGCTGGCATTCAGCCGGTACGGCGTTAACGCATAGGGCTCGGTGCCCAGGAGGAGCGTAATTTTTAATCGTGTATATCTTGGTTGTTGTAGATGGTAGCTTAAAAATTCTTGCGTTGGGGTGACGAGTGAAGAAATGCCTATCTCTCATCTCTTTTACGGAATCGCAATTAAGTTATTGCATAGTACCTTTAAGTGTCCCCTCTAGGTTTTGCCAGACAAAGTGAAGTTTTCAACTGGAAAATATCAGTTCAAAGGCCAGGCAAGAGCTAAAACAAAAAGTAAGTATTTGAGGTACAACTGCGTGATGGTCAAAGGACCGACGTCGTTAATCATGAATAAGGGTAATGCGATATGCTAGCGGGTACACTAATTTTGCATAATATACGTTGTTTAGACATCAGTAAGAAGCGTATTCAGGAAGGTTTTCTTTTCTGAGGGGAAGGGTGAGTTGTCGCTCGCAAAGGTGAAGGAGTCTGGCTTTCTGCTCATGCACGATGCTTGAAAAATCATAAGAAGTTTCATCCTCATAATTCCCCAGGCCGCTGGATAAAGCTTATGCTACTCTTAACTGTATCGCAGAAAGTAGAAGTGCCTGCAATTATTCTGGGCCTCCTGTGAGTTGAACGCAGCACACGCTTGAACAGTATCCATTGCTATGCATCTTCGACGGGTAACCAATAAAACGTCGCCTGCACACCTGGTATTTACCGCAGCTGGCGATCTACAAGATTTGTCCTTTGGTTGTGCAGCAAGTTTCATATTTTTCGGCATGATCAACCATCACTGTTGTTCATCGACGGACCGCGCGCAGTCATTGCAACTTGGGCAAGAGACCGAGAGCATGCTTGCTTTGGAGTTTAAATTAGCTCAGTGTTGGCATGCCATTTTTTCTCGAAAGGAAGGGAAGAAAGGCGGCAACGGAAGTAGCAAGGTACGCAATTGCACATCGTAGGAATCACATTAGCTGGGTCTCTAACCCTTGCTTTGTTTGATCATTACTCACAGCATTTTGGATAACAAATGTGCAGTTTTGTGAAAATTCCTGAATAACACAAAAACGGCGGAGCGCCATCGTGAATCTTCGCAAAGAGTGTTGTAGAGTCTGCTTGCCACAAACCAGATTATTCGCATGGCGTGCTCGCAGGAGAATGATAATGCCGTTTTTTGGCGGCAAGAAATGAAGCCAGATGTTATGTGGAGAGAGCGCAAAACTCCATGCCGGATATTTAGGCTTACTTTTAATCACATGGACCATATAGCTAATATAGCAATCCATTGTATTATAGGAGAGACGTCCACGGAATCTTTCCGCCCTACCTACTCGTTATTGTTGTGTTTCGTTTCAGATCCGGACTTCCACCAGACGCCAGTCCACCAAAAGGCGCCTCAAATTCGGCGGGCCAGCGGTAATTCATACATAGCGACTGGCACTTCTTCATTATTGACGTTTGGGCTTCTTAAATAGTGCAATGAGTGTGTTGAATAACCACTCCTGCTTCCACAGACATGAAAGGGCTCACAATCTGTTTCACCCAGGCTCTACATCTTCACTGAGCCATGAGAGAGATGAAAGAGGAGGCGGTAAAAGGAGGCAGATACAAAGTACCACCAAAATGGAAGGCTGCCAGAAAATGTGACCACCTAAGGTCCCAACGTTCTTTAACCCCGTGCAGGGCCCTGGGCCTTTCCCAAATAGGTGCAATGAAAATGCGGCCGCCCAGGCCGGGCTCGATCCTGTGGCCTTGTGCTCCGTAATACAACGCTGTAAAGACTGATGCATGGAGGCTGGTTAGCTTTGTAACAAAATTTATCGCACGGTCATGCTCTGAAGTCCTGTAATCTCTTAAGTGCAAACGCTTACTCTTCCCTTCATCCACTAGATATATTTTTTAAATCTGCAGTGGGAAAGAAGTTACCCTACAAAAGTATGAATGGCTGTCAAAATGACAGCCACTTTGACAAAATATGCATAAATATTTTTCGACATGACAGTACAGTGGACCCTGCTCAGAAGATGCCCGCGCAAGAAGTTAAGGCGGCTGTCTTTTGTTTTTATTTAAGTATTAGTGAAATTGGAATGCACTTGCCAGATTAGGCTATTTGAACAAAAGTGGGTTAAGGCGCGTTAAAAAATGATGCAAAATGGAAAGCAAGCCATGAAACAAAAAAAGAGCGTAATACACAGAACCGGAAGAAATGCCGAAATTCGAGCATTGGCGAATAATGAGGTAATGTTGTCAAGCGGCGTTGAGTACACGCAGAAAGTCTCAGGAAGCCTTAGCAAAGAAGTTCTCATTGATCTAAGTGGTTCCCCAAAAAAACTGTGCAGCGACAAAAGTATCACTTCGATTCGGCTGTCTTAGTGTTAAGAATAGCAGCTGATCTCAGCCTCAATCGATTCAAAATTTGCAAACGTGCATGAAACAGCAGCAACAGCGTAACACATCGTAGAAACTGCTGGGCCCGGTCGAATTCGTTTACAGAAAGTTGATTGCACGCGGCAAAGAGAGCCACAACAAAAACAAAACGATAAGTACTTGGGCCGGCGGAGTTTACAAAGAACATCAATAAGCAGACATACGATATCTGTGAAGCATTGCCTGCCTCTTCAAAAAGCATCGATCGGATATCTAAAAGAGGGCAATAAGAAGACCGCAGGCGTTTGTTAATGCAGCAGGAAATTCTCCAGGCTCATGACTTAACCCGCTCGGAGCATCCGTTGCGGCGCCCGGCCGCCATCGGTCTCAGCCACGTATTTCGCTCCCCGCAGTTTTCAAAGATTTTATATGATATAGTTAACGTGTAAGAAGGTTTCATAGAAATACGAAACATTGAGCAACTGTCAGATACTACTCCAGGTTACCTGGGTTACACGGCTGGTCTCGACAGCTCTGTCTGTTTCTGGCTTTGGTTCTTTCTCCCTTTCCTTGATGCGTAACCAGACGAGTTGCTGGATCTCGTCTGCGCGTTATAGACAAGAGGCTACTGCAAACTTGGCTTCGTCAGCTACGTTCGGTGGCATTGCCGCGAGCGTTATGCTTGGATTTCTTTCGAGGGTGACATATAAACGGTCTCATCTTTTGTTTACTGCTCTACACTGGTGTCATAGACGAAGGCCAAAAGAGTCAGAACAACGCACCAGGCCGCGTTCTTCAGCACCGAAGTGCATGACAAGGATGTCGGCAATGATATTGCTCAAGAGCTAGTTCATGCTTTTCATGTGCGGGCGGTACGCAGTTGTCGCCAGTTGGCTTGCGTGAGTATGCTACGCAATGGCACTACGTGAACGTTGCTCCCCTGTCAACGACCTACACGCATTCTGGGCGCTGTTCTCTGCAGGATATATTCCGCGAACAATTTCGCGGGTTCTGCTGATATACCATTCGCCAAAGTTCTTTCTTTCAGAGCAATGGATGAGCTAGGGAATTGCCACAATGGCTTATTTATTGCGTGATGTCGACCCCGCGGAAAGACATGATTTGTTGGAGAGAGATTGGTGACAGCAGTACACTGTTCAAAAACCGTGCTGGATTCTTGGGTGGCGTACTCCATTAGCTACAGTGCCAACCGATGTTGAGATTAGGCGATATAAAAACAAATTGTGAGCTGCAAAATCTCTGCCAAATTTGCTCAGCCCCTGGCAGTCGTTTTCACCGAAAAGGGTGTAAAACTTTCGAGTACCTGGTGGTCAGAAATATGAACGATTTTTTCAGGTGCTAAGCTTGGTTCAAGTGTACATTGGCCTTCAATCATATTGAAGACTAGCCGTGTCGGAAGCTAGCTTGGGGTGAGGAACAGTCCACTTCGAGGCATTTTATGAGGGTTCGTAGCAATTGCCTTGGCTTTTAATGCGCTGAACTACGGCGTTGGAAAGAGGGAAAACAGCGCTACCTTTTAGAGATAGAAATGCGCTAAAGCTGCAAACGCGGTGATTTCAACACATTCCTTAATTAGAAAGGAGGCAGCATAGATACAGACGGAATAGGGTATGGTTCAGGAAACCTAACTTAAAATAACAGTCAGTTTGAGGCGGTGATTCCACAGTCAGTCGAGAACATCCGTCTCCGTCGAAATGCTTGTTTCCCTAGTTCTATACTACATTGACGGCTCCGCACTCTTGCACTCATAAGCTCCAGACGCTCGGTGATCAGCCTATCAACATTTTGCGGTTGATTCCACTTTCAGTGGCCTGCTTGGAAGTATGGACGGAATATGCGGATGTTCCAAACGAACGCAGTACGCTGCTCTGGAGTGGAGCACTTAGCCTCAGGCTTAGACAAAAAAAGAAGCGTAGGCGATGCCTCGCTCCCTTTCTGTTTTACTCCTGACTATAATACAGTGAGGCTTGAGTACTTGCGGCAGCGTTAATCTCTAATACTGTGGATGCATCTCTCCGCCTCTTTGACTCCATGGCTGTGCCGATAGGCTCCTGACCGCGCAGTTGTGGAAGAAAACCTGAACGTGGCATCCGCATTTTGATAACGGCCAAGTCCAAGAACGCCGATAGCCTGCGCTGTTTCCGCGCAGGTTGAAGAGCCTCATGGGGTCGACATTTTGGAGGTGCCTTCCACTACGGTACCCATCATAGTACGTTTCGAGCTTCGAGA
Source organism: Amblyomma americanum (assembly GCF_052857255.1). NCBI lineage: Eukaryota > Metazoa > Arthropoda > Arachnida > Ixodida > Ixodidae > Amblyomma > Amblyomma americanum. Next base: position 70,372,178 of record NC_135498.1, on the reverse strand, counting down.
TCTTAAACGCCGCATAAGTTTAAGAATGGCAGTTGTTGCATAAATACATGAAGTCCTCTGAAGGCTTCGACATGCGGTGCTTTGCATTGGAACGTTTGGACTGTGTTCACCAACTTCTTCAGTGTTTGGGGACAGGATGAACGATATTATGCTAACTATATTTATTAACAACCAAGTGTCAACAAAATAGTGCAGAAACGGGACAGAGAGATCAGAAACAAAACGCTAACTAGCAGCCTATATAGTGTTTATTAGCGTTCCGAGGAACATATATATATAGGCTTTAGTAAACCTTTCTGACTCGCTAGTTGGCACGTGTTGCATGTACGTGTTCGTGTTCAATGTTGCCAAAGTGGCCTCTCAAATGCAGAAGCACCAAATTATATTTGCTCCTCGGTGCCTCTGTATGCCGCCAATGCAAGCTTTCTTAGTGATATGTCCGGTTTCCAGGGCACGCAGTCCAAATTGTCTATGCGTGTGTTCTTAAGAACTTTGTGAAATTGACGTTGTTAAAGACGCCTATGATCTAGATACACTGGTGATTGGTCAGCTACCATGTCCGAAAGGTTTACTGTAGTGCTGCCTCTTCTTGTGGCTAGAAGCTTCATATTTCCTGCGGAATCTAAGCTAGCGCTGTTCTGTTCGGTGAAGGTTCCTTTCCGGCAGGCTGATGTCGAGCATGCAGCACTCTGTCAAGATAATGCGTGCCATATGAGAACTCCTGAAATTTAACGGGGAAGGAAGAAATCGGCGCCCATTTTGACAGCCTTTCAAAACAGCGATCCACAAGAACTCGGGCCTATAACCAGCAGAGAAATTCCAAAATTTACCAACTGCATTGACAGGAGACGGAGCATCTGCCTACGTGTGGTTGCAGCCAGAGGCGGAGTTCTATATGTTCAGGTTTATGGGTTTAAACGCCCGAAAGCGACTCAGGCTATGAGATGTGCCGTAGTGAAGGGCTCCAAAGATTTTGACCACCTAGGTTGCTACAGCCACGCCATTGTGATCCTAAAGCAGCAGTTTTGGTGATCAATCCATCCTTATCCAGGATCATAAACAGGGCTTCATGGCTCCCGCACAGGTGTCATCGGTAGGCAAAACCCGCGCTCTGCGGTGCTGATATGATAGTTTTCAGGCTCAGATATGAGGTCTTAAGGCGTTGGGTGCGGGAAAAGAATCATACTGCTGAATTATCTGTCCATTAGTGCTCCGGGCGCTTCCGAACGACAGGAGCTTGTTGTACAACGTGATGGTGGCTTCGAAAGACGCAGAGGGCCCCAGCAACGGACACACCTCGACCATCGACTCCAGCTCCGAGAGAGAACAAAGCTGGTGCATCAGAAAGAGTTAAGCGCACTTCTGGAATTCCTTGGGATCGAAGTTCAGGGCGGAGAAAAGGCAGGCAGATGCCAACCCAACGACACAACCGGTAAAGCCATGTGCCATATTCAGGCACATGAACAGGTGAAGAATGCAGCACATCCTGGCAAGCCTCGGCACTCGTTAGCGGCAGCCTTGCATGACGCAATGAAAGATGTGGAATGCTTTCTGTCCAAGTCTAAACAGGATGCGGCGGAGAATCGCACCGCTGCAAGGGAGCTGTCGGGGAAGAAACGCATATTACGGGAGCACGGCCGATGTTTCCGATGTACAATCTCGAAACTTAATTCTAGGATGTAAAATAGCATACTATTTTTCAGCAAGTGTCGCGGCAGGCATGCCTCAATGATGTGCGAGCCGAGCTTCACTCCCGACCCCGAGACGCTATATCGCACGAAAGCTACAGGACACAAACGACAGCACTGTTCCATTCAGCCCGCAAGCAACGCAGTATAGTGCGACACCCGCTATTCTGCTCCAAACTGCGAGCGTATGTGCCGAGAGCCAAAAGAGGAGAAACGTGGCCAGAATTATATTTGACGCTGGTATCCAGCGCTTCATTATTACCGAACAGGTATCAAAGGACCTGAACTGCAAGCTGCTCGGTACCGGTATCATTACTATCGGTGTGTTTGGAGGCGGGAAACAAGAACGTACTTTGCGAAGGGTGCATTTGTCATTGCGAAGCAGGCGAAACAAGAGGAGATACGAGATCGACACTCTCGAAACGACTAGTAAGTATTAACAGGATCTCTCAGGCCTAGACGAAAAGATCTTGGAAGAAAATGGCTGTGGTTTAGCTCTGGTTAACCTGGAGTGACGCAATAGCTACAGCTGGCCGAGTGGAACTCGCTCAGTCGAATTGCTAAGGCAGTCTTTCGACGCTCCGTATCTCTGGCCGTTTCTTTATTCATCTTAATCCCTGGACGTGATTCCCTCTCTCCCCCTCTCCAATCCCCCCCCCCCCCTACTCGGTTTCGCCAGTGCTCCGCGCCGCCGGCAGCTGCTTCGCACAACGTGACCAACAACACACCACGTGACCACGTGGCGTGACCGCCACGCCATGGCAGCGCCGCCACGCTGAAGGGTCGAAATGCAAGCGTTATTTAGCTGTCGCTACAAAATGAGATGATTGGCTGCAGTTAGAGGCCATGACCGCAATGAGCTAGAACACCACACAACCGACATTCTGACCGGATCGGACAACTACTGAGGAGCGGTGACAGACCAAATTCGTCGTCTGAAATGCGTGTTCAGCGGGTCTGAGTTGCACCCAAGCGATGTTGCTGCGAACCACAGTCGAGGAAAAATCCCCCGACCTCATGGCGCGAGGCATTTCGTCCTCTCGATTGGTCTGCGTGCGGCCTGAGTGGGCGGGACAGAGATGATTGCGCGGTGAGGCCGACAGGGTCACCCGAGGAAATGCACCGCGAGTTTTTGCACGGTGGTGTTGAAAACAGAGGACTGAGAGTGGAGGTGTTAGGCATCACAAAAAAGCCGGATAAACAGCTACTCGACTTGTCGAAGTTATGTTCAGCGTCAACGTTAAATCGAAGGGCAGCCTGGATTCTCCGATTCATCGATTACGTCTGTTCTGCAGAAAAGCGATCGGGCCCCTTGACAGCAGAAGAAATACAGAAGGAAAGAACGCATTGGTTGAAAAAATAGCAGCGCTCCTCGTTTCTTGGTGGACTTCGTTGCGAAGCCGACAGAACTAAGGTCCCACCTAGCTCTCCTTAGCAGTAATTTGAAATATTTAACAACCCAGACGGAGTTCTGACAATTAAAAGGCTCCTTCGCTCTGCCAACATGGCACCTGACGTAAAGAACCCCACCGTACTGCCGAAGGACCTTATATATTCCACTATACTGTCGACGTAGAGCGACAGATGCTTCATGCTGGAGCAAGAGGCACTCTAATGACTGCGCGAGAGCTACCGAGTGTCGCGCGGCAAAGAGCTAGTGAAAAAGGTGGTACTTGCTTGCGTCACTTGTCAACATTTCAGTGCTTCGCCGCTAAGTGCTCCGACGGGACCGCTACCAGAAAACCGGACAACTCATTCATTCAGAGCCTCCCCTGTATCCATTAAAGTTTTCGCCACTACCATCACCATCAGAGCCTTTCAAAGCGGTTGGCATAGACTTTTCGGGACCGCTATATGTAAAGAAAAATAATCGCGCGTGGAAAGCTTACGTTGTGCTCTTTACTTGTGCGGCCCCGCGAGCAGTGCACCTGAAGCTTATCAATGACAAGTCGACAAGCAGCTTTCTGCTCGCATTCCGAGGGCTTGTGTCGCGAAGGGGGCTGTGCCATATTATACATTCGGACAACGCGCAGGCCTTCAGGCGAGAAGCAAAGTAACTGATTGAACTGTAGAATAGGCTGCGGCACCCCGATGTCGTGTGTCAATTTGCATGTGCTGAAGTTGAGTGGCACTTTGTTGTTGAGTGGATGCCAAGGTGTGGTGGTTTCTGTCGAAGAATGGTGCACTCAATGAAGGTGGCTTCAAAAAAAGTGATCGGGAAGAAATGCCTAGAAACTCAACACTTAGCCACCATCCTTAGCGACGTTGAAGCCGTGGTGATTTCTCGGCTATTAACTTATGTGTACAGCGAGGTCGAAGAGGGTAACACCCTAGCGACTTCAAGCTTCCCCTCGGGAGGTGGCTAACGAATCCGCCGGCGGCGGATGGCGAGCCGCGTGCTTCGACACGGGAGATGGTTCGTTCGTTTCGGCACCAGAAAAAATGTTACAGAACCAATTCTGGGAGGCCTGAAGAGCGGTGTACCTAAGTGAGTGAAGATCAGCATACGCTACACACATAAAGCAGGTCCCTTGCCTAAACTCGGACAGCTGGTGCTAGTTGGAGAACCACTTCCCCGCCTTCTATGGAAGCTCGAGAGAGTGGAGAAGCTGTTCGAAGATACGGACAATAAGGTACGTTCTTACGAGATCAGATTTTCTCGCGTCGCTGTCCTCCGAAGAACCGCGGAGATTGTTTACCCACTGGCGTTTACAGAATTGTTGAGTGCAACACATGAATTCTGGAGGGGGGGGGGGGGGGGGGGGTTGAAACGGAATGTGGTAGCCGCACCAGGCATTACTCCTTTACCTTGAGATAAGAGTGCGCCCTACGCGCTGCACCTACCCGCACGACGACCTCAAAGGGATTGTATTCCCTTTCCGGAAAGTGGAACCTTCCACCCTCGCCGATTAAGGAGAAAGGAGAGATCCAGGACGGTCATGAGTGGGCTGGGAGACGGGCATAGGCGTGCTACGACTTACCGGGGTTGGTGATAAAGCGTGCCGCCTTTCTGACCCATGAAATAATTAATGGTGGATTTTCTGTTGCAAAAAAACAATGCGCTTGGGGAGTAACTGAAAACGTCGATCGCATCACTCCGTTACTTCAGCTGCCTCCCTCGGCGAATTGACGATCTTGAGGGCTCTGAGGTTGGTCAAGTAGTGCTGTACGACCAGCTTATGGCTGCAAATGCGAACGCCCTAGATATCGATGGCGTCCCCTGTATTTTGTTTTCTCTGGCTTGAATTGTTGGGATTGCCTTTGGGGCAATTTCATTCTGCAGAGTCTTGTAGTAATGTAAATATAGATGTTGCTTTGATACTATCAACGGTATGTCGGTACTTCTGCCAAAAGGCCTGCCAGGGGGACAGGTTCTCGTCTGAGCGAAGCAGGTCCAATTTCGGAAACAGCAAGCCGACGTGGCTTTGTCCTACGACGGTTGCGCCCTAGGAGGATAGTCCGGCTGCTACCATTCGCTCTATAGTAGTGAGTGTAGAAATGTTGGCAGCATGCACAGCTGGAGTGGCCCCCTGAAGTCTGTTGATGTGGTGGCAAAGTAGCACAAAGCAGGTATCAGCAGTGTTGTCTTCTTACTCCAAGGCTACGTCAAAGTAGTCTATCGCATCCACGTCAAACAGAACACCCTAAAACTCTTTATTAAAGGAGCCTAAGCCGTCTTCGAGACCGTGGAAGAGATCGTATGTCAGTTTCAGTACGGGCACCGTGACAGCACCCGAGTCATTGAGGTGGCTTGCTCCTTTGCGATGGTGGTGATTTCATTGGCGAGACGCTCGTTGTCCGCCTTCTGGTGTGGACAGTGTGCTGTATGGTGTGGGAATCTGAATGTCCCTCGCTTACCGGTGGCGGCTCCCTCTTTCATGGCCCACTGTGACTGCTCTTCCCTGACGGCATCCTTCGGGCAGCGGTTGAAGGCGGAAGCGGCGAAACACAGCCGCGCCCTCTTTCCTTCCTGTTCTTTGGGTTTGCATGGTGCGAGAGAGACAGGCGATGCAGCGACGGCGATGCTGACTTACGGTTTTAGACCACGCTGGAAGCCGGAGCTCTACAGGTGACACCGCTCAATTTGCCTTGCTTACCTCCCGTGCTGCTGAGGAAGCGATCGCTTTGGGGAGATCCTCTATAAACACCTTTGGCTGCTGGATACTTCTTGGTGTGTTTTCGTTCACGGCCATGTGGTGCGTGCCAACGGAACGGTACTGTTTCAGGCCATACTAGAGACCCCCCCCCCTCATTGTAAGCTTGCCTTTCACGCTGTTTATGACTTGTCGATAAGGCGCTCCTCCTGTCCGGGTAAGTTCCACGGAGGAGTTTGGTTGCCTGGGTTTCGGCACAATGAAATATAGAGGAAATGTAATGTACAGAGCGAGGAGGTGTATGTCGTTTTCTCGCTGTCTAAAATTCTCTTCGGAATGCGATACAAACAGGCCTGGCTTGAGCAGAAAACTGGCGCCTAACTGCTCTAATGTCTGGCTTCGCACTGGGTTGCAGTCATGTACCACGTTTCACGCGAGTTATTTGATTCCATCTTCATTTCGATCCCCAGGTGGCAGTTTTTACGTGTGCTGACACGTGTGATACGTGTGATAGAAGTTGAAAGAATACAGTGGTTTTTCGCTATAATGGGACCAAAACTTTATTTTCCTGCGTACTGCTCTATTTATTGGTGTTCTCTTTTTCAGAGGCGGTGGAATTCCAAAGCCTTTTCAGCTACCCCCTCTAGTAACTTGTCTAGCAATGGTGAGTGCATAGAAATTTTTTATCTCTAGGAGGTAACCTGACGGGCTACAATTTTTAAATTCACTTAATCGTGGCCAAAGTGAGAGTGGGCGCCGCCAACGTATATCATTGCTAGCATGTGAGCCGCAATCAAAAATGCAAATACATTTTCAATTAGTAACCTTTGCCGATCATAGTACGCTGTGATAGCGGGTGCTCATAAAGCCGTCGTTGGAGGAAGCAGGAGTGGGGCCTGAATGGAGAGAAGGATTGCAGTTCCAGATAAACACGGGGGCGCGCTTGATTCATTGTGTGCTTTGTGTGGGTGGGACTGCGATAGGCTAGCGACCCTCAGGACGCTTACATATGGCTTTCGAACTGCGAGAGCAGCCTTACGTTTACATATTCTGCAGGATTCAAGGCCATGTGGTTGCTTCGCATTAGTAGAAACCTTATTAAGCAAGCGGAAGAAATACCCGTTGAACGGAGGTTGGGCACGCCAGGAAACGAAACGAAAACAAAACCTGTTTTTTTTGCAAGCAACCACCTGGCATTAGACTCGAGTTCCAGTCACTTGTACTTGACGCAAGCGGAATCTGACAAAAAATTCTGCTCATTGTTTACGTGAAGGTCTGACAAACATGAAAGTAAACGATGTATATTTTCGGCCGGTTTAAATAATGGTTACCACTCATTATAAAAGACGGGAATGATAACCAGTTCAAACGGATACATAGCGTGTAACGCAGGGGAGGAATGGCAGTTTATGACTGGGGAGCCAAGAGTTGAAATTCCGAAGGTAACATTACGAATTGGTATGACGATAATTGATCTAAATATCAACCGTCTATGAAGGGCGCAGCAATATCCGGTGCGGCATTTTTTCATTGATTTGGCTGACAACGTTTTAAAATACAGAAAAGGACTCACATATACCGCACGTAACAATGGTTCAAGCCACAAATTTTAAGGGTACAATTCTTTTGCCTACTTAGACTGCTTCATCAAACACATTTAAAAAAATATTGGGGGAGGAATAATCTTCGCGTTAACAGTGTAACGCGACAGCCTGTGGCGGCGCTGCCAGGGAGTCCACGGATCGCCATCGCCCGTTCGGCTTGACGGCTTGCCTGTTGGAAACTCCTTTGAACGGATTTGTCATTTTTCTATCGTTTTAATAAATAAGTGATCAATTACTCACTGTAAATTTTCTTAATTACCATCATAAAACATTGGATTTTTCATTCTGAGGATTTTGACAGCAATAAACTACCCTTTTTCAATGTTTCATTTTCCTTTTCTTTTATCATTCAATTAATTACATTGACTTCATTACCTTGTGATCGTCTATCACACACACGAATCAATCATTAAATATCAGTACGGCAAATTATTATGATAAAATTTTTTCTACGCAGCCCACGATTATTTCTTACACGCGGTGCCGATTACTAGTACGCCGACGGCTTTTCAACCGAACAAGCAGTATACGCTGTCGCTTAAAATTTAAATAAAACAATATTATAGTGAGTTTCACTGATGATGCAATAATCTTCTGCGATCATCCGCTTTTCTTAGTTCCACAACTTGCAGTGCAGAATTTTGCAACCTTTTGCGCAGTACTTGCCACCGCCTACATGACCACGGTGTTCTGGCTGGCCAGCGGGCGCAGCGGTCCTCGCATTTTTCGCCATTTGGCGACCTAAAGAGCTTACCAGCTCTTCATCGACAAGCAGCTCATTTGTTCACCCTTCCACCTTCGCCTGCGACCACATACTTGTAAAACCAAAACCACGGTTCGCTACATAAAGCGTCCGCGAGCCGCTTTATCTCTTGGCTCATCAGCTCAATCCGCCGACAACGATGCCAACCTTGTGCACTAGTATTTCGAAGCACAAAATGAATGGATAAATGATGACAAAGACAGCAATTTTCAACACACCGCACGAGAGGCGACCGGTGGTATGTTGTTAAGGTTGAGGCGGCAACAAAGGTTGAGGCGGCAACAAAGGTTGAGAAAACGTCAAAACCCAAAGCTGCTTTGTTGTGCGGGCGCTGGCTAGAACAGGGGCTATAATGAATCGTGCTGTAAGTATGAGAAGTTTCATTCTTCTGTTTCGCATTCGGGCGCAATCGTTCTGAATATTTTGGATAGCTCGGCATCAGTGTACGTTTTTAGATTTGGACGAAGCTTGCCCGGCTTTCTCGATAAAGAGGATAAAATCATTTCATACCTCTTGCTTGGGACCGAACAGGGCTTGCAGTATTTGAATTAAAAAATACTTCCTCATTTTTTTGTGGCCATTGTTCACGGGAAAACCGGCCACAGAGCCAGTGCGAAAAAATCCTGATGGAGTGTTTCTATGGTCATGTCACCCATCTACACCACCCTTAGAGCAGTGTGTTAAAGCTTTCACCGAAGCAGTACGGGCACCACAGCTTAAGGCAGGGAGACTTCAGCGATGAGAAGGTGTGTGGGGACGAAGGGGCGGAGGGGTACAAGAAAAACGTTAGCATGACGTCGAGCTTTACAACCAGTGGTGGATTCAGCACATTTGACACTTGTGTAGCCTGAGGAAAATTGCTAAAAATTTTACGATGATGATGAAACGCTTTGGCCGAAGATCATTCAGCTGCGGCTCTGATGTGGGACTCCCTTGTTTACTTGACAACCAGTGAAAGAATTGCGCAATTTCGGAACCGCCATTCGCAAGCCTTCCGTAATTACGAGGTCCATTTCGTTCTTACTATTCAAACATCGAAGGATGCAATCATCGCTCCTTAATTAAGAATATGTATTTTCATTTAGTGTTGGTCTGTGGTAACATGCGGCAACTGGTGACGCTCTGTTTTCTTTTTTTTTGTGCGAACCTGGTCGACAGGGATTGCAGATCGTGGGAATAACACGGGCTGCAGACTTCCTCGTGCCTCTACCGCGCGGAGATTATAGTGTACTAACCCACGAAGTGTTAATTGTATTTAGGCTTTTGGAGCACGACTGAAAAGAGAATAAAAAAAATAGTGACTCTGTAATTGGACATAAGCAGACAATTCTATGGGAGAACATCGCCGGTTTGTTAGTGAACCTCGTCTGCAGGGCCTTACCTTTGCTCTACTTGAACAGTATCTGAATGAAAAGGAAAGGCACCTGCGGTAACCAGAGGACTTGCGTTCCCAGAGAAGGTAACAAACGTTTTATTCGGACATTATATTCGGCGCCTGTGCACCCTCCTTCTTTCCTAACACATCATAAATCTGCAATCTGAATGTCAAGTGTAATCTGTCGTCTGATATCCTATTTAAGACAGATCGCCGAGCTGTTTTCTGCCTGCACAGTTTTGTTAACGGAGCCCCACCAGAAAAGGTGACGTTTAACAGAAGCTGCCCTTTTTAATGAGATATGCAGAAAATCAGCGTTTGGCGGCCGACGGCCGCTCCGACTTTTGCTTTCTGCGTAGGGGCGTAAACCATACTGTAAGTAGCAGCAGAACGTCGAAGAAAACACGCCTACGACGCACAATAACAACACAGAAATTCTATGGCACCTGGAACAGGCTAACATAAAACGATGAGTATAATCGCAGCAAAATATAAATATTCCGAACTGCACTAAATTAGCAACGAACAAAAAGGCTGAACTTAAGGATTTAGCAATGAGATATAATATATTAGACGCATGATGATAACAAAAAAAATCGCTTACCAGGAAAGTATTCAATGTGTAACATTTATGTTCAACCATGAAGGAGAAAAAGATTTTAAAATAAGTACCATTGCAGGCTATGCTTTGATGATGACCTTAATAATTTGCTTCTTCACATCAATTCCGGACTACGTCTTGAAGCCAAATTTTCCAGTTTGGCAAGTGCAACATTATTTAAGGAGCCTTACCTATGCCCATGCGACTCAATAGATCTAATTGCTGGTCTTTTTCAGTGTCCTCAAATGCCAAGATTATACGGAGCGAGCTGCGGAACGGGTTGCACATGCCGTCGCCGCCGGGACAGTCCTAGACACCGGCTTTTCTGTATCAGAACAGCACCAGGAAGAATCCCGCCTGGATTTATATAGCTTGTCGTGACTCTATCACCAAATGGCATAGAGTTGCCTTTGGCTTTGTTTGATGACCATTTCTGGAATAAAGTGTCATCGCAAACATCAAAATCGGTTGTTTGTTGCAAGTTTGCAATAGCTCCTTATTTTCCAGAAAAGGACAGGATGGTCTTTTGGGCTAAAATGTACAAATAAGCTTGACAGGGCCGAACAGACAGTTACGTATATCCGACATCCAATTAAAAAGCAATAAAAATATTAACAAGACATTATAAAGACAGAAAGGACAAAAAATTGACAATGTCATATAATTGACTGTAATCTTAATTAAAATAAAAATACCAGGCAATCTACTGAAAACCATCTTAAAGAAAGGAAAACGTAGGGGAAACTGGCGATATTCATGCATCACAAACGCACACAATGAGAAGGCAAACATTTAATGTTAAACCCTTCAGTAATATACGCTTGTTTAATATTGTTCTGAGGTTATTCGCTATTGAGTGGTATTTATAAAAAGTACGGATATCAGAAACCGCCCAAGCACAATAGTTTGGGCTTTCCATATTTATGTTTCTTCTCTTTAAATATGGTACCAGAGCGCTGCTGGACGACTTCAAGCCGCACGTATGATCACCTACAACAACGTAGAGGATTCTGTCAGGACAGAAATGCCATTTTTTGTCATAAATGGAGAAAATGAAAAATGAAACTTGGTCTTTGAATAAAGGAAATCGCGCAGTATCTGTCATGCATATCAGCGGACATTTGAACCGCGCCGTAAAGAAATAGATAAAGGAGAGACTAACAGTAGAACGGAAGAAAGAGGTGCCGTAGTGGAGGTGTCCCAATTATTTTTCTACCACTTGGCGATCTTTAACGTGCACTAACATCACAGAGCACACGTGCGCCTTTGCGTTTTTCACAATTTTATGTCTCCTCTTTAAATATGGTACCAGAGCGCTGCTGACGACTTCAAGCCACACGAATGATCACGTACACCAACGTAGAGCATTCTGTCAGGACATAACTGCCATTTGCGTTGTAAATGAAGAAAATTAACAAATGAAAATTATCTTTTTTTTTGGGGGGGGGGGAGAAGAAAATCGCCAAATCGGCAGTATCTGTCTCACATATCAGCGGAAACTGAACCGCGCCGTAAGGGATTGGATTGGAAAACACTTATTTCATCCAGAAGAGCTCGGCGATCGGAGGGCCGTATTAGGTGGCCTTTAGTCCATGACTGTTGGCGACCTGGCTGGAACACTCCACGGCGGGGATTTGCGTTTTACTGTATGAGCTGGCCAGCACAGCTTCCCACCGCTCGACAGAAGGGATTTGTACTAGCTCCGCCAGAGGCGGTTCGGTTCTTCCTTACAGTTTCATAAGGTGTGGTCGTAACTGGTGCGTTCGCCACAGCGGAAGCATTGGTGTTCCTATTGCGTGGGGTACATATGTGACAGTTCCGCGGGGTTCGTGAGGGAGCGCGTTTGAAGCCGTCTCCACGTGGTTTCTTGTGCTCTGGACAGCGTTTTAGCCGGAGGGGGAGAGATAAACTCGCCTGTCCAAGGTGTAATGGTGGGTAATGTCATGAAAAGAAGTCATGCCGTCTCTCGCAATCCCCGGATGAAGAGGCGAGCTCCCTGCCCGGTTGAAGAAACTTCGGGCTTTATTGTGAGCTGCCTCGTTCCCCGGATTGTCCCAGTGGGACGACACCCAAATAAATTATACCTGTAAGGGAAGGGATAAAGGAGAGAATTAAAGCAGGAAGGAAGAAAGAGGTGCCGTAGTGTAGGGCTCTGGTAATAATTTTGACCACCTGGAGATCTTTAACGTGCACTGACATCGTACAGCACCCTGGTTCCTTCGCGTTTCGGGAACAGAAACGTTTTTTCAGGTTTCACATTTATTTATGAAAAACAATATTATCCTATATGTCATGTGCGAGAGAGCCGCAGTAAAAAGATGCCAAAACAGAGCTCGGGAGCAGCCAGCCAACGCAAAAACAACCAACATAGAAATATGACCCAGCATCTCTCCCTGAAGTGACCTATACTGTCGCCAGGATACGGGCCACATTATCCATATCTTACGCATCGGGATATCAGTTTTCGCAGAGAGCACGATCCATAGTTGTTTTTCAAATGAAAAACAAGCATGTAGTTCGATGCTAGAAGCGGTTTTTTGGAAATGTATTGGTGCTGTTGAATCTAAGTAGCAGCTCTAGTGTGCTGCTTACGCTAAGCTTGGCGGTACCAGAGACCTAGCGCTCCCGAATCTTGCTTTGGCTGTTCAACTGCGATGTTAATGTGGCTGGCCTGTCGAACGTACAGAGTGGCGGTATTTTTCACTCTTCTTTTTGTGGCGCGCAGCATATTGCATGGAAAAATAAAGAAGTTTTGCTGCTTCAACAGCATGCGGCGCTGAACTGATATGCGCTAGCATTGGCGGAAAATCTTCAAGAGCCGAACAATCGTTAAAAAGATGACGTTTCGGCCCCGGCTTACGGGGGCCTTGTTCACAAGGGGGCCTTGTGTTCACGGGGGCCTTGTGAACAAGGCCCCCGTAAGCCGGGGCCGAAACGTCATCTTTTTAACGATTGGTCGGCGCTTGAAGATTTTCCGCCATGAACATACCTGACCAGACGGGTTTCCGTCGAACCCTGGATTTCTGCGCTAGCATTCGATAAAGTAGAGATCAGACCAAAGCATCATCAAACTTTCGAGTAATCTGCGGCAATACAGCCACCTGAGATGCTCGCACACAGGCAGAGAAGAAAGTGGGGACACGAAAGTACGCCTTTCGGAAGCGAGGAGACACGCTACTTATTCACTCTTTTCTGTTACGCAACAGGCTACTTGTGTTTCACCCGTGACTGCCTGGAAAAATTCCTTCTATGTTGCTGTTGGAAGTATGTCCTTCCTTGCGGTGTTTCCTCCATAGTTACTGGTTGGTTTTCTAGCTTTTCCGCTGTTTTAATCTATGCTCCTTCTTTAAAAGTAGTTAATTATTCAACCTCTCCATTCCATCACTCTTGGTACAGTTTCTTCAAGCTTTCGTCATATAATATTTCAGTTGGTTCGTCCCGCGCTTCAAACCATGTCCAGCCCATCTACCTCTGTACAGACCCATGTTTGGCTTCACCATGAGTGCATGATGCTAACCAGCCAACAGTCATCTGTTTTTTTTTTCCTAGTGTCGACTGAGCTTACCTCGTTAAGCACCGAACTGCATTCCAAAAGTAAGCCCTGGCACAATTATTATTGCGAACGCAATACTACGCCAAGTCTAACCTCTCGTCGCGTATGCCGTGCGCCAGAGCCGGCCTGAACTTGACAGGTGGTGTGACATCAGCTCTCTCCGTTACTATGACAACGCGTAACGTCAACTTCCTCCCCGCCGCAGCTAGCGTGTGCCGTCGTCCCTGAGCCGGTTCCGCGACTAGCAGGTGGTCTCCTCGCCTTGCGCTCCCTCCGTCGCGTCTTCACTGGGATATATTGCGAGGCACTACGCGTTGGTAGATCAGTCTCGCCATGGAAGTTACCGACGAAGTTTCTATATCTGAATCTCGTTGCCCTACGGCTTCGGAACAGTTAAATTCTGAGCTTGCTACCAGCCGCAGCTAGAAGGGAGCCGCGCGTCGCGTGTGCCGTCGTCCCTGAGCCGGCTCCGCGCCTAGCAGGTGGTCACCTCGCCTTGCGCTCCCTCCGTCGCGGCTTCACTGGGATATATTTCGATGCGCTCAGTGTTGCTTGATCAATCTCGGCATGGAAGTTACCGACGAAGAGTCCATATATGAATCTAATTGCTCTACTGCTTCGGAACAGTTAAATCCTAAGGTGAAAGCTAAGCAAGCTTTCGCAATTCAGCCAGGTTTAACCGGAGCTAAATAACAGCCATTTTTTCCTTTCCAATACTTTACAGCACTTCATACCTGTTTTACCCCCATAAGGTTCTACATTAAGGTGACAGCTCTTCACTCCTTCGCCCTAGCAGTCAGTTCGTGCTTTCCCATGAATACATCGCATTCTTACGCCGAGATACTGGTATTCTGACATCTTGGGCATTTGATGGCCTTTTATAGTAAGCACCTGATATGTGGTATCGTTGAATATAACTCCTTTAGCCTAAACTACTTTCTTGTCGCCTGCTTTCTAATAGTTGTCATAGAAACTCAATACAGCAGTGGTGATAACAGACTACCCTGATTTTGCATTTTTTGCCCCACAAACTTCTTTCGCGGCCTTTGTTTCTTATCACGAAATTGATACTCTGTTATACCACTTAACATCCATTAGCAGTTCGATTATCAAATGACCTACAGCTACGGCTCTGTGTGAAGTCCACAGGAGCTTTCTATTTACGTTGGCATACGCACTGCTGATATCAAGGAAGCCTAGAGACGCAGTCTGTTTTCCACCAAAACTGTTATCCTATGGATATAGTAACCACAAACATGCTGTCAATTAAGCGTATGCCACCGCTGAAACAGTTAAGAAGTACTTTGAGTGTCTTACTACCTTCAATACATTTCTTAAGTTCTTCATTTTATGACCTGCGCTGCCAGCCTTTCAGTAACTGACCCTATCGTACTTGGTCCGACGTTCCCTGTGTACAGCTTTCCAGACATTTTTTTACAAGCTACAACACCTTCCAATGTGTTAAACAGCACTTCCGTACGGTTTGGAGGTAGTTAATCATTAGGCTTGATTAGATATGCTTCTAGAGACTGTTGTGCATTTAGAAAAATTAGCCTCGCCCTTTTTACATGGCAGATTGATGAAGTATAAACTCGCTTCAGTTATGCTGACTTCTGCTGCTTCTTCGTTTCAAGGAATTGCCTTAATGTCACATCAGAATGACCTAGCTATAATTGATGTTTTGAATTTCAAATTTTTGTCCCCCTCTAGGCAGTGCTCGTCAGAATCTGCATTCTCTTTCTGCTTTCTTTGATTCTGCATACCAAGACAGCTTAGTAGCTCCAAACGTTTCTTGGTACACTCCTAGATGTCACAATATTAAGACAGAGATGCATAACTAGACTGCTTTTTTCTACACTGAACGGGGACCTATACTTTCAAGATCTTTGGTTGACATGATTTGCATTTTCTGTTTTGCTTCACCTTTAGAAAGCTGCGCGTTATGATTTGCCTCTTCCTGCTATGCAGATGCCATACGTCTTCCTTTTATGACCGCGTTAATTTTTTTTTTACCAGCCTCGTGAATTCCTGCTTTCTTTCAGGCTGTTTGCATTCAATACGTATTTATTTTTGTTCTTTTGAGCAGTTCTTATTCTCTAAAATCCAAGTTTTCTAATGGGGTGTTCTCGATTTTTCACAGCGTCAGCTACCACTCAATGTTCATGAAAGAGAGTGTGCAGGTAGTCGTTTCTAGCAAACAAAGTCAAAATGTTAGGGTGAAGTCTTAGGGCTCTACTTCGCTCCTTCCCTTTGCGCCTATTATATCATGCCAACACCACTTGGGCTTTTCCCTTTTGTGGACAAAGCACTTCCCATCTCACTAAGAATCCCATTTGCACAGTAGTACCTTTATGATCGTTTTCTGAACTGTGCTCTCCCGCCTTGATTTTTACGATATTGCTATAAATTTCTTCTGACATTAATCAGTAGTCAATGTAGCCTGCCTATTCAGTAATTAAGACGGTATTTTTCCTTCACATTTAGATTCTCCATTTACCATAACCACGCGTTGTGCTGCTCAGAGAGTCCTACTATTACATTTTCGTTACGGTCTTCGTATCCGCCCAGGTCCTCGATGGGGTGGTTCATAACCCCAAATAGAAGTATTTCGAAACTGTCTGCAACAGTTGTATATAATTGTTTAATATGTTGAAAGCAAATTAATTTTTGATTCCATTTGATTCCTTTTGATAATTGTGCTTCCCATATCCATGTCTTTTTAACATCAATTGTTTCCGATATACAAGCTTATTTCTTTTACGTTTACTTTTTTATTTCAAAAATAATTCCTTCATGCATAAACATGCCGACCGCTTCCCCTTCATTTTGCATTGTGCGAGGCTCGGGGGCAAAGGCAAAGACACAAGGTCGGTAACTAGTTTATAAGAGGTACATATTTATTGTTACACAACATCTGCGCGACAGCGTAATGCGCACACGACTCATTACACATGGCTTTTGCAGAAGACTGCGGCGGTTATGGTTGTGCCACGCAAGCAAGACAGGGCTGCCACCTGTTGCGCACCCAGCAAAGCATGTGTATGTGGTGTTGTCAATTTTAAGGCTAATCCCACTTGTGGCTTGCAACAACCTCAACCCAACTCAATGGCAGTCGATTGCGATATCTCACATGCCACCACCTCCTTTGCGTCCAAGTCCTTTGATCGCGAAGTGACACCTGATCAACGTTTTGAAAGTCCTACTCTGTTGTGAGAGAGTGATGTCCTATCCACACAATGCAAAAAGTTAAGTGTTTCTGAACTGTCATATCTTTTACGGGTTCAAAACAGTCATACGCGAGT
This sequence comes from Amblyomma americanum, assembly GCF_052857255.1. Taxonomy (NCBI): domain Eukaryota; kingdom Metazoa; phylum Arthropoda; class Arachnida; order Ixodida; family Ixodidae; genus Amblyomma; species Amblyomma americanum. The sequence goes on along the minus strand of NC_135498.1, from coordinate 70,355,198 downwards.
AAAAAAAAGTCTATGAACCACAAAAAAGTCCGCAACAAAGCATCTGGATCACGTTGCACTGCAAAAAAAGGTCTCTGAAACACATATCAAGAAAAAAACAAAGTCTCTGATTAACATATGAGCTGTAAATGAGTTGACCATATGAGTTGCAACTTGTTTGGTTTGGTTTATTGGGGTTTAACTTCCCGAAGCTACTCAGGCTATGAGGGACGCCGTAGTGAAGGTCTCCGGAAATTTCGACCACCTGGGGTTCTTTAACGTGCACTGACATCGCACAATACACGGCCTTCTAGAATTTCGCCTCCATTAAAATTCGGCGGAAGCGGCCAGGATCCAACCAGTGTCTTTCGGGCAGTTGCAACTTGTATCCGAGCACATCCCATGGAGCTTACTCACCGAATTCTCGATTGTGACGCCAGATTATGAAGCCTTATCTTTGCAGAATCAGAAATCTGTATTTGTTGTGCTGTACCGCCCACCGGATGGTAAACTGGACACATTTCTTGTTTTATTATAGAGCGTGCTGAGTTTTGTGTCATTAAATAGCCTGAACAGTACAATTGAGGGTGACTAACAATAACCTATTCCAAATACAAATAAGTCACGAGAATTGCAGATAATGTTAGATTCATTTGGTTGCAAAAACGTCATAAATGATTGAACACGCATCAGCCACTCTTCTGAAAGCTTTCTGGATTTATTCGTAACTAACAGCATTGAAGACAAGGTACTATCGGGTGTTCTCTCAGCAGCCGTGAGTGACCACTTACCTATTTATATGCTTTGTAAACACGAAGAAATTATGAAAAGAAGTGTGAATCATTCTGAGTCATTTATTGTTCAAGAGATAAATCCGAGAAACTAAATAACTTTAGAGAAAAAACCAAAAAAATAAATTGGAACCCTGTCTTTGAATGTGCAGAAGCTATGAAAGCCTACAACATTCTCCTTTCTTTCCCTAATGAGCCCAGAGAACCTGCTTTAGGTTGAAAATAATAAAGAAATTCAGGAAGATACGTAAGCCCTGGCATACAGATGAATGTCTCAATATGATAAGAAAAAAATGCGTTGTATTGCGTATTTCTGAACACAAAAAAACGCGCAGACTTTCGTGCTTATAAAAAATACAGAAACTTTGTGACAATGTTTTTACAGAAAGCTATAAGCAGCTATTTTAAAAACCTCTTGGGGAAACCGGACGCTCATGGTAATGAAATCTGGCGCGAAATGAACAAACTATTACAATGGGGAAGCCGCCAAAATGATGAACTTGAAATAATAAATAATAATGAAGCATTTAAACGACAAGATTTGGCTAAAAAGTTAAATGAATATTTCATAAATCTAGTTCATAGCGTCCACGATGAAATTGGCACAAGCTTCCTGGACACACAGATTACACAGTGCTTTTTTTTTTGAGCTGGCATCTCCGGAGGAAATATTCTTAGTATTTTTATCACAAAAAAATAGCAAAGCACGTGATATAGATGGAATTCAAGGTGAACCTATTAAGTTTGTACTCGATCTCCTTGTACCAGTTTTCACCCTTATGTTTAATACTTGTTGGTCTGCAGGTGTTTTTCCAGACAAAATGAAGCTGGCAAAGGTTTAGGTGTTGTATAAATATGGAGACAGAAATGATTTATCCAATTACCGACGAGTAACAATATTACATGTTATTTCAAAAGGTCTGGAAAAAGTTATTTGTAATAGAGTGAGAACGTTTTGCTATACGTTTTCTATTATAACGTCTCAGCGGTACGGTTTTCGAAAGCAGATGTCGGTCGAACTGGCTCTACTGACGCAAAAAGATACATACTTGATAGATTTGACGAAAGTTAACCCTTGGCATATTTGTAGATTTTTCGAAGGCGTTCGACAGGATTAATCATACTAGTTTATTATGCAAATTAGCACAGTATAGATTTAGTGGAATACCTCTAGAAATACTAAAATTATATCTAGAAAAAAGACAACAGTGCGTCGCTATTACAGGCGAATATTCATCTTTCTTTGCTTCCTGTGAAGGCAGGGTTTCGCAGGGCAGTATACTGGGATCGAACTTATTCAATCTTTATATTCACAATTTTTTAAGCATTAGCGATCAAGCATATTTAGTTATCTATGCAGATGATACCAGCATTTTCTTTCAGTCCAAGGAGATTAAAGTACTCGCAAGCTTAGCTAATACTACCCTTTATAGATTGTTTCAATGGAGCGCTGTAAATTCCTTAAAAAGAAACGCAGCGAAAACCAAATGTATTTTATTTGCGCCCGTGCAAAAGCAAATAAATCGTTGCATGGAAATCTGTTTTGACTATTCATAAATAGAGCTTGCGAAACAGGTTAAAACAGTAAGTCATTTTTAGCGAAAATTTAACTTGGGACGCTCATGTTGACCTTGTAGCTGAATAGTTGGCGAGGGCATGTGGAATGATCTGCAGATTGCGACAGATGATCCCATCGAAACTCAAGCTTATTCTATATAATGCCTCATTCCTCCCACATATAAACTACTGTAACCTTATTTGGGGGACAACATCTCGAACAAACATTCAAAAATTACTTTTAATGCAGAAAAGAGCTATCCACCATATTGCAAAATGCCCCTTGCGATTTTCGTACGCGGGCACCTTAAAACACACAAATGAGCAGTTTCTTCGAATGAGTCGCCTAAGAAAATCCTTGCAGGTGCCGTACAGCGTAAGGCAAAAAGAAATATGGGATTTGCCATTTTCTCGAACCAATAATGGTTTCAACAGGTTGCAATATCGTGTGCCATTTCTGCTAAATAGCCTTCAAAAGAGACATGTAGACCCGAGCATCATGACTAGAAAACAATGGAAGGAATTTTTAATGACGAACGTTGGTCTACATATTTAAAAAAAAGAAAGAAGAAAAATATTATAATGTAAACGTTTTCTCTTATTTCGCAGCATACTTGTTTTTGTATTAGGTTTGTATGATTCTTTTATATCTCTGTACGTCCTAAGTGAAAATGGTCTAAATTGTACCATAAATGCATTTTCTTTTCTTTCTCTTTTGCTGTATATGTTTTCAAACATGTTGGCCTGTACGTGGGATGCTATTTTACGCGAATACATTTGTCTTGCTTTTTTCTGTGAGATGGAACACATATAGAAGCAGTATGTAATTACCGTTAGTGTAAAACCTTCGCGCTGTCAATCAAACAAGAGCAAGGGCCTCGTCAAGCTGCTTGTAGCAGCTGTTTTGCTCTTGTCCCAGCATTCTTTTTGTTATACGCGGATGAATACTGTTCTGATTTGATTTGATTTGAAAATCAAACGGTTGCCGCGGGGCCTCAGTGGATATGGCACTCTGCTGCTGGCCCAAAGGACGCGGGTTTGATCCCGGCCGCGGCAGTCGAATTTCGATGAAGGGGAAATTCTAGAAGCCCGTGTACTGTGCGATATCAGTGCACGTTAAAGAACCCCAGGTGTTCAAATGTCCGGAGACCTTCACTACAGCATCCGTCATAGCCTTAGTCGCTTTGGGACGTTAAACCTGCATAAAACATAAATTCAAAACAAAGTCCATGAAATGGATGGAGTGTTGCCGCTGGTGTTGAAGACTATGAGGCGGCGGGTCTGGTGGATATTCGTTGCTGTCCGTGCTTAAACCGCTCAGTGACTGGTTGCAGCGAAGCTTCTAATAGATTGCTGGTGACGTAGACGGGACATATGGCGTTAACTGAGACGCATGTACCGGTCGATGCTGATTGAGTAGGCGCTGTGAGAGCGCCGAAACATGTAAAAGTTTTGAATGCTGTCACTGTTGACTGCTCGATGAGGCGAAAACTTTCCTAACACACAATTTATTCTGGTTTGACGCATACTTTCTTTGTCGGCACCCTACTCTATGGCAGGCTGCCTCACTGCCCACCGGATTTTGGGTAGCCTACCAAGGTGTATTTACTGGAATTCACTTCACCAATCGCCTGCCTGCGGTAACTATCTTTTTCGTAGCCTAAGAATACCCAACCCCTCCCGAGCGGCAGCCGAGAAAGCAAGCAAGAGTCTCTGGAGGCTGTGCAGGTAGCACAGGAGAGAGGAGTTGAAAGAAACACGCGGGGCGCAGCGGATGGAGGCGGCGAAAAGTGACCGAGGGAGGCCGTCATATGTAGAATTTTGAGTTCACAATAAAAGGTTTGCTTGAGGGTTATTTTTCAGTGTGTTCTTCTTCACGGCCATATTCTACTTCGAGCTTGTAGAATGGTATGGCGCCTGAGTGCAGGGCTCGCGGCGGTGGTAGAAACCGCGCATTATGTGTGCAATATATACTATACATATACTCTGCTGGCAGTAATGAAGAGGTCGTAGATTATGTGACTTAGATGACAAGTGGACAATAAGCCATGCAAAATAATGGCTACAAAGCGCTTCCGCACCAAATTCGGATTTCCCGTAAATACACAAGTTCACCGCCACCCTTTTGCATGCTTTCCAAAAACTTATCACAAAAAAATGCACGCCTTGGAACGCTTCCCACGACCCGAACTAAGCGTACTGCTTATATTTCCTAGGGAAGGTATCGCCATGTTATTCACAAGTTATTCGACTTAATTGCTAAAAGGCCTCAACAAAAATCAGCGCATAATTTTCGACTGCATATTAGTATCACTTGGCAATGCAAATCGCCATAAGTATGATGTTATCATCTACGTTGCCCGAATGATCAAGGAAATGAAGCTTAGTTCAGTTTATGGTGTTTAACGTCTCAAAGCGACTCAGGCTATAAGGGACGCCGTAGTGAAGCGCTCTGGAAATTTCGACCACCTGGGGTTACTTAGCGTGCACTGACATCGCACAGTTCTCGGGCCTGTAGAATTCCGCCTCCATTGAAATTTGACCGCCAAGGCCGGGATCGAACCCACCTCTTCGGGGTCATCTGCCAAGTGCCATAACAACTGAGCCACCGCGGCGGCAAAAAAAAAAACCCCAAAATATTTAAGCTAACATGGTGCAACGCCTGGCGTATTATCAAAGTCATCTTGCTGGTATATCATGGTGTATTGTGCGTTATTTTTTGCCCTTAAGAGGCGCATGCCGTTTGCACTTAACTGGAACAGTGGGTTCCGGGCGATTTATTAAGGCAAAGCGTTAAGGCTCTCTATCTACAGAAAATCTACTGTCGTCATCGCCGGCGGTGGTGTTGTGATCAAAGAAAGGCCACCTACCAACTAGGCCACATGAACTTGTGACTTCGTCACCATTTTCTCATTTAATGGTGAACAAATTAATTACTCCGGCAGATAACTGCTAAAGTAAGGATTTGCCGCGAGAGGTTGCTAAGGAAAAGCCATCTGTTAAAGCCCACCGGTGGCAGCACCTGCCATCGCAGACTAAAAACTGAACTCCATTTGCCCATTTTTATATTAGTGACATGAAGAAAGAAATGAAAACTGACATGCACCACTGAAAGCACTAAACATTTTCATACGTGCCTTAAACACATGGGTGAGATGTACGCTCACACGCGTCATGAACCGCGACACCATACACTGTTTGAATAGCGAGCATTCGGCCAGCCCAGCCAACAAAAGCTTCGCACGCCTTCCAATCTCCTCGCAATGAAGAAAAAAAGTTTTGTAACCAAGCAGTAAGCCCGACACGCATTATACACATACGGCGAATATACACACATCTGCACTGAATTCTTCGGTAAACATTTTTCACACACTCCAGCAGCGGAGTCCAGGGGACATGAGATTAGGTGTGGGGGGTCATGTGCCGATTCCACGACACGCTCAGGACCTTTTGTTTCCAGCTATATAATATTTCTAACGAACCACTATTAGTTGCGCTCTAACGGGGGCTGTTCATTAGCTGTAGGAGATAGAGTTACCGCACCAGGACGTATTATCGCTCAAATTTTTCTATTGAGTGACCACACTCACACGAAGTGTTGCGCTACCTTCCTTTCGTGTGAAGTCAGCCGCATTGGCAAACTGCACCCTTCGTTTGATGTTAGGTGGGCTCCACCGAAAATGCAAACCAAGTGACGATCGCAATTTAATGGGACGCTCATTTATTTATTTATTTATTTATTTATTCAAGGTACCTACAGCGCCTTGAGAGGCATTATTGTAGGGGGGGGGGGGGGGGGGGGGTAAGTACATTAACAGTAAAATTCAATACAGCACAAGAGAACAAAACAGAAATAAAAGTTACAGAAAAATGATAAGAACTTCCAAAAAGATAAAAGCATTCTGATTGCACCCGAGACACAGAACCAACACTGACAGCAGCATAATCAGAATATTGCAAGGTCAATTGCTGCCTGGAAATTCTCGCTCTCAAACACTTCATTAGGCAGCAGATTCCAGTCACTTATTGTGTTGGGAAAAAATTAATATTTAAATGTATTGATCCGGCAGTTATACCCTCTAATTTTCATGGTATTGTCCCTTCTACTCGAAACGTAGTGAGGTTGCCTTAAATAGAGGCTTTTATTAATTCCAGTTTTATTATTGTAAATGTCGTACAAAAACTTTATTCTAAAAACTTTTCTTCGGTGGGATAATAACTTCCAACCAAGAGCTTCCCGAAGTTCAGAACCTCTAACCTTAATGTTGTAATTCCCAGTTACGAACCTTGCTGCCCGCTTCTGAACTCGTTCTAGCTTGTCCTTTAAAATATTTGTGAACGGGTCCCAACATACGCATCCATATTCGAGAATTGGCCTGACATTCGTAAAGTACAATGTTTCTTTTAGGCGTGGAGTCGCATGTTTAAAGTTTCTTTTAAAAAGGTTGAGAACGCAGGAAGCCCTGGCAGTTATCGCGTCGACGTGTGCGGTCCAATCCAACTTCGCTGTAAATGTGATACCGAGATACTTTACTCTGTCCTTTGTCTGTAGAACAGATTGATTTAGATTATAGTTGCCCCATATCTTCTTTTTTTTTGTTTGTGAACTGCATGAGGTAACATTTACTGGTGTTGAGAGTCATCTTCCATTTGTCACACCACGCACATACCTTGTCAAGGTCAGACTGCAACAGTATGGTATCATTTGCACACGTTACAGAACGGTAAAGAACACAGTCATCAGCGTACAGCCTAACACGGGAGCACAGTTCACTCGGCAAATCATTTACAAAAACAAGAAACAACAAAGGCCCAAGTACTGAGCCTTGCGGCACACCCGATAAAACCTGAACAGACTGCGAAGTGCTCATTGGCTGATAACAAAATCTACACTGTCACCGAGATGTAAGAGGCAAAACAAACTTAAAAAATTGAGCGTACACGTACAGGGTAGCAGAACGCGCCGTCGACCAACTTTGTCATTTGCATCGGTGTTTATACCGATCGGCTAACCCCTTTATTTGACGTTACTAACACTCAGAAGTGATGTTGCACCTTAATTTGCAGCCGTGATGCGAATTAGTCCTCACTAGATAATTTAAAATATTTTGGCTTTTCCCAGGCGCTGAAAGTAAAATGCGCATTGTACAGTGTATGTTGAATGATCGCGCCAAGCATTTTTGATTTTAAATTCGTCACGCTCTGCTGGGAGAAAAATGGCCAGCAGTTTAGCATTTATAACCACGAAGTATTGTGCGAAGTCACTGTTTTTTACAGGTGGACACTACGACCACGCACATGAAAGCGGGCTTGAGGTGCCCACTTACCCGTGGGGCCAGTTATGGCCGTCCTCAATTTTTACAACGTCAATGCCGATTTAGCCAATGCGCATATCTCTCACTTGCACCACATAGTTCAAATCGTGAATATTACTTTGATAGTAGTAGAAGTTCATGAAGGCGATGTGCAATGCACAGCGCGAGGGTGTGCTGGAGTTCAACATGAGGCAAGTTGGGCAGTGGCGATAGCATAGTACTTCCTCAAAGTTGCCTGAGATGCCGCCATGAGTTCGAATACCAGTAGCGGATGTTTATTTCACTTATTTTATTTATTCATTTCACTTGGCACAAACCCAGACAGATCGCAAGATCTTGCCTAGGTGCTACCCATCGGCATAGTGCTTTCGTGCTAATGAAGGAGCCGCGTCCTTCCCTCCCACAACAAGCGGCCACTTACTAACTGCCTCAATTGCGTAATACCTCTTTGCAGTTTGCTTCGTTCTGTGAGTACCTCTTTTTTTTCAGAAAGCCGTATTGCGCAACAAATCATAGGATGTTTCAGTGCCTACGCTAATTCTTTTCAACAGTACTCCTTTCAGCAATAGTTGCATGACTATGGTGATGATATTTTTGTCGGGCGTATGACGAACTCACGATTCTGAAAACCACAATCCTTCCATGAGATCCTCGGTGAGCTACTCAGTAGGATTAAACCAGCTGACAAATGTGATAGCCCCTGAATGTGACGCTCGTCATGCACTACTCCTATCAAGCAAACTCGACCACCAATGAGAGCACAGCAGTTATCGCCAGAATCTAAGTTTTGCAGGAGTCAAACAAAGATCGAGTCATAGCGAACCATCTGCATGAAATATGTGAAAGATTCGGATTTAACAAAGATTCTGCACGCGGATAAAATTTTGAAGTGGAATAGAGCTCATACCCAAACAATTTTGCTGCTTGAAACTGTTTACTTTTAAACACACAACTATGTCAGTTACAAAGACTACAGTAATAGCGCGCTTCAGGATACATGCCGAGAACGAGTGCACCTCGATTTGCACGGTGTGAGCGAGCTATACTCCTCAATCTCAGCTGTTGGAATTGCACCCCCCTATGTCGGCTGATAAGACGTCAATAACAACGATTACACCTGGCCATACACGAACATGCTATCTTAAATTTTTGTTCAACTTTTTAATAAATGCAGGTGAAGCGGCTGAGCTCAGCTTATTCGTGCTACCGCACATCTGGACATTTGAAGTCGCAAGCGTTAGAATACGCGGTCGGGCGCCTAGCAGCTAGCAGAAACACATGTTGCTGGAGAATATATGCAGAGATGACATTTGATTTTGCCTAAGAGACGTCTGATGTTGCAATGAACCTTGCTTTTTAGACATCTTGCCGACATTGAACAAATGCTGGCGTTTGCTGAGCATGTAATTATATCCCTGAAGGTATGTGCCGAAATCTTATCTGCCGGCGCGTACATGGTAGTGTGTTGTGGGTGCCAAGATGATTATGTTTTGCAGGGAAACCTTTTTTTAGAGAGCATGTCTGGTATTATTTGTGGTTTGATGAATAAAAGCAGTTCTAAACTTGGTTCTCACTCAACACAGAAATTAGTTTGGCACATATAAGCTTGAGCGCCAACAGTGAGTCTTAATTGCAAGATGTAGAACGTGATTGTTCAAAAGAAAAATTAGAACAACATCATCAAGAAGCCCCTCACTGTGCGCCTGTTTCTTCTCTGCCGAGCGGTCTGCATCTCATATTTTAATCAGTAATAGGCTTCCCTCGAAATTTATGGTTCCAGTTGTCAGGCAGCGAGATTGCTTCCTGCCATCTGCGTGCACGTAGAAATTTTGCTAGTGGTGGCAAAAGAAAACTGACTTTGGTTAAGACTGATGTATTTGTTCCAGGTCTTAGAATGAATAACAAAAAGCTGGGCAGTAACGTAAACGTACTTTCATTAGAGAAAACAAGACGATAACTGTTCATTGAATTTCTTCCATGCCAATTGGATTATTAAAATTAAGTTGGCACAGATTCTCTGCATAATATTCAAAGTTTTCTTATAATTGAAGCAATAGCGAAAATTTATTTTTCGTTGGCTGAGTGGTTATGGCGCTCCGCTGCCGGTCCGAAAGACGCGGGTTCGATCCCGGCCTCGGCGGTCGATTTTCGATGGAGGCGAAATTCTAGAGGCCCGTATGCTGTGCAACGTCACTGCACGTAAAAGTACCCCGGGTGGTCGAAATTTCTGGAGCCCTTCACTACGGCGTCTCTCATAGCCTGAGTCCCTTTTGGACGTTAAACCCCCATAAAACCATAAACCATTGTTATCCCTTGCCATTAAAGCCTACTTCCTCACATTTTTGCCTTTCTAAGCACGATGGTGTACAAAGTAGACGTCCAGGACGTGCTTTCTTTTGTTTTTTTTATTTCCTCGCCCCTTTCCTCCAATGTAAGGTAGCAAACCGAATGCTCTTGCGGTTAACCTCCTTGCCTTTTCCTCTTCTTCTTCCTCCTCCTCCTCCTCCTCCTGACGTTATGGCATTTTTGAATCTCCTTTTTTTTTGTCAGTACAATGTAATCGCTTTTGGCACCAGAAACTACTGCGAAATGTTTCTAAGACATCGTCTAAATAATGCCGCTTGTTGGGACTTGGTGGATCTAGGTTTCATTATGATCAGCTTTTTCACCGCAGTGCTTGTTTCTAAAGAAGAGGATGAAACGTTTGCTGAAAACTTCCATATATTGTGGCACTGCAAAAAACACACTTCTTAAAAACACATGGTTTACCTTGTGCATTAAAGAGGGCACTGGGGGCACTTAAATTTAAAGCGTCATAGACACGAATTTATATTCTCACCGTTTTACGCACCGACGGACGCCAGAAGTACTTTGCACAGAACGTTTTATCTCTCGATAGATGAAAGATGACAACTGACTTTTTTAATCAATTCAGCCAACTCGTACCAAAACTCAATGTTCTCTTCACATGGGAATCAGCGTTCGCACAGAACTCTGTAACTGCGTGCACATGTTCTAATGGTATTCCTTATGGATTGTCGCTGTTCTACTGCCACAAGGATTAAAAGAGAATGTTAGAACTGACGTCACGGCCGGATAAATAATTGCAGATTAAGAAAAAGTGCCTTCCAAAGCAAATGTTCGCATGTGGGTCCCGATTAAGTAGAGTTGTGGTTTGTGCAATTCGACTGATGATAACGTGCGTGTGGGTATCTCATCACACCAGAGTTTCTCTAATCTTTCCCCGAAAAACAAAACGGAAGCAGCTCTATTCATTCTTTGTACAAAATAGTTAACCTTACTAGTAGAATTGGAACACAAAATGGAGCGCCGAGAGAAAATAGCCCTGACTGGTGTATATTACAGAAGGCACGTGATGTATGGAGATTACGGTTGAAGTAACAGAAGCGTACACCCCGCAGTGCTTGCTAAAATATGCACCTCGAGGTGTGCGTATGTTTTTTCTACTTTTCTATCTTGTACGAAAGCAACCTCAAGGGCCCCCCAATTCAAAATAATATATTTTCGCAGCACGACATCATCCTCAAAAACGGCTCTAACACCACAATTTTTCACTTAGTAGACCTAAGTGTTTATGCTAGCTTCGATACGCACGATACGGTAATAGTTTTTTATTGTTCTTTTGTTGCTATGCGTGCAGTGGAAAACTTAGATGACGTGAACATGCACTGGACATTGGAGGGAAAACGAACGAAAGAGTAATGCTATTACCGAAGAAAGTGCTCTTTGTTAAGTTTCATCTAAAATTCATAACCCAAATTCCCCTGAGATTTGCCAGAATTTTCTTTCCCAGTTTCATTTGCCCAGATAGTTTTACAGCTCTCGAGAAAATAGGCTCATTCAAGCCAAATTGCCACAACTTACGGCAAGTAGCGAAATATCATGAGGCCCCAACGTTTTCTTCTTTTAACCACGAATATCAAATTATATCACTGTGTTCACTTGGTCGGGGGTGTGGGCGGCCGTTATAAGACAAATTAGTTATATTGCAGCATGATTACATTCGCAAAAATTAACGATGTAAGATGCCCTCAAAATGAAAATTAAATTAATGACCTGATCACCAGAAAAATGTGCACGAGGTCACATGCTAATAACTTATTTTTTTTCTAGAGCTGGTGCTCATGAAGTTTGAAGCAGTACTAAGCACTAATAGCGCACGTTTAGAAATAAAGCTCTGAGACGAAATTAGTACACTCCATAATAAAAAAAAAATATTGCCAAACCCTTCTCACCCTTTGCACCGCATTCATCATCTGGGGATTTCTTTAGTGATTATTTTTCTCTCTCATATCACTTGACAAATTGACCTCCCATTAGCTGCCAAGAGCTTTCGGTTGGATGCAGCCTCTTTTCATTTCTTTCTTTTCAAAAAGTCTGAAGCATTTCGTTTCATGCCTTGAGACTCCATAGGGACATTAACTTTCGTGCTGGCGCTTTAAAAATTGTACAAGAGAGGAGAACAGCCTGAAACGAAAAACTATTTTACTGCACTTTAGTTGCGCTCCACTATGCTCTGAATGTAGCCGCACTTATACATAAAGTATTCTCATATTTTAAACGCTGCGGTCTCATCGTAATGTTGGCGGATGGTGAAAACTTATATCCACGTATCTAAAAACGCATCAGCAGCATTGTACTGTCAACAGCAATTTCGTGTATACCACCTGTGACCAGGTAGCTCGCATTTCTTGAGGCGCATTGCGCCTGTTTCTCAAATTAAAGAACACACGCGCTGCTAGTAGGAGTAGTCAATTCCTCGCCTGTCACGACGGCAGGTGCTGCCGGCGAATGGAGCCGAAATGAAGTCTTGCCGAACGCGAGCGGTATAGACATTTGCTGACAGTACAATTCTTAGGGCGTGTGAGTGTACAGCAACAGAAAAAATTAACTTCATCCCTGCACGCTTCTTACTCAGGTGAAGCATTAAATACTAAAAGTTCTTTAGCTTTAACAAAAGCTGGAAGTAGCGAAAGTGGTCAACGAGCTCAAGGCGTTATTTCTATGCTGGCCTTAGAGCTTAACCATGTGATAAGCGAAAGGCGGGAGAAGGGTGGAAACACTGCTTAAAAACTATAGCTGTGTGCGCTGGCAACAGTGCCAAGAGTCATTAATGTGCGAGGCATATTCATCAATAAAAGCTTACTGAAGAAATAATTTTCATCACGATTTGTGCTAGGGCAATTAAAAACAGCTCAGTGATGTACAACTTCTCGAGCTGCGTTTATTGGAGAGCTGTGCTCTGGTAACACTTTTATTTTCTGAAATAATCGATAAAATGAGCAAAACAAAATAAATGAAAATAGCAGATAAACACGACAATTAAAGCAAAGGCCATCTGCTGGCGGTACATACAACCGAGAATAATTTGGGTCACAGTTCAGTGCTGCGTTGCGAACTGTAAAACTTCTTCAGCGAAATAGTGTACAAAATTTGTTGCCGCATAAACATGGAAGGAAAATGAAGAAGCTCTTCTGTTTAAAGAACAACACGCACTATTTTTTTTATCTTCAATTCAGTTCTGAAGAGAAAAATAATTGCCTGCAATAGGGGAAGTTGCAAACTTGTGGGGTGATAGAACGCGTCGGCTGGCAGTCGAAAGTCCTCTTTACTTGGGGGGTTGTTTTTTCTGACAACACAATCCCTACAATTTATTGACGTTATCACTGGACCGAGCAGGATGTAATAAAACGCTGTAACCAGGATATACATATTTTCTTTTTTTTTTCTTCGAGACTGGTAAATGTGTCAGTAGTGCCTCAGGTTTCTCCCGAAGCAGCGAGATAATGAAAAACTCACCTTTCTCTTCAGCTTGTTTCGGTCGGCTCATGTATACAACGCCTAAGAAATTGAAAACTAGACTAAGGTGAGAGAAGTGATCAAGGCCGTTATATTTATGAATATAACAAGCTGTAACAGCTGCGAACAAAACGTGAGAATCTCTAAAACAGCAGTAAACGACACCAGAGGACATGGTGTTGCGGCTGTGGTTGGGAGACTACCAAATACGGATAACATAAAAAAGCCTTTCTGCGGGGTGTGATTGGGTGTGTAAAACCTCCTAGTCAGATTGAAGTCTGTGTTTTTCTTTGGGGCTGCATTACCTTTGCTTTTTTTCATTTCTATGATCTAGGTGACATCTGCTCTCGAGAATTCGGGGGAAAAAGCTGCTGTGCTCATGAATGGAAAAGACAAAGATTTTTGTCGTAGACAAAAGGACCATTAGGAAACACTGTTTCTTGAGAAGGAAACGAAATGCTTCCTGTCTTTGATTAGAGGGTACATATTGTTATTTAGTGAGCAGTTAAGGTAAGACGCTTATGTTAGACGTAAAAGCACTGACTAAAATTTGACTCTTTTTATATAATGCCTTTTATGTCTTCAATTGTTAACACAACATAAGAAAAAAGAATGGTTAATGAGTTTTGCCAAGCTCCTACAAGAACCACATTCTACCCACTGCACATTCTACGACACATAGAACACAGCAACGCTGAACAATCCAATTCATGTGCAAGATATTATTATTATCGCGGTTATTGCTGTTCAGGAAACAGGCGAGACATTATAAGTACAGTAGCCTGCTGCGCATTCAAAGTGGATGTTTCAACTTGGTGCCGCGAAGCTGGCGATTCTGTCTCTGCACGGCTGTACGTAACTGCCGCCGTGACACCGCCGCATTCTTTCTGCTTTGCGCGCTAACTTCGTGAAGGCAGTCGCCGCCTTGCCGCGACCCGCGCCAACTTCCCTCATCAGCTGCAGTTTAAGACTTCATTAGAATGCGGCGACCATCTGCATGAGGTCCTTGTACACTTTAAATTGATAGATCGCTGGGAGTCCTCATACCACTACTAGCGCAGTGGTGCAGCTGTTAAGCGGTGAGAGACTGCCCTGGGATGGCAGGTGCTGCCACCGGCGGGTCTTGTGCGATTTAGGTTGTGCCGACGAACCTCGCGCGACCAATCACTAATTTAAATGCCACTTGCTAGGTTGCACGAGGACGTCATTTGGGTGTGTGTGTCACACACACACACACACACACACACACACACACACACACACACACACACACACACACACACACACACACACACACACACACACACACACACACACGCGCGCGCGCGCGCGCGCGCGCGCCTACAAAAATATATATTTATTCATCGTGCTTTTGCTCGTCAAATTAATCATGTTTCTGAGTCGTGCGAGAGGCGTATATTTAGAACGGGAATGCTAAATGCCCTCAAATGTTCTCGAAAAATTCAAGTTTATCGAAATGCGGACATTCACTTGTTACGTGCTGGCAAGGAATTTTCTGTCATTTCATCCTCCAGAATATTTCACCACAGCCTAAGTCTTCATCACTTGTTATAGCAAGGATCGTCAGTAGTGTCATCGTCGATCATAACGACCAGTTTTTCTAAATTTACACCCATCTACATCTTCGCGCACTTACATGCACGCCTCACTTGATGTTTTTGCATTGCATTCTGCTTCTTTTGAAATGTAGCCGTAGTGTCTGGGTTTGAACCAAATGCTTTTTCTGTCTCTAGCAGGATGCAGTAGCCAGTGAACCACATCGGCGTGTTTTTGAGAAATATAGCCCCTGCCGAAAGAGAGAAATCGCTTTCAATATTCAGGGTCATAATATCAGTGTATTATATGGAGAAATTTAGGAATAAACAAAATAAAAGCATGCCTTGCAGACTAATACGAATAATCATAATCACAAGCAGGATCAGAAGATAACTGTCGCAATGCAGGCTGAAAATGCACTTTCTAGAAATATTTATAAAAAAACGCCCTTTCTTTTACAAAACGAGTTGATATGAGGCAGGAATCCGCGAATAATCAATATGTAAAGCTGCACGATATCCATCGACAGGGGAGCGAGTCCGATAGAACACGAATACGCTTCCAGAAATCGCATTTTTTCGCAACCGCAATCGGCACCGAGACACGCTACGCGAATGCGTTCTCATAAAACCGCATGACGAAGCTCGGTGGAGGGACCAGCGACACGGTCGGTCAGTTCGCCCGGGGGGCAAAGGCAGGCATCGAATTTTCCGCTCTAAAGTGGGGGGGTGACAGCTGAGCTGCACCAGACAAGGGGCCCTTTCTGAGAGCGCCAGTGGCGACGTCTCCGGCGGATTCCTGAAAAGATGGAAACAGATCACCACAGATATGGTGCTCGAGACTTTCCGGTCAAAGCCCAACCGAGCGCCTAACTGGCTTTCATGCCTGTTCACACGCAAGTCCTACAGCTGTCGGTCTTGGTACAACCACTACGCATGTGCGTTGTATCGACCGGTCACCGGCCGTGCTGCAGTACTGAGCCGTGGGTACCGCATTTCACGAAGAATCTATAGCGTGTATCACGAGGGTATTCAGGCGTGAAGCGCCTGAGTTTGGTGAAGAGGGCTTCGGTGGCTTGTAAAAATTGATTGCTGTACGTGCCCTTAAAATCTTTTGAGGCGTCGCTCTCCTCCAGACAGCGGACATGGGTGTGCTCTGTGTTTGCTTAAGCAATATCGCGTAGTTAGATTAAGCGGCCTCTTGGGTCGTTGAGGGCTCTGTGAAGATGGGTAACAGGTGTTGGTCTGTTATCAGCATGCGATGACAAGGGTAGAGCTACTCACGATAAAGCTGGAGAACTGCTGCTTTTTTTATCCAACCTAAGTCATGGACGCAAGAGTTGCGGTACAACATTATACTGCAGAGAATAACATTCGATAGGGTAGGAACTTGCTCAGCCCAAAGAAACATGCAGACAAATACTGTGCAGGAGCAAACGCCGTCCCCTTTTACATACTTTTACATGGCGGCAAGCCGATGTAATCATAGCGGCATGAAAGCTCGTGATAGCATGATTTTATGGCGGACGGCCTGGCGCAAGCGCTCCCGTCCGCGTCAGTGCACAGTTTGTCGTCTTCTCGTCACGTCCTGAGTTTCATCGTCACTTTCATTCTTCTACTTCGCGCGATCAGGACAATCGCTGGTTGTCTCCGGGTCGTGTCACGGACTAGAAGAGGACGATCTGTGCAGTGACGTGGTCGGAAGTACTCGTGCCAGGGCGTCCGTCATTAAATCATGCCATCACCACCTGTCATGCCGTTCCGATTTCATCGACTCGCAACCACTTAACAGTATTAATGTCTTCTGCACGATATACTTGACTGGACTGTTAAATGTTTTGTATGAATGCATGAGCTAGCAAGCACGTCAGCAAATTTTTGCACCCGTCATCTGTAGTCCCCGAAGACTCGTGAAATGTGGTGATTAATATTTCAACACATCTCTTGGACTGTACTTTCAAGGTTGCGTCAAGAAATATTTCCGCAACGCAGTTGGTTCATGCAGGGGGAGATGGATTTCAAATGTGACGTTCTCACTTGCACACTTTTCACCGTTAAAATAAAATCCTTAAAGATTGTACTGTCGAGATCTGTTCCTTATCGCCTTCTTGTTGATCAAGGGCTGCACTTTTTGAAACATCGAAGAGCATATATGATGGGGTCAGCGGGTTCTCCAGCTGCGATAACTAAAATGGGTGATATTTAGAGTCGAAGATAAACAATGTGTACGCTTTTCAACACAGCGCGGCATTGTACTTGTTCTCAACATAACATTCAATCATCACAGCTTCACAGTAAGAGAAGAACGCATATTTCTTGGCGTTGTAGTTTATGAAAAACTGGGCGCCTACACCAAGCAATTACGGCTAAATTAAGGCAATGTACTCAACCTGCTGAAAATCCTGTCGCACCAGTCTTAGGGAATTGACCGATATTTACCATTTGAGTAATCTCAATAGCTTCGCTCTATCGCGTATTCACATAAGGCCTGTTCCCCATGAGTCAGAGTTGTTCTGCCTTAAATATGCTTTACCCTGCGTTCCAAGACAGATTCCGTCTAGCCACTAGTGGTTATCGAGCTAGCCCCATTGAGAACCTCTATTTTTGAGGTGGCCTAGTGACCACCCGAGAAAAGACACATGTTTATAACTGTTAAATACGCCATAAACCTATTATCCGAAGTGGACCGTCCATGAAATCAGCATTTGCGCGACACGAGTCATAGACAACTGTTCTCAAGATTACCACCCTTAACACTACCATTCCCGATCAGAGTCGTCAAGCTTGGCGGTAACCTAGAGCCCACTAGTTTACAATTTTATAATGAGCTCCTTTAAACATATAGTTGCTCTATTAGAACTCGATTATGTT
The DNA here is from genome assembly GCF_052857255.1 of Amblyomma americanum. NCBI lineage: Eukaryota > Metazoa > Arthropoda > Arachnida > Ixodida > Ixodidae > Amblyomma > Amblyomma americanum. The sequence continues at coordinate 70,337,309 of NC_135498.1, read as the reverse complement.
CACTGTGACATATCCTTAGTAGAGGTGAGCACAGACGGTTGTCGATTGGAGCGAAATATAAAACAGTACTCCTTTATTTGTATGCAAACTACCAGAGCACTGAATTTTACAGGAACTCCTGAAAGTCTTGTGGGCGGCTCTTGGCCCACAATTGTCTAAATAAAAAAAATGACGCAGCTGCCCGAACATTATGGTACCCTTTTGGCCGTAAGGCTCAATTTCAAAAAATAAAATGTTCAGGACGTTAACCTGCTCAAGCTTCATAGTTGCTGTATGGGCTATATGGTATGAAAGATGTCACAAGAACCAAGTAATTCGCTCCTGAAATGCTTTTTGCCAAACATATTGAAGCAGAACATAGAAGTGCGCTGGGTGCCCGGTCATCATAGCATACAAGTCAATGATTTACACAATATACTTGCTTTTCTATCTGTTCTTCCAAGGTATCGTATCAGTGATAAAACCATACCAGGATGAAAACATACCAGTTTAGTAAACGCAAACGTTACGTGCTTGCGTTGAATCTAAGTTCACGCGGTCCACTTCAAAGTCGTCGAAGCGTCGGTGCCAGTCTACACCAATGCTCTCGTCCTACCATATGCTAGCCTTCCCGGTCAGCTCACTTAGTAGATCGACTGCTCCGGCGAGGTGGTGGTACCGGGTTCGAGCCCCGGGCCAGGACAAATTTTCCTTCTGCTACGAAGTTTCAGTAGAAACTAAATATTCCCTTAATGGCCGCATGGAAGCGTGTGGGTGGATGTCAGTGAGTTGTTACTTCTCTTTTATAACTATCTGATGAGAGGGAAGCTTGGTTTCCAGGACAGGGACCGGAGAGTGCGAGGATGAACGCCACTTCTGCGCTGGTGTAAACTGGCCCAAAAGATTCACGGGAAATGAGAGTGAACGCAATAACTTAACGTCAGTGTTTTATGGATCAACTGCTTTTTGGCGTCTTCTTTGGGGGGAACATTACATCGACTCAAGTAAACGCAGCTTGCCCTGATTAACAGAAGGTTGATAGCGTGCACAAAATTCTTGGCCTAACACTACTTTACTCATTGCACTTATACTGACGTTCACTCATGATCTCTGGCAGCCACCACACTGTAATTCATTGAGAATGCATCCTGTCAGTTCGAAAGAGAAAAGCAAAGTGGACAGCTGTTAGGCATGCCGTCGAAGCTCGACCTTTAATTGCTCTCCGACCAGGAACCTTGCGTTATGTTAACAGATCCGGATCTTTAGGAGCTTTACCATCGTGGTTTATCTAATAAATATTGTCACGAAGTAAATATTGTTTGCGAATTTTTGAAGAATGAACAAACAAACACAGCAAATATTTGCGGAATTATCTGCAAAGGAACGCAGATAAAATCGATAGAAGCTGCGCATATTTCTCTAAGAACCGCACCTTTCGCCGTAAAGAAAAAAGTTACAGGATTGCACTTATGTGTGCTTAAGAGCGCAAATGTGAAATCCTTTCCATGTCCTTATCCTCCCTTCATTTTTCATTTTGTGTTATTTTCTGCAACTTTGGTTGTTTTATACTTCTTTTTATTGTTTAATTTATGATTTATTTCATGACATATACGTTGCTTACGAACTGTTGATAATCAAAAGTTACATTCTTGTTTTATTTACCCCACAAGTTATGATTGACAGTTCGCGCGGACAACTTCCGTCAACAACTCCGTCTACAACTTACGCCTACAACTTCCGTCCACGCCACCCACGAGCCAAGAAATGCTTTTGTCTTAATAGAGCATGCTTATAGGGAACAGAAATGCTCCAAAGCAGGTAGCTAAAAAGCATGGTCGTTGTAGTATTTCTGGTACAGCCAAATTTCGCATGGCATACTACGGGGTGTGTAAAATACCACAACGACACGCTTCTGTAAAAAAATGGGTGTGAAGTTATCAATACGCCCTAAACCGCGAAACTGGTTCATAAATAGTACATGGTCACTACTCGAAGCCCTGTCACAACTTGACAAGTGCGTTGAATCTTGGCTTAATGTGATCCCAGGATGCCACGGGTTGATAATGTCTTCATCCTCTTACTGGTCTAGAGAGATTCTGTGGTCCTTGATAGATATATTCAGAAGTCGTAGAGTGTCTACGGAATCTCTTTCTTATTTTTTAGGTAATAGCGCTTACTTCTTTCCATAATGAGTTGAAAATATTTTTATATGAAACGCTGCGATGAGCAAGCCTCGTTCAGTCAAAACTAGAATGCTGCATCGAACATGCCTGACAACATGATGTCTCAGCTTCCTTCAGCAAAAAACTCTGTATCGACAGGCGTTGCAGCAGAATGGGTCAATCTGAAAAATATTACGAAGAGATAGCCGACGAAATCGTTTTTCAGCAAAACCCAACGGATGGATTGCTAGTATTGACGGGAGGAAGTGCTGCTTTTGAGTAAGCGGCCTCTTAACTATAACTAATTGCAAAGTGTAACTTCATAATTAAAGACGCGTAGAAAAAAAAAGCAACGTAAGTGCACACAGACGGAGTAACATTCAATGTCCGGTAGCTTCTGGGGTAGCGGTCTGCAACGCTAAATATGCGAGAACAGGGTGGTGGGGTTTTGCATATGATGAGACAAGGCGGTTTAAATGAGCGGAAAAGCGGAGCCTCTGTGATGCAGCTTTTGACGTCGAAATTAGAAGGAAAATGACACACAACAAAAGGTGAAGCTGATAACAGTTCGGTCTACACTTTGGTGAAGCTCATTCTTAGAAACGGCATAGGCAACAGCTCTGTCACATCGGGGAGGAACTCCAAACCGTCTGTGATTTTCTTGGATGAGTCATTATCACGTTGATTTGTTTGTAAATGGGGATGCGAATATCTTGGAACATTGTCCAGCTACGATAATTCTGATTGTGATCGCTTGTAAGTTTGCCATAAAAACGCATGATAACTCTGGTGAGTGAAGCGTTTAATTACTCAATTCTGTTAATTATAAATCTGACAATGAAAACTTCCCCTTTAAGCTCTGTGCATACGCCTGGTCGCAAAACCCAATGCTAAGGTTTATTCTAATGTAAAGCCCAACGCACGTTCTAAGACTTCATAGAACCTAACTTTAAACACTGCTGTTATGATTGGGAGTTGCTACATAATTTATAATTCAGAGTGGAGTACCCTGCTTTGTTTTTAAAGCGCCCTAGCTTGTCGCATAACAAGAAGCAAGGCGAAACAATCTTTAATGCACAGTCTCTTGCGTGCACACGATCAGTGGAAAACATCATTTGCATGACGCTCTTCAGGCTTGCCAGATTTCCCGTGGGGGATCAACGCCAGGTGCACAGTCGTCACGCAATGCACCTGCGGGGGAATTTGTGCAGGCGGTGCAGAAAGTAGAGCTTGGCCGTATTTGACGAACCCTGGCTAACAACTGTATCTGATGCTAAACAATATATAATAGGTTTGCAATTTCACACAGTTTGAAAAATTACATGCCGAAATTATGTAGAGAAAATCTTGATCCTGAATTCTTCAAAGTTGCTTCAATGGCGAAGAATTGTCCAGACGTCCGCAGTAGGAGAGTTTAGTGTGTGGACGAACTGCTTGTGTGGCGTCACTGTGCAAAGCATAAACACGACCACTATCACGCTTTCACTGCTGCTCAACAGGCGGACGGAATCGCTCCCAAGAAAAAGAAAAGCATGCTAGCAGAAGTTATACGCTAACTAGAAAGGCTGGAAAAACTTTTTCAACACAAGGAAGCTGCTATGCACCTTCTAGCTGTCGCCTGAAGCAGTACTCTGCCGCAGTGTCGATGCACTTCAGTTTTTCGCAAAGAAACCTAAGGTAGCAATGGATACTATAATAATTGCTTTGCTTCCCAAAAGCCCAAGTGTTATTTTGCGTGGGTACAGGCAAAAGTGAAACACCATTGATTCCCGGAACATTGTTACAGCGGGTGCTAGATTTTCGGCCACAGCTACTCTTGTTAGTGAGGGCTCAGTTCTCTTTTTCAAAACTTACGTAGCCCAAGAAAGTTCATGCACAGTTGCTACCGCCCCCCAATTCAATAAATATCGACGTGAAATTTGATGGATTAGTGGACATTCCTGACAGTCTGCTATTATTATCGATTCTTACATTGCCGGACACTCACGAGGTAAATTGACAAGCACCAAAATACATTAGATATTAGAACACTGGATAGGGGCCAGTGTTGCCCACTGAAATGTTCCGACGTGAGGCCATAAAAACACCCACCTTCTCTCCATTGTAGGAGGTCAGCATGCGACATGTGATGGTAGTGGGTTCGCATTTTGTCTGCAGTATGTAGCGCTGCTTTCTTTTAATATTTTTAAATCGTCGCGCCGCAAAATTTCCTGCGCACGCAATTTATAACTCTAATCAATAGCACCACAAAATGAAATGATGGCCTTGCACTTCTTTCAGTTGATGTCCTGACTCACTTATCTTAGCAATGCTCTTATCGCCTCACCGCTGCTTATCCAGCGCTCTACCAGTGTGCAAGTAAGGAAAGTGATGTCATGACTATTATTGTGCACCAGAAAGAGAACGTTTTCTGTTTTCTAACGCCATAAATCGTGTTGGTCCCGTCTAATCACGTGCAACCGAAAAGGAAAACCAATCTCATGGGTAGCAGCCGTGAGCACAGCGAGGTAACGTGAATGGCCTAATCCTGAAACAGTTCAACTGAAAGGTTTCTGTTTTGATCTATAAGAGCGCCGCCCAAATCAATCGAAAGCAAGCACTGCAGAAGAAGAGAGCAAGTGGTGGCTATGTAGCTATAATAGGTATGAAGGTAACGTTAGCATTCACTCAACGCCCAGCAAATATTCATGACATGCGCCCGTCTACCCCAACCGAGTCAGAGCAGGTTCAAAGTTAGCTGACTGCTCGTAGCCTTTGCCTTAAAAACTATTTTAAAACAACTATAGATCATGTTGGTGGATGAAAATACTTCCGTAATAACGTGGCTTTTCGGGAAACGTAGCAACCTGGCGGAAGGTGAAAAGACTGATCGCAATGAAGGAAATGTTCTAGAAATAAAGAAATGGTAAATAAATGAGTTCAAATTTGGAGGAATAGCGCACGTAAAGAGTGTCACTTCGCCATCTTCCGCAGGACGACGTATTCTTCTCACGTTAGTCAGGTCACGTTTCATCGGGCATTCGAGTTCTGTACACATTGACGACGAGTGCGAAATGAATACTCCGGAGAATATGTGGCTTACCTTTCTTCATTTGTTTTCTTTTGCGTATCCATGAGCTACCACAGGATGCCTTGGCAGCTCTTTTATTAAAGTGACCCGCTTGGTTAGAAGAAACATTGACGATTCCAGTATTATTTAGGGGTGGCGTAGCGGAATGTCAAACGTGAGGCACATTCAGTAAGGGTGACGCGCACAAGAAGGCGCCGTGACAGTCTCGGTTGATATCTTTGACGATGAATGCTTCGTCGTAATTGAGGTCGTTCTCTCGCTCCTTCCCTTACCAGCACTGGGAATAGTGAGGGCAGGGCCAAAGGTAAATGATCTGGTCATGCCAAAGCCTCTACCCACATTATACTACCGATGCAAAATCAAATGCGGGCCTCGTAAGACGAGAGACCTGGCGACAGGATCAGAATTAACTTATGGTTGGACATTCGGCGATCGCGCGACCGTTTCCAGTTATACTAGACCAGTACTGAGCTAGCTTGTAACACAAGGATGACATTACAATGTTTCATGATTTTGATTAATGAAGAAACAAGTAGATGCCTCTTCAGTCTTTGCGCAGGTAGCAGGAAGATAAACAATATATGATGGTGTCGTTAGCATAATTTCGATTAAAGAGTAAACAAATTGGCACTTCTTGAGAATGCACAGGAGTGAGAGGAGAGAGAATCAAAATGGGGACTTAGGAGCTTCAGCGTATCCTAGATCAGCCTGCACAGTCCGTCTTGCTTGATTAAAAAATAAAATATTTCAAAACAAAAAAATTTATGGTTTATGGAGGTTTTACGTCCCAAAGAGCCTCAGGCTATGAGGGAGGCCAGAGTGAAGGGCTGGGAAAATTTCGACCAACAGGAGTTCTTTAATTTGCTCTGACATCGCACAATACGCGGCCTCTGAAAAACATAAAAAGTGCTACCCACATTTTCAGCTCTCTAGAGCATATTGATGCCTCACCAAGGGCGCACTTTTTAGTGAAGCTGCAGGGGTGGGTACAGATGAAGCAAAAATGAACAAATATATAACTAACAATAAAATAGCGTAGAGCTAAAATTTATGCACTATAGCAAACGATAATCTACAAAAAACACCATGATTTTATCGATTTTAGAGTGTAACAGCTTTACCGGTAAAATGAACGAATTAAATGAATTAAGCAGAAGAGCACGTAGCGCAGTGAATCGCTTGCCAAAAGTTAAAAGAATAGATTACAGCTACTGTATGTGACGAAACGAAGATATATGAGCCCGAGGCAAATTTATTACAAAAAAATGCTAGTTTCAGAGTGAACGAGAAAACTGAAAATAAATAAAGGTGATCTGTCAGTGACAACGTCAACTAACAAAGGCTGAGAAGTATTGAGGACTGTCACTGTCTATGCCACCACAGTTGTGCCAGGAAAAGATATTAGAGAATCGGTTGCACCGGCAAGATCATTTTTGCTGTTACTCGATACTTGATGCATATTTCGTGTTCCAGGCGTTCTTTATAGTCCGAGAGGAATTCGAGACATCGCTACACACCCTGATAATACGTCTGATGTGCCGGCTTTCTGGAAGCCGTAATGTCGCCAGGGTCTAGAAATATTGCCACACGCAAGCTCTCTACGCTGCCTCTCCGCTGTCTCACTGCTACCATGCAGCTCCGAGGAAAGTACAGTGGGGCCATATGTTTTGAGGAGGAATAGACGTGTCGAGACAGAGATGCCGTTAAAAGTGTGCAGAGAAAGCTCCGCTCGGAGTTGGTAGATTTAACAGCCAGCTGAAGGCAGAGAGTCTGGTAGGCTTTAAAATTCGGAATATAATGCCTAGCTATACGCCAATCTAGCTCGATCTAGCTAGGCGTGCTTTGCCTCGATGCTCCTGCTCAAAACTCGAACGATCAGAGTGGCATCGTCTTTATCATTTGCGCTCTCGCAGCATGCTATGGGTTTTGACTGGTGACTTTATTGCAGTAGAAAACTCCCTACACTCATAACACGTGCCAACGCAGCGGTGAAGACTGAAACGTCGTGGTCAGCCATAAAATATCAATTCTTACGGCAGACAAGATGTACAGCATCTCAACTTTCTTGCAGCCGCGACCATTGTTAGGTGTCACTGCGTATTCCTAACAGTTGTATCTCTGACACTTGCCTACTCTCAAGATTTTTCAGCGCATTGGAAGATCAGGCCATCCCCATCAATATGTAAACAGTGCCTTACAATATCGCACAGGTACCTCATTATTAAAAGTGATGTTTAATAGAGCTGGACTTGTGCGCATATGTTTGTTTCTGAATGGCCTGCTGCGAAAACTCAGATAAGGATGTCGTTGAATGCAGCTAACTGAGACAATACAAGAAAATATGAAAATCAAGCTAAAACTTAGGATAAGCTTTTTGAAATGCTCAGAACTTTCATACAATGCAGGTTTTTGCTTACTTGGAAGTAGCGTAAAGTGAGATTTACGATAAAACGAGCGTTTCTGCATTAAGCGCAACGAGGCGAGGCGCCTCACAATTGGAAAAACAATGGACCTTCCAGGAATACTCAAACTTACTTTACTCACCATGTGAGGCTTCCTAACGCGATAAATAATGTGAGTTTAACAATATTTATTTGCATACTTATAACACTGCTTTACGTCTTTCATTAAAAAAAAGATAATGTGCAAGAACTCCCTTTGTAGCTCTTGGTTATCACTGTGATTAACAGAACGTATCAGCAACATTTTCTGGCCTGCAGTTGAAGTCAAGCAGAGGAGGGCATTCATTTTCTTGAGTCCTTATCAAGAGTCTTCATGTCAACTTTATTGTAACCTTATTGAGGAATACATAATTCCTTTCACAAAAAAGATCAAATACCTAAATAACAGCACGCTGTGCACCTCGCCGATCAATAGACGCTATACGCTATTAGATTTTTTGCAGGCACAGAAAGCAGTGATTTTGCAAGACATTGGTACGTGAATTATCCGAGCACGATATACGTGAAACAGCACAAGGCCCAACGCCTAAGAAGAGAGCAGAGGAAAGGAGGAAACGGACAACACAGCGCTAAACTAACAACTGACATTTATTTGGCACGGTGTGCGTGTAAATACATTTTGCACCAAAATTGAAAACACCGCAAAGAGCACATTCATGCGCCCGGATTCCTGCAAGACAACACAAGCTACAAGCACGCATACCAGCGCAGATCATAATTTCTCGAGTAAAGAGCAATCAAGCCAAGAAGCGAGTGAGGAATGACGGAAAGCACCATAGACGCTTTGTAGAGAATGCAGGTGACTTTTCTCCGAGCAGATGCACTTGGCAGTAGTAACACGCGCTTCTCAAACTCTACCAGATTACGTCAAATGGCTCTGGGAGAGGCACTAAACTCCATGAATACCACATTGCGCTCTAAAGTGACTAGATAGTCCTTTCAAGGAGGGATTCATATGTAACAGATGCGTGCCCGTTTCTGTAGCGGGAGCCACACTAGGCTACCAGTCGAGCATTTCGCGGCACACGCGAGAGACAAGTTGTGCGCATCCGCCGTTACCATGGCACCCGGGGAGAAGGAGCGGGTGCGCAGCGCTTGATCACCTCTTTCTTCCGGAGTGCCTTCTTTATTTCTTCCCTCATGGCGCGGTTCAGGTGAGAGACAGATACAGATACAATGACTTAAAGTTTAGGTCAGTGACTTTATTAAAAAAGCAGTGTCTTCATTAAATACACTTGCTGGCAGCAAGCTAGGCAGTGCTAGCTGCCTTCAGGGCTTATCATCCATTGACGTTCTAAATGTTTGTAATTTATAAAGAATTTGACAGCTGAACCAATCCCGGAGGCAAGAATGGGTATAAAATGCATGAAATTTGTACCTCCTCGGAGTGTCCTCTCATCAGGCGACCAGTGAAACACAACTCAAATTTTTGTGATTATGGGACTTCTGGTATCTGGCTCTCTCAGGCAAACAACACAGTGGACATCAGTTGCTTGCAATTCTTAGTTCCTTCCGGTGTGGCGCCTTAACCGCACTAGAAAGGCTATCAGGCCACTCTAGACGAGCAGTCTACGCTTGACGCACTTTTCTGTCGACCCTGTACTGCTCTCGTGAGCCAAGGCATGATACGCTGCGAGCACGGTTCCACGAAGCACACACATTCCTTCTCGAATTATTCAAGCAATAACTGAAAGCAAACCCATGCGGGTTGTTCAAGAAGTTTCGAAGCTGCGTAAGCGACTCGAATGCGATCAATTGTTTTGACGATCTCTATCAGGTCTTAAGCTAACTTTGGACCGCAACCAACCAGACACGAGAGACGTGCTACACGTTGTGAGAATAATAGCTAAGGACAGAAGAGAACAAGGTCCATTAGTTTCCCATAAGGAGTATCTAAAATGGATGATGGCGTGATGTCATGCTCGCGCCACAGACGTTTCGGGAACCGACCGTTCCACAGTAACACGAAAGCCTCATCATGTTTTCGGTGAAATTTTTTTAGCGTTTTGGCAGCCGTTGTATTGTTTACAATCCTCTTCTATTCTCGTAAGCAGAAATTCTCATTTGGCTCCTAAGAGGCTCGCAAGCATCTGCGCACGTATTCAACCTGCGCCCGAGCACAGATTGTCTTAGAATATACCATATTACGCGCAACGTGTATCCGCCTACGCGAAGGCACACGGCGACGCAGTTTCTAACGCACTCAACTTTAAATGCGGAAAGTGGGAGTGGAAGTCTTTTAAGCTGGGGCGCGCAGTGTTCAGACATAGCATCAATGCTCTCTCCTAGCAGCGCAAGGTTTAATACTAAAAATATCTCACTAATGCATTCTATCTGAGCTTGCCTCTCACAGCTTTCGTATAATCATAGTTAAGTAAAGACACGTAAGGCCACACGCTTGGTGTATCAACCTTCACTAGCTGAGAAGTGAATGTAATAAAGAAACTACCGGCTACTGCTCTGCCTGGCTACTGCGTTGAGGATATCGCTGGTCACTAAGCTATCTAACATTCGTGAGCGAAGCAATTTATAAAGAGTCCGAACAAAAAGATGTATAGGCACTTGCCAATGAGGCTTGATAATAAACTAATATTCACTAAGCGATCATTCGTGTGTATTTTCAACCACCGCGAGAGTACAGAAGACGCCACACATATGAAATGAGAAAAGGCAAGCGCTTGTCCTGCCTATTTTCCTTTGTGTTACAGCTTCTCCACTTTGCTGTAGTTTAGCATGAACTTTCTCCAACTTGTATAATTAGCAGCAGTGATTACCACTGCGCTCACATAGACTTTAGACAGAGCAGAGGCAGTGCGAAATGATGCTGCCACTCTTAAGTGCGGCGTCTATTCCGTTTAATCTCCTTCAATTGTATTAGAGCCACGCGTACTCTCTGGTGAACGCACTTTGCTGAAAGTGCTGGAGATGCAGTAACTAGCCATGGGCATGGGCGTGGTGTTGGGGGGAGGGGTAGGAACACCATACCTGGGCATCGAATATCTCTGCAATATATAGAATATACAACTGCCGCAACTTTGTTCTTTTTGCATGTACCATGTACAACTAGTTTCTTCTTCTTTGAACTCATTCTCTGAGGTACGCTGTTGCTATAGACACCAGCATGTTTTTCCGGAAAACCAGCCGCTTTGCATCGAGACCATTGTGTTTCAAGGCTGGAGCTTAAATCGTGTATGTAAGCTTTATTAAATGCCACTCAAGGGAAGCCATGACGATACCGTTTATGACACGCTTACAATGTAGGAGTCAAAATCGAGTAGTGGTTTTTTAGTTCTCCGTGCGTAGAGCCATCCCACATGCTTACGTTGAAATTTGAAGTTGAGATCCACGAACTGCCGATGCCACCACACTGCTTTCAGTGCTCACAGAAGTATCTACTATCGCAAACAGAGTGTAGGAAGTGACAGTATTTGGTAAACCGAAGCACAAAGGCAAAAAAAAAACATACCCGAGCAAGCCCTTAGCGAAAAAAGGCTGTGCTAAAAATGCATTTCGAACACATTTGTTAATTTCGTATTTATTTTGGATGTCTTGTCCCTATGCTTAAATTACAATACGAATGTTTTCTAAGTATGCTAGGAGTAATATTTTTTGAACATTCTTAAAAATGCATCAAAATACATTTTCTGTGCGCTTAGTATATATATGTATATATATATATATATATATATATATATATATATATATATATATATATATATATATATATATATATATATATATATATATATATATATATATATATATATATATATATATATATATATATATATATATATATATTATGGAAGCCAACAGTCACCGAAACCAAGGTGCATAGGGGAATGTTTCTATTCTTTTTAATATCTAGTCCAATTTATTAGTTTTAAAGAAGATTTCTTATCAAGCAGCAGAAAAAACAACCATGCCGCCGATGGGATCCGAACCCACGACCTCCGAACGAGCCCCTCACTTCATTTGCCTTGTCTGCTAATAGCTTAACGGGGGTCTCGGTTCTGGCAGTCTTGATGCCATAGGTAGCATAAGAGGGTTCTCGCACAGTTTCCGCCTTCGCCGTTAGATGACGTTCTACGTCACACTTGCGGTATTACAGGACGCGCTACGTCCACCGCTATGGACGAGGGTGGCGCTGGTGAACACTGTAAAGGTTCGCTTACACGCTAAACATAAATACCCACGAAAGCAGCAGATTGGACAGCCGTCGCCGTAGCTCAGTTGGTAAGAGCACAGGACGCGATATTCGGAGGTCTTGGGTTCGGATCCCACCGGCGGCATGGTTGTTTTTCTGCTGCTTGATATGCTGATTTCTCCCTTGCGATGCTGATTTCTCGGTCTAGAAGCAAGTACTGCATGTTGCCCTCGATGATGGCTTCAGCGTTAATGGCCTTCGTGGCGCCTACGGTTACGATAACGCTTGAACGGGGTGGGACGCTCACTTGGATCGCAGGTCGATGATCGCCTGATGCTCATTAAGGAAATCCATACCCAAGATCACTTCGCGGGAGCATTGCAATAGCACAACAAAGGTCGCAGGATAGGTATGTCCTTTGACAGTTACTCGCGCTGTGCATCGTCCTGATGGTGTAATGAGGTGGCCCCCTGCGGTGTGAATTTTTGGACCGTCCCAAGCCGTTGTGACTTTTCTCAGCAGCGCAGCGAATGTTCTATTCATCACCGAGTAATCGGCTCCTGTGTCGACTAGAGCGGTAACTTTCCGGCCGTCGATAGTCACTTCTAAGTCTGAGGTCCTGGATCTTGCATTGCATGTCGCTCTCGGCGTCGGGTCACGGCTTCGTCGCGTATGCGAGTCGCGGGTGGGGCGGGTGGTCGAAGCTATTCTGGGTGGCGTCGTCGGTTTGAATTCAGTTTGCGTCGTGGTCGGGGTTGTCATTTTGTGCGGCGTCGGTGCAGCGAGAGTAGGTTCTTCATGCGGCGTCACGGGTACAGCGTCTACATGGGGCGTGGTAAGTGGAGGTTCTTCGGCGTTAAGCTCGTGAGCAACCTCACCTACAGCGATTGCTGCCTTTAGTTTCCCCTACGTGGGCTTGGTGACCTTCCTCGTACCGCGGCTGCGTAGCTGGGGCGTGGCTACGCAAAGCGCGAGGTTGACGGCGAGGGTGAGCGCGAAAAGAGGTTCGGCGTGTACTCCTCTCGACGCAGGTACTCGTCGATTTCCTGCGGACGTTGTCCGAAGCGTGGTTTTGGGGCGTTAACGGCAAATCCTCGAAGACCGATACGTCGCTACGGGCAGTGACGAAGAATATGGCCGGCCTCATCGCAATGGAAGCACAACGGCCGGTTGTAGGAAGTCCTCCAGGCGTCGCATTTCCTAGGGCTTGAGCGTCGGTCATAGGCTGGGCGGGCGGGGGCTGGGAGGCGGCGTTGTGAAACACGTGGCTCATCTCGGGTAGGACGTAGGGGTTTTCGACGGGGCTGAGGAGTCCTTACTGCAGCGGCGTACGTCATGGCCTGGGGTTCTGTGGCCGTCGGGGTGCCAAGTGCCTGTTGCACTTCTTCCCGTACCACATCCATCAGAGTCGCTGCTTGTGGTCGTGGGGAGGATGGCAGTAATCGGCGTAGCTCCTCTCGGACGATTTCGCTGGTAACTTCCTGCAAGCTGTCGCTGGTGGTGGCCGGCGTGTCCGAACGGATTACACAGGCAGAGAAACGGCGATTGTACTGCCGAGCTCGGACGTCGAAGGTCTTCTCAATCGTGCAGGCTTCTTGCATGAATTCCTCTACTGTTTTTGGCGGCTGGCGGACGAGGCTGCAAAGAGTGGTTCTTTTAAGCCGAGCATTGAAACCTGAACTTTCTTTTCCTCGGTCATGTCGGGGTCGGCGCGGCGAAATAGGCGCTTTGACTCCTCGACGTAACCGCGGACGGGCTCATTCGGAAGCTGGATCCTGGACTCGAGGAATCGTTTAGCTCTTTCTTTCCTTACGATACTGGTGAATACCTTCAATAGCTCTCTCTTGAATAGCTCCCATGTCGTAAGGGACGACTTGTAGTTTTCGAACCACGTGTGTCCGGAGCCATTCAATGAGAAAAACACGTGTCCAATTTTTGCCGCATCATCCCACTTGTTGAATGACGCCGCGCGCTCAAATTGGCCCAACTATTCTTCAGGGTCTTCGCCTAGGGATCCATTGAAAGTGGGCGGCACCCGCGGCTGGGGCAGTATGATCGGTGTCGACATCTTCAGCGAAGTTGCGGTGCTCGTAGCAGCGTCTTTTCGCTGTCTGGTGCGGTCCGGCAGTTTCCCGAACTCAGGCTCCTCAGCCTGGAGATGGCGGCTGGCTCGCTGAGCTGCTGGCTCGTCCTCGGGTGCGAAGCGCTGAGGGCTGGCTTCACGACTTGAAGGGGGCGTCCGGAACATGGAAGGCTACGCAGCACCTCCACCAGATGTCATGTAGTGGTGACGGCGGTCGAAGCAGCGATGAAGACGGACAAAAGGGTCTTCTAAAAGAAAATTGTTTATTGGGCTGACTTGCACCCAAAATGACCTGAATCACTTGGCGGCGGCGAAGCGACAAGCGTGCTCAGCGGTCGTCGAACAGAATGCCCGCCGCTGTCGGCCGTGCTCAATTTAAAGCTGATAGCGAACATTCGAGATAAAGAGTGCAAAGTTACTAGAACAATCAGAAACAACGTATAATCAGCTCTGCCTGGCTGCGATCAATCGAGATAAATCTAGTCGCGTCTTGCGTCGCAAACAAAGCGATAAAGTGGTGTGGCGGCAGAGTTGAAAAACGAACAAACACTGCAAATATTCACGGCAATATTCTGTCACGTTTTTGAAACGTGCTCGAAGCATGCTTGAAGTGACGTATTTTTGGAAACTTTGAATAATATATTTCGAGCACCAAGGATAAAATTTCAGGAACCTATTTCTGGCATATATTTAGTGCATTCATGAATACAAAATATGTTTAAAGTACATTATAAATATCCAGAAATATATTTCAAACGTACTAGTTTCCGTTAAGGAAGAATCCATGAAAAAGGGCTGTTTGCGTCAAACTTCCGCTATATGCTTACAGGTTTATATTATCTGCTTATTTTCGATTTGTGTATCACCCCAATGTTCCCAATTTTCCCGAAAATCTTCTTTCTTCCTGTTTTTCCCCATTCAATGTGTCCAAAATTTGACAACTATAGGTGAAATATGATCTCCACTGTTCTTTACCCAGCCTATGTCCCATGCTTTGCGCCGACGACGCTCGGTTCCCCTGCCACCATTAAGACTTTAGGGAAACCGAGGCAGAGGCGACATCTGACCGGGACTTGGGAATGCACTTTGCATTTAGTGCATATCGCAGAACAGAGAGGTGGCCACACTCCTCGTCAATACAGCAGAGGCAAACTTTCAGGCTTTGCCTTGCAAACAGACGGCAGTAGGTACCATTAAGAAATTTAAGGTGTGATATTTGACGAGATGTCGTGATATTAGGAAAAAATCAGTGGCTAGTATGAAAAAAAAAAGCCAAAGCGAATGAAGGGTAAAGGTAGAGCAGGAACGAATCTAGAACATAATCTTTTTTCACGAATCAAAAGGTTTTGCATTTAAAAAGGACGCTCTATAAATCGAGTGCGTCAGAGGGCTATGGCTGTTTCTGCATGCAAGAAAAAATTCTGAGGGCACTTAAGCCTTCTCACGTGGAGGAATGCGAAAGCATGTGCTACCATGGCTGCCGCGTTAGTTAGCCGCCACTGCATTCACAGTCATTGTGTAAGTTTTTTTTCCTTCGATAATCACATGAATTATTCAGACTTAATCTGATTACATCCTCTTTTCTCCTCAATCACACATATTGGTTTCTCAAATTTGGCGCCATTGATGCTTTCCCGTCCAGACTATTCGGCCGTCCGCCAACATTCCGTTGTAATTAATTAACGACTTTATGTCAAACCTTCTTGTTCGATTAATTATAACTCAGCTAGCACATTTCAATTCATTTCAAACTAAATTTCACTGCTTTGCCTATTTTCCAATATTTTGGCGTCCACGGTTGTTTTCACGTCCACTCGTCCGCAATATTTGAACAGTTTTCCGACATTTTTTGCTCTAATAAATATCTAATAATTCAATCAACAACAAATATTATCGCACATCACCCTCACATTATCCTCTATTGATTACAATCATTCGTTTGATCGTAACTGTTCTGAGAACAACACAACGGCTGTCAACACACTTTGCGGACACGCACTTGCCGACATAGGCAAGCAATGCTGTCGCTTTAATAATCATTCGGGAGCTTCTCCCCAACTTTAAAGCGTATTCACGTCATAGCACCATTTTATTAGTTCGCCGCAAAGGTCCGAATCGCTGGATACAATAAACCTCCAATGTGTGCCATAATTTGACAGCGTGGAAAAAACTAGGAGAACAGCAAAAAAAATGCGGCATAAAGCAAAATTGTAGTTAAGGCAGAGAAATTTCTTACGTTGTTTTTCATTTTGTGTTGATGCTTTTGAAAACTTATTGGCAGTGCCGTGGGCACCAAGAGCCGCTGTCTTAAGAAAGGAAACACAGTTTAGGTGAATTAGCGTTGCACCGTTTCTGCATTATGAAGAGGAAGCCGACCGTGTGGCATTAATTCACATTTCAAAGATTCCGACAAAGGTATTAGTGGAGTTTTAAAAGTATAGTGTATAAATTAAATGGCCCACTAGTTTAAGAGAACACCGCTTGAGTAACAGACTGTTTCTATACAAGAGGCTCCCTCGCTTACAAAATCCGATAATGAAACCCTATAACAAATACAGCTTACTTAGACATCACTTTCCTCTTCCTGTTTATCTCTCTGGCTCTCTCTATCACGTGGTCTACTGGCGCTATTTATAAAGGTGAATGTGATTGTGTGTAACTAGAAAGAAGTACTAATCAAGAAAGAATGTAGCAAACAAGTAGTAACGCTGCCGGGTCATGCATTTAAGGAGGAGGCTAAGTGTCCCAATAAATTTGTATTCTCAGTTTTCATTTTTTAGTACCAAGACCGCTTCATTTTCGCACAGTCCTTCACATCTCACGGGAGTAAAACAGATTATATTTTTGTAAAGATGATTCCGCCAATTTATGAGATAGCATTTTGCTGTCAGAACAACGTTTGTGGATGCCTACTGCCATGCATCCTAAAAGAAGCTGAAGACGAAGCCGCGCATCTCACTATTCCATAATTTGTACGGAAATGACATTGTACACAGGCGAAATAAAACTGTTTAATGCCAGTTAAGCAGGAGCGAGTGTTTAAAATAGCTTCTCAGTATCAGCGCGCTTACAGTTGAACAGTTCTGCTGACGTGGCGACTTGCAGCTTTCAGAAAGCCTCCAACAGCAGCATTACTGTAAACATTTATAATTGAAGCTCAGTTACAAAATTTTTTGGCAGTGCGTAATGAAAACTGGTATGCGTACGCGCGTACTTACTTCTTGCATAGGATACGTCGCATGGAAAATTGTCGTAACAATATACACTTAGCAATATCTGAGGACAACACAAAGAAATTTTCACTGGGAGACACCTGGCTCAAATTTTTCCTGGTATTATCAAGAATTATATTCCTCTTGCAACACAAACAATTTTCTCATAACATTTTCTACTCACAAAAATCAGACTTGTTTCAGCAATTCTGGTCAAATCAGCTCAAGTTGGACATTCCCGTGAGCTCTATTTTCATAAGTTGTTTAAAAGTTATTGTGTTTAAGACAATAGCAATTGTCATACAATCCATTGCCGTACTAGAAGACGTGCTCGACATCAATCGTTTGAGAACAGTGAGAAGTAATTAAAATGAAAATAAGTAAGGGCAGTAATTTAAACTGAAAAATCATCGAAACTTTTATAACCCACGTGCTACATTGTTTTTATTGCATTCTACAATTCTTTCGCGCTATTTGCTGCTCATTCTGGATCCTGATTTCATGACTGTTCATGATCTTTCACTAGCAAAGAAAAATATTGTGTATCAAAAAGTTAAAAACTCTAGACACTACGGTAATACGCCAGGTGTAGCACTCAAGCACTCTCAATTTTACAGCGACTCCATGTGGTGCTCGTTAAGCCTTCGTGTTTGTGGACAAACTGTTCCCCCTCCGCTTCGATGCGGCCGACCATCTCCATGGTGGTGGTGGTGGTGGTTGGCACTATGAGCTATTCAGGGGAAGGGGGGAACTGGTCCCGACGTATGTTGGCCACATTCTGGCATCACTCTTGGGGACCAGGGGTGAAGAAAGGGATGTGGCGGGTTTGGGGGTGGGGGCACTGTCACCGTCGACACTGTAACCATCGTCACTGCTCTGCACATAATCCAGGGGCGTGGCGGTAGCTGGTCCTCTGAAGTCACAGGCAGCAGGCCCACCACAGCAGCAACATCTACAGCATCAGAGGAGGGGAGGATGAACGGCAGCGCGCTGGGAGTGGCACGCGCGCGTCAGGGGCTTGCTGAATGCAAGCAGCATGGCCTCCGACCAGCCGCAAGGCTAGCGAGAGGCGGAGCGGGACTGCAAGGCAGCTGGCGCTGTCAGCAGGAGGCCACCACTTTGGCTGGACCACGTGGCCGGAAGTGGGAACCGCAGTAAACTGCTACGGGGAAGCAGCGCGGCGGAGGATGCTGAATACCGCCGTTTCTGGAGGCGCGTAGGGGGCAGTTGCACAGTAGGGGCGTCAGACAGCTGGCGCCACGAGGCCTGGCGGTCGTTTCCAGGACCGCAGGATACGGGCCTGGGCGAACCGCTTGGAGCTGCAGCAGGACGGCAGCAGGACGGGGTCGTCGTGCGTCAGGACAGCACCGGCGGAGCTAGGAGGGAAGTCCTCTAAATGGGGAAAACGGAAACTGCGACGAGAGCGCCACCTCAAAGGTTACGCTAAATTCCGCAGAGCCGTTGAGGGTCTCTTCGGGATCTGGCCAGCGTCGTGAGCAGTTGCAGCCGCACGCTATCGTCACCTTCCGCGGCAGGTGCACGGAGGATCTGTCGTGCCTTGCCAGCGGACTCCTGGCTCCAGGCAGCGAAGTGAGCGCAGCAAACGGGCGATCTCTGCACCTTCCCCAGCAGAAGCTCGGGGATGACTTTTCACCAAGAATGGGGTGCGCACGGGAAAGCCCGGCTGCCATTATCGGCGCGTAGAAACGTTCTCCGCCGATACCACCGAAATCGCGCCCCTGCCCCAGCCGGAAAGTCGGAAGCCCTTCTAACGTAGCTTCTGCTTCCGAGGAATGTCTTGCTGATGTTTTGTAGCTACGTGGCCTGCTCTGTGTGTTCTTTGCAAATCTAATAGAATCGAGTGTTCACGCTCTGTCGTCCCTCCCTTTTTTTCCTCGAGCACGAAACCCTCCGCGGTTAGCGTGCGGAAACGCTGCATCCTCGGTGTGGGAGTGTGGGGCGGAAGGCTGTGACCCTCGATATTTTTCCATGCTTCAAAATGGGAACATTCAATGTTTAAAGCAGCTGCATTTGCAAGTTCTTTCCGCGTTGAACGAAATGAGATGCAGTGCAAGAAAAATCGAGAACTCAACTTAAATTAGCACGCCGCAGCGGCCAGCGAACAAAGGCGAATGTATAGTTCAGCAGACACGTCAAGTCACGAGAACCGCCATTACGTCCTTGATGTGGAAAAGTCACTTGTGGACAGCTAAGAAAGATATTCACACGTTGTGAGTTTTTTTTTGAAGAAAACTTACTTGCGAAGCAAATTTCCTCATGGCGTAAGTTTTCTTTGTCCCATCAATCATGTAGCTTCAAGGGCACGTTTATTGAAACGTTAAATATTCTCCAATGATCTTGATTTCTAAAACTGCCGGGTAAGGAGTTTTTGCATTGGCTACTGCACACTCACCGCACCACTGTATTGGAACAAAATCTGGCCACAATACCACAACCCAATTCCACTGTCTTCCTAACACATGAGACGGAAAACTTTGAATTTTTGCACTGTTTATTCTTTGTTCGAGTTATGGCCATTTCCCGCCGTCGGCTGGCCTCTCGTTCAATTGATAGAGATGCACGCTCCTCCGAAGCAGCACCCTTCAGGAAATTTTACCAAACGTCGACTCAAAAGCCATAATGAAGATCTGGGGTTGGTGGTCATTAGTCAGAAGAACAGTAAAGCGGATTAAACATAATGAAGCAGAGTGAACACTGAGAGCATTCTGACCTGCCCACTGGGGACGCCCAGATATTACAACGCCGCTAGGGTACCACTTGCGAAGCTGAAGCATCCAAGGAACACAGGAGGCCCAAGAAGCGCTATAGTGCAAATTAGATGTTGGAGCATGAAATCGCGGCCAACTTTTTCCAATTTTGCATTTGCGATTCTTGGCAGATGCTTAAGTATTCTTTGTGTTTCGGTGCCGCACGCCTAACAACCTTCTTTATCTCTTACACAGTAGGGAGGCGGGCTGAGCAACCGATGTAATCGGAGCATTCTTGATGGCACACTGCTTATTTTTCTAGGATTGTGCACTGTAGTGTAGCCCTTTGAAATTGATCATTGCTTTATAATGGGTTCTTCCAGTATATATGAGGGAAACTCCGTGTTGATTTCAATATATATAGGGACAGAATGAAAGCAGGTTAAGGAGCTTACACAAATACATACCCTGATTTTGTCTCTTGTGTATCGTTCTGTACCCTAAATGATAGTTTTAAACAAGGAAATGATTAGGACTAGTGGCGGTTTCCTTCATGGCTCCGCTGTGCGGGAGAACTGCGCCCGAGCATAAGGGTTCAATTTTTGTTCTGAAGACCACACCATCAGAAAGGATGGTCAACGATGCTCAGAGAATTTAACAATAGCTAACAGAGCATTTAACAACAGCGAAACTGATTACTGATTACATAAGAGCGGTAGCGTAAACAGAAGATATAAATCGATCATGTAACAGGCGTGGCTACTACAACAAACGGCTCTGCTAGTGGTTTTCATTGACAGCTCACTCAGTGTACACAAGCGAATTCACATTTAAAAACTCTAAGCGAGTTCTCTGTTCCAAGAGCCCTAAACGCCACGACGCCAAGTGGCGTCCTCGCCTTCTCCCCCAATGACTGCAATGAGTTTTCGCACAAGCCATGCCAGACTGAAATATAATCAGGCAGCCGACTTGCGCCTCTATCGTAGTAACTCGTAGGGGGGAACCTCTGAACAAATCTGGCTTAACTATTACATGGGGCAGCAGCGAAGTCCACGCGTGAAAGCTCTCAGAACTCTCGCATTGCCTGAGTGCATTGTCTCTGCTCGCAAGGTTAGTGAGGTGTAGCACTTAGTCACTTACATTGCTACAAGCGGAGGTTGGGCTGGATTTATTTAAAACGCAGCGCATTGCTGGAAAAAAAGTCGACCATCCACCCGATCTGTGTGTCTTTGGACAAAAAAAGATTCACCACTGTACAGCGATTCCTAAAGGGCGCCTCAAATTTATGTCTGCTGAAATAATGTATTATACGCCAATGGCATGCGCGTTATAAGTCTTTGGAGCAACCGATGGTGAATTATCCACATCCTATTTTCTGAGAACATCATCGGTGGCTTCGTTAAACCAATACAACTATAAATGAGGCAAATTATAACTAAAAAAAAAATCTTAAGGAAGGAGCCGCTTCAAAACATCGTTTTTGAAATAGATAACCTGCGGGTAAGAGAGGGTGATTAGAGGCGTGTTTGTTTCTCTTTGGAGGGTTAAGTGTGCGGGCTATCGGCGTGATTTGTTGGGTGATTCCAGTTGGCAGACTTTAACTGGTTGCGCCCTGAAGGGTCGCATTCTGGTGATGAAACCGCAATCATCTTTGAGGGTGCTCCTAACAGACCAACGCTCGCCAAAAAATATAGGTACGACCATAATCACTAGCAATGGGTTCACACATGGAAGCATAGGAGCAGACGTGGCGGCAGTTTCAGCTTTCAATTCCATGCCACTAATATCTTGTGTGACAACCCGCTAATTCAGGCGTCGCTAAAACGTTTGCGGAGCAGGCAGCGCTGCACAAGCGGTGTCCAGGTTTTGGTAATGCAAGCCACACGACTACAAGGATCGGCTATCTGGCGCGATGCTCGTTGCAGAGAGGTGAGCCACAAGACCCGCAATTCTGTTCTGCTGAAGCCCTTGTCCTCTTCTCCTAGACCACTCGCCTAGAGGCTAGTTTTGCGCTTTTTCCACTTATCAGATTCTGCTGCTTCACTCGAATTTTTCAAGTTATTTCGTATTTTGATTTCAATACCGCGCTACACACTAACTAAACGACACCGGAACGAAGGCCACATGACAAGTGCACACTAACAACTAAAATTTATTCTGGTACGAGGGTACTTAAATACATTCCACGAACATGGTTTGTTAGTGTGTAGCGCGTTATTGAAACCAAAATGTACAACCAACAAGCCCACATTGCTGGCTTGCTTATTTCGTATCTTCGTCATCAAACTCACTCCCACCCATTACTCGCCTAGAAGAGTCCATACGATGCAGACAATTCTTATTATTAGAATTCAAATATCACTAAGAATGGTCCCTTCGGCCACGAAGGACCACTGGAGATTTCTCTTCAGCTAAGAGCTCTCCTCAAGAACAATGTAATCTGGGCGAGTTGGTTACGATCCATAGTGCTAACTGCGGAGAAAGTCTGCCTTTTCTATTTCCTATAGAAGATTAATCCAAGCGCTCCTATCTCCCACGACAGACGCCTCTTCATGCTTAAAAAACAACTTGACAGCAGAGGGGTCCTGCATTTTCAAGAAATGAAAGCATCACACTATAAAAAGTGAAGGGATGCTGAAATCAGAGGCTTTTAGTCTTTCGTTATGCATGTAAATTGCATATAAATAAAATCATCACAAGAGCTCGCAATACAAAAACAAAAAAGTGGTTGTGTGCGTGGAGAAGTTTGTAAGGCGACGAATCAGCAGGAAATTATTTCTCAGAAATGTACTTATGGAAAATATAGTCAGTTTGTAAAGAACCAGCGAAAATAGACCTAATTGCACATTCGTGAATTTAAAACATTGCTAGAGGTGCTATATATAAACTGCGCTGTATATGTTAAACTTGGCTCATAACCGCGCATGGCTGTTCACATAATAATGAATATTTTTGCCCAATTCTTTGTTCAACACAATAATATACCTTAGGCCCCTTCATTAAATATGGGCAGATTATGGATGGTGTTCGCAATCGGCTTTTTCTCTGAGTTTTTTTTCTTCGCTGCCCACCCTGCGTTATGCAACAAGAATGCCAGATTGTATGTACTTTTAAAGCGCCTTTATAGAATAGGCGTAGACTGCGCCGACAGGAGGCTTAAAGAGATCGGTATATATAGCGGCCATTTCCTTGAAATACTCAGAGCTGTGATTCTGCGATCCAATTGAAAAATGGTACAGATAATTAAAATACTGATTTTCTTTGCTGTGGCACTTCTCTGCGACCTAACCGAGTAAGTAAATTTTTTAAAACATTGTCTAGAGCCAATTATAAAATTATAGTATTTTAAACGCAGTCCATGGGGTACGTTTGTTCATTTATTTATTACATACCTGTGTAAATTTTTCTGCGCAATACTGACCTTGCCTGGCCACCGGGCAAACAACGCAGAGTGTTTATTGCGGTGTGTAAATAAGCTGCTGCTAATTCTACACCGTCTCAACATTTGAATGTTGTAGATAAGGGAATGAATGCGCACAGCGACGTATAGAATATGTAATTATAAATCTGATCTGTTTATAAGCGATGAAATAGTTCTTGCAGCACCGAAAAAAAAAAGATGCCAAAAATAGGCCACATGCGCTGTATGGCAGCTATTGTATCGTAATAGAGTCACTGAAAACACGAATGATGCAGCGCCACATAGCTTTTCCTCGCACTGCCGCGCATGGAAGAATTATTTTCCCGTGAGTAATCTTGCCAGAACGGCAGGTATCAACATGTTCAGGAAATTCTCTAAGATGTGCACTGTTTCCAAGCATACGGGTTTCATTGCGATACCTAAGTGGCATACGGTGCTTCAAAAAAGATTTGCGAAATTTCATTTTTTTTAATCCTTTTAATTTTCCTTGTCCCTCTTCGCGACCTAATCGAACCTAGCTGTGTTTCTACCAGTGTACCTGCGTTTTGAGATATCACGCCTGATAACGGCGTTGGGATATCATATACATGCGCCACAAAAAGGTTGTTGTCATGTTGGAAACGTTTAAGTACAGCAGCCGTACTCCTTCCAAGTTGCGGTGGTACGGAGAGGAGTAATGCGGTAGTATGAAAACATTTTCATTTGCAATAGGCTTCAATATAGGCTAGCCCTGCGTGGGGCAAAGGCCCAGTGGACACCAGGAGCTCCGATTGAAGATCACGGGAGCAGTTGTAGTAGTAGTATAAAGAGAACACAGCCCTCTTCACATAGCCCCAAAGAAACCACCGTGCATCCCGCCAGCCTATTAGGAAAAGCTGGTTACGTGGCGGCAGATTGTGTCAATGAGTTCGTCCTAGATGGGGTATACTTAAAAAGTGGGAGGGTGAATAGTATCTTGACTGAGAATTGTGAGACTATGTCCGTAAGGTTGGGAGTGGCTCTGCAGAAAGAGCACGAGCCATGGGTAAATAGGGCGCGACGAAACAGGACAGGCGGAATGGTGTGTCTAAATCTTTCTTAATATGGCTGATGTGCAGTGAGGAAGAGCCGTAGAGGGTGAGCGCGGTTGGAATGTGTCGATTGGTTGCGGGCGGAGATGTTAGCATTAAAGGAGGATGAAGGTGGGTTAGCTTCAGTATCCGAAGATCGATGAAAAGGCTTCCAAAGCGCTTCAATGGTGCTCAATTACCGTGAACGCCTGAGTAAAAAGATCCATACCAGTGCGACCTCGCGCATGATGAAGACGAGAAGAAGTAGGAGAGTAGTGGAGGCGAAATATCTAGGTATAAACAGCTTTTGTCCTTTTTATAGCGCAGCTCTCAGGAGCTCGTTCCTGTATTCCGCGTCGTACTTGCCGTAGTCATCGGCGTAGTGGGCGCGACACGCCACCTGACAACTGTAGCAGATAGTAGCAAAGCGAAGCGGCACCTGCCAGGGCGAGAGCGGAGGAATGAACGACTGGTAGGTGGCTGACACGGGAAGGTCCCAGGGATGGCTAGCAGCGTAACACGCCACCTGGCCGCCGTGTCAGGTGGCTTGTCATGAGCTGCTCTCAAACTTGGCATTTTATATGATAGAGAAATTGTCGGTCATCATTTCTTGTCCATCTCAAATGACCTTATCCCTTTGAAGAACTTAATTGAGAGCGCCTGGTGCGCAGTTTATATAATAGAGTTATATTCTGATTTGATTTCATTTCATTCAATTTTAGGGGTTTAACGTCCCACAGCTACTCAGGCTATGAGGGACGCCGTAGGGAAGGGCTCCGGGAATTTCGACCACCTGGAGTTCTTTAACGCGCACTGAAATCGCGCAGCACACGAGCCTCTAGAATTTCGTGTCCACCGAAATTCGAAATTCCGCGGCAGCGATCGGACCCGCGTACAACGGGTGAGCAGCCGAGTCCCATAACCACTGAGCCACCGCGGCAGTCTAGAGTTATAGTCGACTTGTGTAATATAAACTCGAATGAGTCCAAAAACGTAAGTATCAGGGGCCCCTAGGGAATAGCCCTTGACGAAAGGGATAGTCAAACCGAAATGTACTTACCGTTAGTGTTGCAGAGGAAGCTACATCTGCAGGTACCAATAGCAAAGCTCCTGTTTTATGTAAAATTGTTATTAAGCAAGAGTGCTGAGGGATGACAGGGATGAAATGCCTCCAATATGTGCAGGCATCTATCGACGACGTACAGGTAGGGCATCGACGTGGCGTACAAGAGACGCCTGTCTTGTATCCAGGTGCCTCCGCGCTTGTGCACTTGTAAGAAAATATCTTCCAAGTGTCAGTACAGGTGAACGAGGCCTGATTATTCACGTGAAAAGATCATATAAACAGTCAGTGTATGCCAATCAAAGTTCAACTACAGAAAAAAAGACAGAAGGTAACAACGAAAATATGATCTCTGCCCACAAAAGGACCCGGCAACACTTGCATTCTAATTGTCCACCACCATCGCCTAATTATTCAACCCAAAAGCTTCTCAGTACCCAGCAATTCTGGACAAAATCATTTTTGAGCGGGAAACCGTTTATGAGCGCAATTTTTCTTATAATGCGAGTTTTCACTATAACAATCAATATATCCGCAGATCATCCGACGGCAGCCTTGCAATTTTATTTTCTGTTCACGTTTGTGCAATGTGAGAGCGTTCCCTATTGATTTTTGTGGTAGTTTTAACTGTTAGATACAGTCGCTGAAACCACTTTGACGAAAGATTTTGTTACATATCGGAATAATGGATCATTACCTTCAATATTACCATAATAGCGTCTTAGAATTTTCCAATTCACAATTTTTGACCCAGAAAGCTGGAGTTGAACCCGTATAAGTTGAACCCGTATAAGTATATCCAGTCATGGCAACCTGGTGGTCGCAATTTGGGAGTAAAAAGGAGTAGAAGGCTCAAAGCCGTCTTTGCTCAACGCGAAGGTTAAGCGTCCTCCCAATTTTTTTTTTTTTTTTTACCTCAAGCAAGATGCCACCACACTGCCTTTCAGCATTGGTATGCTTGAGTGCAAAAAAACAGTTGCTGAATTTGAATGCGAAAATCTTAATAGCCCCATGAGACGAAATTCAGTCCGCGACAGTCGTTCAGGCGGTGCGATGGTCCTAAAAAGATGGCGTCGCAACAGGCGTCGCCTAGCTATCCCAAGCCGCGAGAGGGACGAAGGCGTGCAGAGCAGGTGCAAAGAGCAGCCCCCCCCCCCTAAATCCTGTGTATGACTGGGCGACATTCATGTGGCGCCCATTTTCCCTACTTTCTCATCAAAATTGTCATGAAACCCTTCGTCGTATAGCGTTCTTGGTGGTGCTATACGATTTCTCGTCGCACATTGCATACGTCTCTTGGCTAAGTTGTAGACTTTCTCGCGACCGGGACTCCAACTGACGGCATATGTACCTTTAATGGTATGCCTTTCACCGACTTGCATGTCACAGTTGTGACGCAATGGTTCGTCATACAATTGTCCGGGCGGCACCACGATTTTTCGTTCCTCCTAGGGTACAGCTGCTAGGGAAGTTATAGGATAGTTAGCGACCGCGATTCCAACCGACGGCATATAAACTAAGGATGAGATCCCACTTGACGCGGCGCATGCGCACAGCTGTTGCAGCTCGATTTCGCCGGCGCCCCGCGCCGCCAGCAGGAGCAGCAGCTGCTCCGCACCACGTGGCTGGTAACGTGCCGACACCACGGTCACGTGCCATCGCCACAATGAAGGCTCGAAATGCTGCCGTAATGTAGCATAACAGTTGACCCGGCCGCTAAGAAGTTCACGTGCACTTGTGACGTCATCACAAGCTGCCAGCGTGGAAGGTGGTAACCTGCCTCCGAATTGCGGGCTACCTGCCCCCCCCCCCCCCCCCCCCCGTGGCACGGGGCAATGAAATTTATTCAGCAAACTCAATGCAATTGGTACCTGCCCAGCATGACGCTGCGTATGAGCCTTACGGGAGGTCTGGAAAAGAACCCTGGGGCTCACGAGCCACAGCGGTGGCTTTGATTAAAACAGCCACCTGCCAGGGCAGTGGCACGTTGATTAACCAGAGCACGATTCTATCAGCTGTTGTATTAGGACTCCCCGTGATGTATTAATGTAGAAAATGTCGTATTATGCATGCAAGGCATGTGGGCATATATGGGCACGTGGTATTCGTCAAGGCGGAGCTTAAAGGGACTATGCAATAAATAAAAAGTCGCTTGTAAATGTTTTTAATGTTTAGAAATGATGCTAAGAAGCACTCACCCAGTATGTGTCTTCGCAACTGAGCCGGCAATTTGTAACGAAATTTTAAAAACCGTGTTTTTTAAAATTCGAGTGTCGATTGGTGTGCTCGTAGTGACCGATTTTGAAACTAAAGTAGTGAAAAAAGACGTCACTATACCCATTACGTCAGCAGGCTACCACACGCTGTCATTCGCAAGCCACGGCAGCCACGACGTCACGGGCACACATCCGGTGGCCGTGAATATCGTCTGCGACCCTCTCGGGCAAGCGCGAGCCAGGGCATTGCCTTCGCACATATGGTTTCAATTTTCCCCTGCCGCCTCCTTCTGTCGGGAATTGCAGGGCCACTCACAGTGGCTCGCCTAGTCGCTACTGTCGTCGCTGGCATTCAGCCGGTACGGCGTTAACGCATAGGGCTCGGTGCCCAGGAGGAGCGTAATTTTTAATCGTGTATATCTTGGTTGTTGTAGATGGTAGCTTAAAAATTCTTGCGTTGGGGTGACGAGTGAAGAAATGCCTATCTCTCATCTCTTTTACGGAATCGCAATTAAGTTATTGCATAGTACCTTTAAGTGTCCCCTCTAGGTTTTACCAGACTAAGTGAAGTTTTCAACTGGAAAATATGAGTTCAAAGGCCAGGCAAGAGCTAAAACAAAAAGTAAGTATTTGAGGTACAACTGCGTGATGGTCAAAGGACCGACGTCGTCAATCATAAATAAGGGTAATGCGATATGCTAGCGGGTACACTAATTTTGCATAATATACGTTGTTTAGACATCAGTAAGAAGCGTATTCAGGAAGGTTTTCTTTTCTGAGGGGAAGGGTGAGTTGTCGCTCGCAAAGGTGAAGGAGTCTGGCTTTCTGCTCTTGCACGATGCTTGAAAAATCATAAGAAGTTTCATCCTCATATTTCCCCAGGCCGCTGGATAAAGCTTATGCTACTCTTAACTGTATCGCAGAAAGTAGAAGTGCCTGCAATCATTCTGGGCCTCCTGTGAGTTGAACGCAGCACACGCTTGAACAGTATCCATTGCTATGCATCTTCGACGGGTAACCAATAAAACGTCGCCTGCACACCTGGTATTTACCGCAGCTGGCGATCTACAAGATTTGTCCTTTGGTTGTGCAGCAAGTTTCATCTTTTTCGGCATGATCAACCATCACTGTTGTTCATCGACGGACCGCGCGTAGTCATTGCAACTTGGGCAAGGGACCGAGAGCATGCTTGCTTTGGAGCTTAAATTAGCTCAGTGTTGGCATGCCATTTTTTCTCGAAAGGAAGGGAAGAAAGGCGGCAACGGAAGTAGCAAGGTACGCAATTGCACATCGTAGGAATCACATTAGCTGGGTCTCTAACCCTTGCTTTGTTTGATCATTACTCACAGCATTTTGGATAACAAATGTGCAGTTTTGTGAAAATTTCTGAATAACACAAAAACGGCGGAGCGCCATTGTGAATCTTCGCAAAGAGTGTTGTAGAGTCTGCTTGCCACAAACCAGATTATTCGCATGGCGTGTTCGCAGGAGAATGATAATGCCGTTTTTTGGCGGCAAGAAATGAAGCCAGATGTTATGTGGAGAGAGCGCAAAACTCCATGCCGGATATTTAGGCTTACTTTTAATCACATGGAGCACATAGCTAATATAGCAATCCATTGTATTATAGGAGAGACGTCCACGGAATCTTTCCGCCCTACCTACTCGTTATTGTTGTGTTTCTTTTCAGATCCGGACTTCCACCAGATGCCAGTCCACCAAAAGGCGCCTCAAATTCGGCGGGCCAGCGGTAATTCATACATAGCGACTGGCACTTCTTCATTATTGACATTTGGGCTTCTTAAATAGTGCAATGAGTGTGATGAATAACCACTCCTGCTTCCACAAACATGAAAGGGCTCACAATCTGTTTCACCCAGGCCCTACATCTTCACTGAGCCGTGAGAGAGATGAAAGAGGAGGCGGTAAAAGGAGGCAGATACAAAGTACCACCAAAATGAAAGGCTTCCAGAAAATGTGACCACCTAAGGTACCAACTTTCTTTAACCCCGTGCAGGGCCCTGGGCCTTTCCCAAATAGGTGCAATGGAAATGCGGCCGCCCAGGCCGGGCTCGATCCTGTGGCCTTGTGCTCCGTAATACAACGCTGTAAAGACTGATGCATGGAGGCTGGTTAGCTTTCTAACAAAATTTATCGCACGGTCATGCTCTGAAGTCCTGTAATCTCTTAAGTGCTAACGCTTACTCTTCCCTTCATCCACTAGATATATTGTTTTAAATCTGCAGTGGGAGAGAAGTTACCCTACAAAAGTATGAATGCCTGTCAAAATGACAGCCACTTTGACAAAATATGCATAAATATTTTTCGACATGACAGTACAGTGGACCCTGCTCAGAAGATGCCCGCGCAAGAAGTTAAGACGGCTGTCTGTTGTTTTTATTTAAGTATTGTAGAAATTGGAATGCACTTGCCAAATTAGGCTGTTTGAACAAAAGTGGGTTAAGACGCGTTAAAAAATGATGCAAAATGGAAAGCAAGCCTTGAAACAAAAAAAAGAGCGTATTACGCAGAACCGGAAGAAATGCCGAAATTCGAGCATTGGCGAATAATGAGGTAATGTTGTCAAGCGGTGTTGAGTACACGCAGAAAGTCTCAGGAAGCCTTAGCAAAGAAGTTCTCATTGATCTAAGTGGTTCCCCAAAAAAACTGTGCAGCGACAAAAGTATCACTTCGATTCGGCTGTCTTAGTGTTAAGAATAGCAGCTGATTTCAGCCTCAATTGATTCAAAATTTGCAAACGTGCATGAAACAGCAGCAACAGCGTAACATATCGTAGAAACTGCTGGGCCCGGTCGAATTCGTTTACAGAAAGTTGATTGCACGCGGCAATGAGAGCCACAACAAAAACAAAACGATAAGTACTTGGGCCGGCGGAGTTTACAAAGAACATCAATAAGCAGACATACGATATCTGAGAAGCATTGCCTGCCTCTTCAAAAAGCATCGATCGGATGACTAAAAGAGGGCAATAATAAGACCGCAGGCGTTTGTTAATGCAGCAGGAAATTCTCCAGGCTCATGACTTAACCCGCTCGGAGCATCCGTTGCGGCGCCCGGCCGCCATCGGTCTCAGCCTCGTATTTCGCTCCCCGCAGTTTTCAAAGATTTTATATGATATAGTTAACGTGTAAGAAGGTTTCATAGAAATCCGAAACAATGAGCAACTGTCAGATACTACTCCAGGTTACCTGGGTTACACGGCTGGTCTCGACAGCTCTGTCTGTTTCTGGCTTTGGTTCTTTCTCCCTTTCCTTGATGCGTAACCAGACGAGTTGCTGGATCTCGTCTGCGCGTTATAGACAAGAGGCTACTGCAAACTTGGCTTCGTCAGCTACGTTCGGTGGCATTGCCGCGAGCGTTATGCTTGGATTTCTTTCGAGGGTGACATATAAACGGTCTCATCTTTTGTGTACTGCTCTACACTGGTGTCATAGACGAAGGCCAAAAGAGTCAGAACAACGCACCAGGCCGCGTTCTTCAGCACCGAAGTGCATGACAAGGATGTCGGCAATGATATTGCTCAAGAGCTAGTTCATGCTTTTCATGTGCGGGCGGTACGCAGTTGTCGCCAGTTGGCTTGCGTGAGTATGCTACATAATGGTTTCCGTTTGCTACTACGTGAACGTTGCTCCCCTGTCAACGACCTACACGCATTCTGGGCGCTGTTCTCTGCAGGATATATTCCGCGAACAATTTCGCGGGTTCTGCTGATATACCATTCGCCAAAGTTCTTTCTTTCAGAGCAATGGATGAGCTAGGGAATTGCCACAATGGCTTGTTTATTGCGTGATGTCGACCCCGCGGAAAGACATGATTTGTTGGAGACAGATTGGTGACAGCAGTACACTGTTCAAAAACCGTGCTGGCTTCTTGGGTGGCGTACTCGATTAGCTACAGTGCCAGCCGATGTTGAGATTAGGCGATATAAAAACAAATTGTGAGCTGCAAAATCTCTGCCAAATTTGCTCAGCCCCTGGCAGTCGTTTTTACCGAAAAGGGTGTAAAACATTCGAGTACCTGGTGGTCAGAAATATGAACGATTTTTTCAGGTGCTAAGCTTGGTTCAAGTGTACATTGGCGTTCAATCATATTGAAGACTAGCAGTTTCGGAAGCTAGCTTGGGGTGAGGAACAGTCCACTTCGATGCATTTTATGAGGGTTCGTAGCAATTGCCTAGGCTTTTAATGCGCTGAACTACGGCGTTGGAAAGAGGGAAAACAGCGCTACCTTTTAGAGATAGAAATGCGCTAAAGCTGCAAACGCGGTGACTTCAACACATTCCTTAATTAGAAAGGAGGCAGCATAGATACAGACGGAATAGGGTAGGGGTCAGGAAACCTAACTTAAAATAACAGTCAGTTTGAGGCGGTGATTCCACAGTCAGTCGAGAACATCCGTCTCCGTCGAAATGCTTGTTTCCCTAGTTCTATACTACATTGACGGCTCCGCACTCTTGCACTCATAAACTCCAGACGCTCGGTGATCAGCCTATCAACATTTTGCGGTTGATTCCACTTTCAGTGGCCTGCTTGGAAGTATGGACGGAATATGCGGATGTTCCAAACGAACGCAGTACGCTGCTCTGGAGTGGAGCACTTAGCCTCAGGCTCAGACAAAAAAAGAAGCGTAGGCGATGCCTCGCTCCCTTTCTGTTTTACTCCTGACTATAATACAGTGAGGCTTGAGTACTTGCGGCAGCGTTAATCTCTAATACTGTGGATGCATCTCCCTGCCTCTGACTCCATGGCTGCGCCGATAGGCTCCTGACCGCGCAGTTGTGGAACAAAACCTGAACGTGGCATCCGCATTTTGATAACGGCCAAGTCCAAGAACGCCGATAGCCTGCGCTGTTTCCGCGCAGGTTGAAGAGCCTCATGGGGTCGACATTTTGGAGGTGCCTTCCACTACGGTACCCATCATAGTACGTTTCGAGCTTCGAGATCTTAAACGCCGCATAACTTTAAGAATGGCAGTTGTTGCATAAATACATGAAGTCCTCTGAAGGCTTCGACATGCGGTGCTTTGCATTGAAACGTTTGGACTGTGTTCACCAACTTCTTCAGTGTTTGGGGACAGGATGAACGATATTATGCTAACTATATTTATTAACAACCAAGTGTCAACAAAATAGTGCAGAAACGGGACAGAGAGATCAGAAACAAAACGCTAACTAGCAGCCTATATAGTGTTTATTAACGTTCCGAGGCACATATATATATAGGCTTTAGTAAACCTTTCTGACTCGCTAGTTGGCACGTGTTGCATGTACGTGTTCGTGTTCAATGTTGCCAAAGTGGCCTCTCAAATGCAGAAGCACCAAATTATATTTGCTCCTCGGTGCCTCTGTATGCCGCCAATGGAAGCTTTCTTAGTGATATGTCCGGTTTCCAGGGCACGCAGTCCAAATTGTCTATGCGTGTGTTCTTAAGAACTTTGTGAAATTGACGTTGTTAAAGACGCCTATGATCTAGATACACTGGTGATTGGTCAGCCACCATGTCCGAAAGGTTTACTGTAGTGCTGCCTCTTCTTGTGGCTAGAAGCTTCATATTTCCTGCGGAATCTAAGCTAGCGCTGTTCTGCTCGGTGGAGGTTCCTTTCCGGCAGGCTGATGTCGAGCATGCAGCACTCTGTCAAGATAATGCGTGCCATATGAGAACTCCTGAACCATCGACAGCAGCTCCGAGAAAGAACAAAGATGGTGCATCAGAAAGAGTTAGGCGCACTTCTGGAATTCCTGGGGATCGAAGTTGAGAGCGGAGAAAAGGCAGGGAGAGGCCAACCCAACGACACAACCGGTAAAGCCATGTGCCATATTCAGGCACATGAACAGGTGAAGAATGCAGCACATCCTGGCAAGCCTCGGCACTCGTTAGCGGCAGCCTTGCATGACGCAATGAAAGATGTGGAATGCTTTCTTTGCAAGTGTAAACAGGATGCGACGGAGAATCGCACCGCTGCAAGGGGGCTGTCGGGGAAGAAACGCATATTACGGGAGCATGGCCGATGTTTCCGATGTACAATCTCGAAACTTAATTCGACGATGTGAAATAGCATACTACGTTTCAGCAAGTGTCGCGGCAGCCATGCCTCAATGATGTGCGAGCCGAGCTTCACTCCCGACCCCGAGACGCTATATCGCACGAAAGCTACAGGACACAAACGACAGCACTGTTCCATTCAGCCTGCAAGCAACGCAGTATAGTGCGACACCAGCTATTCTGCTCCAAACTGCGAGCGTATGTGCCGAGAGCCAGAAGAGGAGAAACGTGGCCAGAATTATATTTGACGCTGGTATCCAGCGCTTCATTATTACCGAACAGGTATCAAAGGACCTGAACTGCAAGCTGCTCAGTACCGGTATCATTACTATCGGTGTGTTTGGAGGCGGCAAACAAGAATGTACTTTGCGAAGGGTGCATTTGTCATTGCGAAGCAGGCGAAACAAGAGAAGATACGAGATCGACACTCTCGAAACGACTATTAAGTATTAACAGGATCTCTCAGGCCCAGACGAAAAGATCTTGGAAGAAAATGGCTGTGGTTTAGCTCTGGTTAGCCTGGAGTGACGCGATAGCTACAGCTGGCCGAGTGGAACTCGCTCAGTCGAATTGCTAAGGCAGTCTTTCGGCGCTCCGAATCTCTGGCCGTTTCTTTATTCATCTTCATCCATGGACGTGATTCCCTCTCTCCCCCTCTCTAATCCCCCCCTACTCGGTTTCGCCAGTGCTCCGCGCCGCCGGCAGCTGCTTCGCACAACGTGACCAACAACACGCCACGCCATGGCAGCGCCGCCACGTTGAAGGCTCCAAATGCTAGCGTTATTTAGCTGTCGCTACAAAATGAGATGATTGGCTGCAGTTAGAGGCCATGACCGCAATGAGCTAGAACACCACTCAAACGACATTCTGACCGGATCGGACCACTACTGAGGAGCGGTGACAGGCCAAATTCGTCGTCTGAAATGCCTGTTCAGCGGGTCTGAGTTGCACCCAAGCGATGTTTCTGCGAACCACAGTCGAGGAAAAATCCCCCGACCTCATGGCGCGAGGCACTTCGTCCTCTCGATTGGTCTGCGTGCGGCCTGAGTGGGCGGGACAGCGATGGTTGCGCGGTGAGGCCGACAGGGTCACCCCTGGAAATGCACCGCGAGTTTTCGCACGGTGGTGTTGAAAACAGAGGACTGAGAGTGGAGGTGTTTGGCATCACAAGAAAGCAGGATAAACAGCTACTCGACTTGTCGATGTTATGTTCAGCGTCAACGTTAAATCGAAGGCCAGCCTGGATTCTTCGATTCATCGATTACGTCTGTTCTGCAGAA
Source organism: Amblyomma americanum (assembly GCF_052857255.1). Taxonomy (NCBI): domain Eukaryota; kingdom Metazoa; phylum Arthropoda; class Arachnida; order Ixodida; family Ixodidae; genus Amblyomma; species Amblyomma americanum. Next base: position 70,302,395 of record NC_135498.1, on the reverse strand, counting down.
AAGCGATCGGGCCCCTTGACAGCAGAAGAAATACAGAAGGAAAGAACGCATTGGTTGAAAAAATAGCAGCGCTCCTCGTTTCTTGGTGGACTTCGTTGCGAAGCCGACAGAACTAAGGTCCCACCTAGCTCTCCTTAGAAGTAATTTGAAATATTTAACAACCCAGACAGAGTGCTGACAATTAAAAGGCTCCTTCGCTCTGCCAACATGGCACCTGACGTAAAGAACCTCACCGTACTGCCCAAGGACCTTACATATTCCAATATACTGTCGACGTAGAGCGACAGATGCTTCATGCTGGAGCAAGAGGCACTCTAATGCAACAGCGCGAGAGCTACCGAGTGTCGCGCGGCAAAGAGCTAGTGAAAAAGGTGGTACTTGCTTGCGTCACTTGTCAACATTTCAGTGCTTCGCCGCTAAGTGCTCCGACGGGACCGCTACCAGAAAACCGGACAACTCCATCATTCAGAGCCTCCCCTATATCCGTTAAAGTTTTCGCCACTACCACCACCAACAGAGCCTTTCAAAGCGGTTGGCATAGACTTTTCGGGACCGCTATTTGTAAAGAAAAAGAACCGCGCGTGGAAAGCTTACATTGTGCTGTTTACTTGTGCGGTCCCGCGAGCAGTGCACCTGAATCTTATCAATGACATGTCGACAAGCAGCATTCTGCTCGCATTCCGAGGGCTTGTGTCGCGAAGGGGACTATGCCATAATATACATTAGGACAACGCGCAGGCCTTCAGGCGAGAAGCAATGTAACTGATTCAAATGTAGAATACGCTGCGGCACCCCGATGTCGTGTATCATTTTGCATGTGCAGAATTTGAGTGGCGCTTTGTTGTTGAGTAGATGCCAAGGTGTGGTGGTTTCTGTCGAACAATGGTGCACTCAATGAAGGTGGCTTTAAAAAACGTTATCGGGAAGAAATGCCTAGAAACTCCACACTTAGCCACCATCCTTTGCGACGTTGAAGCCGTGGTGATTTCTCGGCTATTAACTTATGTGTACAGCGAGGTCGAAAAGGGTAACACCCTAGCGACTTCAAGCTTCCCCTCGGGAGGTGGCTAACGAATCCGCCGACGGCGGATGGCGAGCCGCGTGCTTCGACACGGGAGATGGTTCGCTCGTTTCGGCGCCAGAAAAGAATGTTACAGAACCAATTCTGGCAGGCCTGAAAAGCGGTGTACCTCAGTGAGTGAAGATCAGCATACGCTACACACATTAAACAGGTTCCCTTGCCTTAAGTCGGACAGTTGGTGCTAGTTGGAGAACCACTTCCCCGCCTGCTATGGAAGCTCGAGAGAGTGGAGAAGGTGTTCGAAGATACGGACAATAAGGTACGTTCTTACGAGATCAGATTTTCTCGCGTCGCTGTCCTCCGAAGAACCGCGGAGATTGTTTAACCACTGGCGTTGACAGAATTGTTGAGTGCGACACATGAATTCTGGAGGGGGGGGGGGGGGGCGGGGGTTGAAACTGGAAGCGGTAGACGCACCAGGCATTACTCCTTTACCTTGAGATAAGTGTGCGCCCTACGCGCTGCACCTCCCCGCACGACGACCTCAAAGGGATTGTATTCCCTTTCCGGAAAGTGGAACCTTCCACCCTCGCCGATTAAGGAGAAAGGAGAGATACAGGACGGTCATGAGTGGGCTGGGAGACAGGCATAGGAGTGCTACGACTTACCGGGGTTGGTGATAAAGCGTGCCGCCTTTCTGACCCATGAAATAAATGGTGGATTTTCTGTTGCAAAAAAAGAATGCGCGTGGGGAGTAACTGAAAACGTCGATCGCATCACTCTGTTACTTCAGCTGCCTCCCTCGGCGAATTCACGACCTTGAGGGCCCTGAGGTTGGTCAAGTAGTGCTGTACGACCAGCTTATGGCTGCAAATGCGAACGCGCTAGATATCGATGGCGTCCCCTGAATTTTGTTTTCTCTGGCTTGAATCGTTGCGATTGCCTTTGGGGCAAGTCCACTCTGCAGAGTCTTGTAGTAATGTTAATATAGATGTTGTTTTGATACTATGAACGGTATGTCGGTACTTCTGCCAAAAGGCCTGCCAGCGGGACAGGTTCTCGTCTGAGCGAAGCAGGTCCAATTTCTGAAGCCGCAAGCCGACGTGGCTTTGTCCTACGACGGTTGCGCCCTAGGAGGATAGTCCGGCTGCTACCATTCGCTCTTTAGTAGTGAGTGTAGAAATGTTGGCAGCATGCACAGCTGGAGTGGCCCCCTGAAGTCTGTTGATGCGGTGGCAAAGTAGCACAAAGCAGGTATCAGCGGTGTTGCCTTTTTACTCCAAGGCTACGTAAAAGTAGTCTATCGCATCCACGTCGACCAGAATACCCTAAACCTCTTTATAAAGGGAGCCTAAGCCGTCTTCGAGACCGTGGAAGAGATCGTATGTCAGTTTCATTACGGGCACCGTGACAGCACCCGAGTCAATGAGGTGGCTTGCTCCTTTGCGATGGTGGTGATTTCATTGGCGAAATGCTCGTTGTCCGCCTTCTGGTGTGGACAGTGTGCTGCATGGTGTGGGAATCTGAATGTCCCTCGCTTACCGGTGGCGGCTCCCTCTTTCATGGCCCACTGTGACTGCTCTTCCCTGACGGGATCCTTCGGGCATCGGTTGAAGGCGGAAGCGGCGAAACACAGCCGCGCCCTCTTTCCTTCCTGTTCTTTGAGTTTGCATGGTACGAGAGAGACAGGCGATGCAGCGACGGCGATGCTGACTTACGGTTTTAGACCACGCTGGAAGCCGGAGCTCTACAGGTGACACCGCTCAATTTGCCTTGCTTACCTCCCGTGCTGCTGAGGAGGCGATCGCTTTGGGGAGTTCCTCTATGAACACCTTTGGCTGCTGGATATTTCTTGGTGTGTTTTCGTTCACGGCCATGTGGTCCGTGCCAGCGGAACGGTACTGTCTCAGGCCAAATTAGAGACCCCCCCCCCCCCTCATTGTAAGCTTGCCTTTCACGCTGTTTATGACTTGTCGATAAGGCGCTCCTCCTGTCCGTGTAAGTTCCACGGAGGAGTTTGGTTGCCTGGGTTTCGGCACAATAAAATATAGAGGAAATGTAATATACAGAGCGAGGAGGTGTATGTCTTTTTCTCGCTGTCTAAAATTCTCTTCAGCATGCGATACAAACAGACCTGGCTTGAGCAGAAAACTGGCGCCTAACTGCTCTAATGTCTGGCTTCGCACTGGGTTGCAGTCATGTACCACGCTTGACGCGAGTTATTTGATTCCATCTTCATTTCGATCCCCAGGTAGCAGTTTTTACGTGTGCTGACACGTGTGATACGTGTGATAGAAGTTTAAAGAATACAGTGGTTTTTCGCTATAATGGGACCAAAACATTATTTTGCTGCGTACTGCTCCATTTATTGGTGTTCTCTTTTTCAGAGGCGGTGGAGTTCCAAAGCCTTTTCAGCCACCCTCTCTAGTAACTTGTCTAGCAATGGTGAGTACATAAACATTTTTTATCTCTAGGAGGTAACCTGACGGTCTACAATTTCTAAGTTCCCTTAATCGTGGCCAAAGTGAGAGTGGGCCCCGCCAACGTATACCATTGCTAGCATGTGAGCCGCAATCAAAAATGCAAATACATTTTCAATTAGTAACCTTTGCCGATCATAGTACGCTGTGATAGCGGGTGCTCATAAAGCCGTCGTTGGAGGAAGCAGGAGTGGGGCCTGAATGGAGAGAAGGATTGCAGTTCCAGATAAACACGGGGGCGCGCTTGATTCATTGTGTGCTTTGTGTGGGTGGGTACTGCGATAGGCTAGCGACCCTCAGGACGCTTACATATGGCTTTCGAACTGCGAGAACAGCCTTACGTTTACATATTCTGCAGGATTCAAGGCCATGTGGTTGCTTCGCATTAGTAGAAACCTTATTAAGCAAGCGGAAGAAATACCCGTTGAACGGAGGTTGGGCACGCCAGGAAACAAAACGAAAACAAAACCTGTTTTTTTTTGCAAGCAACCACCTGGCATTAGACTCGAGTTCCAGTCACTTGTACTTGACGCAAGCGGAATCTGACAAAAAATCTGCTCATTGTTTACGTGAAGCTCTGACAAACATGAAAGTGAACGATGTATATTTTCGGCCGGTTTAAATAATGGTTGCCACTCATTATAAAAGACGGGAATGATAACCAGTTCAAACGGATACATAGCGTGTAACGCAGGGGAGGAATGGCAGTTTATGACTGGGGAGCCAAGAGTTGAAATTCCGAGGGTAACATTACGAATTGGTATGACGATAATTGATCTAAATATCACCAGTCCATGAAGGGCGCAGCAATATCCGGTGCGGCATTTTTTCATTGATTTTGCTGACAACGTTTTAAAATACAGAAAAGGACTCAGATATACCGCACGTAACAATGGTTCAAGCCACAAATTTTCAAGGTACAATTCTTTTGCCTACTTAGACTGCTTCATCAAACACATTTAAAAAAATATTGGGGGAGGAATAATCTTCGCGTTAACAGTGTAACGCGACAGCCTGTGGCGGCGCTGCCAGGGAGTCCACGGATCGCCATCGCCCGTTCGGCTTGACGGCTTGCCTGTTGGAAACTCCCTTGAACGGATTTGTCATTTTTCTATCGTTTTAATAAATAAGTGATCAATTACTCACTGTAAATTTTCTTAATTACCATCATAAAACATTGGATTTTTCATTCTGGGGATTTTGACAGCATTAAACTACCCTTTTTCAATGTTTCATTTTCCTTTTCTTTTATCATTCAATTAATTACAATGACTTCATTACCTTGTGATCGTCTATCACACACACGAATCAATCATTAAATATCAGTACGGCAAATTATCATGATCAAATTTTTTTCTACGCAGCCCACGATTATTTCCTACACGCGGTGCCGATTACTAGTACGCCGACGGCTTTTCAACCGAACAAGCAGTATACGCTGTCGCTTAAAATTTAAATAAAACAATATTATAGTGAGTTTCACTGATGATGCAATCATCAGTGAAATTCTGCGATCATCCGCTTTTCTTAGTTCCACAACATGCAGTGCAGAATTTTGCAACCTTTTGCGCAGTATGTGCCACCGCCTACATGACCACGGTGTTCTGGCTGGCCAGCGCGCGCAGCGGCCCTCGCATTTTTCCCCATTTGGCGACCTAAAGAGCTTACCAGCTCTTCATCGACAAGCAGCTCATTTGTTCACCCTTTCACCTTCGCCTGCGACCACATACTTGTAAAACCGCGGTTCGCTACATAAAGCGTCCGCGAGCCGCTTTATCTCTTGTCTCATCAGCTCAATCCGCCGACAACGATGCCAACATTGTGCACTAGTATTTCGAAGCACAAAATGAATGGATAAATGATGACAAAGACAGCAATTTTCAACACACCGCACGAGAGGCGACCGGTGGTATGTTGTTAAGGTTGAGGCGGCAACAAAGGTTGAGAAAACGTCATAACCCAAAGCTGATTTGTTGTGCGGGCGCTGGCTAGAACAGGGGCTATAATGAATCGTGCTGTAAGTATGAGAAGTTTCATTCTTCTGTTTCGCATTCGGGCGCAATCGTTCTGAATATTTTGGATAGCTCGGCATCAGTGTACTTTTTTAGATTTGGACGAAGCTTGCCCGGCTTTCTCGATAAAGAGGATAAAATCATTTCATACCTCTTGCTTGGGACCGAACAGGGCTTGCAGTATTTGAATTAAAAAATACTTCCTCATTTTTTTGTGGCCATTGTTCACGGGAAAACCGGCCACAGAGCCAGTGCGAAAAAATCCTGATGGAGTGTTTCTATGGTCATGTCACCCATCTACACCACCCTTAGAGCAGTGTGTTAAAGCTTTCACCGAAGCAGTACGGGCACCACAGCTTAAGGCAGGGAGACTTCAGCGATGAGAAGGTGTGAGGGGACGAAGGGCCGGAGGGGTACAAGAAAAACGTTCGCATGACGTCGAGCTTTACAACCAGTGGTGCATTCAGCACATTTGACACTTGTGTAGCCTGAGGAAAATTGCTAAAAATTTTACGATGATGATGAAACGCTTTGGCCGAAGATCATGCAGCTGCGGCTCTGATGTGGGACTCCCTTGTTTACTTGACAACCAGTGAAAGAATTGCGCAATTTCGCAACCGCCATTCGCAAGCCTTCCGTAATTACGAGGTCCATTTCGTTCTTACTATTCAAACATCGAAGGATGAAATCATCGCTCCTTAATTAAGAATATGTATTTCCATTTAGTGTTGGTCTGTGGTAACATCCGGCAACTGGTGACGCTCTGTTTTCTTTTTTTTTTGTGCGAACCTGGTCGACAGGGATTGCAGATCGTGGGAATAACACGGGCTGCAGACTTCCTCGTGCCTCTACCGCGCGGAGATTATAGTGTACTAACCCTCGAAGTGTTAATTGTATTTAGGCTTTTGGAGCACGACTGAAAAGAGAATAAAAAAAATAGTGACTCTGTAATTGGACATAAGCAGACAATTCTATGGGAGAACATCGCCGGTTTGTTAGTGAACCTCGTCTGCAGGGCCTTACCTTTGCTCTACTTGAACAGTATCTGAATGAAAAGGAAAGGCACCTGCGGTAACCAGAGGACTTGCGTTCCCAGAGAAGGTAACAAACGTTTTATTCCGACATTATATTCGGCGCCTGTGCACCCTCCTTCTTTCCTAACACATCATAAATCTGCAATCTGAATGTCAAGTGTAATCTGTCGTCTGATATCCTATTTAAGACAGATCGCCGAGCTGTTTTCTGCCTGCACAGTTTTGTTAACGGAGTCCCACCAAAAAAGGTGACGTTTAACAGAAGCAGCCCTTTTTAATGAGATATGCAGAAAATCAGCGTTTGGCGGCCAACGGCCGCTCCGACTTTTGCTTTCTGCGTAGGGGCGTAAACCATACTGTATGTAGCAGCAGAACGTCGAGGAAAACACGCCTACGACGCACAATAACAACACAGAAATTCTATGGTACCTGGAACAGGCTAACATAAAACGATGCGTATAATCGCAGCAAAATATAAATATTCCGAAGTGCACTAAATTAGCAACGAACAAAAAGGCTGAACTTAAGGATTTAGCAATGAGAGATACTATATTAGACGCATGATGATAACAAAAAAAAATCGCTTACCAAGAAAGTATTCAATGTGTAACATTTATGTTCAACCATGAAGGAGAAAAAGATTTTAAAATAAGTACGATTGCAGGCTATGCTTTGATGATGACCTTAATAATTTGCTTCTTCACATCAATTCCGGACTACGCCTTGAAGCCAAATTTTCCAGTTTGGCAATGGCAACATTATTTAAGGAGCCTTACCTATGCCCATGCGACTCAATAGATCTAATTGCTGGTCTTTTTCAGTGTCCTCAAATGCCAAGATTATACGGAGCGAGCTGCGGAACAGGTTGCACATGCCGTCGCCGCCGGGACAGTCCTAGACACCGGCTTTTCTGTATCAGAACAGCACCAGGAAGAATCCCGCCTGGATTTATATAGCTTGTCAAGACTCTATCTCCAAATGGCATAGAGTTGCCTTTGGCTTTGTTTGATGACCATCTCTGGAATAAAGTGTCATCGCAAACATCAAAATCGGTTGTTTGTTGCAAGTTTGCAATAGCTCCTTATTTTCCAGAAAAGGACAGGATGGTCTTTTGGGCTAAAATGTACAAATAAGCTTGACAGGGCCGAACAGACAGTTACGTATATCCGACATCCAATTAAAAAGCATTAAAAATATTAACAAGACATTATAAAGACAGAAAGGACAAAAAATTGACAATGTCATATAATTGACTGTAATCTTAATTAAAATAAAAATACCAGGCAATCTACTGAAAACCATCTTAAAGAAAGGAAAACGTAGGGGAAACTGGCGATATTCATGCATCACAAACGCACACAATGAGAAGGCAAACATTTAATGTTAAACCCTTCAGTAATATACGCTTGTTTAATATTGTTTTGAGGTTATTCGCTATTGAGTGGTATTTATAAAAAGTACGGATATCAGAAACCGACCATGCCCAATAGTTTGGGCTTTCCATATTTATGTTTCTTCTCTTTAAATATGGTACCAGAGCGCTGCTGGACGACTTCAAGCCGCACGAATGATCACCTACAACAACGTAGAGGATTCTGTCAGGACAGAAATGCCATTTTTTGTCATAAATGGAGAAAATGAAAAATGAAACTTGGTCTTTGAATAAAGGAAATCGCGCAGTATCTGTCATGCATATCAGCGGACATTTGAACCGCGCCGTAAGGAAATAGATAAAGGAGAGACTAACAGTAGAACGGAAGAAAGAGGTGCCGTAGTGGAGGTGTCCCAATTATTTTTCTACCACTTGGCGATCTTTAACGTGCACTAACATCACAGAGCACACGTGCGCCTTTGCGTTTTTCACATTTTTATGTCTCCTCTTTAAATATGGTACCAGAGCGCTGCTGACGACTTCAAGTCACACGAATGATCACGTACACCAACGTAGAGCATTCTGTCAGGACATAACTGCCATTTGCGTTGTAAATGAAGAAAATTAACAAAAGAAAAATATTTTTTTTTTTGGGGGGGGGAAGAAAATCGCCAAATCGGCAGTATCTGTCTCACATATCGGCGGAAACTGAACCGCGCCGTAAGGGATTGGATTGGAAAACACTTATTTCATCCAGAAGAGCTCGGCGATCGGAGGGCCGTATTAGGTGGCCGTTAGTCCATGACTGTTGGCGACCTGGCTGGAACACTCCACGGCGGGGATTTGCGTTTTACTGTATGAGCTGGCCAGCACAGCTTCCCACCGCTCGACAGAAGGGATTTGTACTAGCTCCGCCAGAGGCGGTTCGGTTCTTCTTTACAGTTTCATAAGATGTGGTCGTAACTGGTGCGTTCGCCACAGCGGAAGCATTGGGGTTCCTATTGCGAGGGGTACATATGTGACAGTTCCGCGGGGTTCATGAGGGAGCGCGTTTGAAGCCGTCTCCACGTGGTTTCTTGTGCTTTGTATATGTGCGTTGTATATAATTGTTTAATATGTTGAAAGCAAATTAATTTTTGATTCCATTTGATTCCTTTTGATAATTGTGCTTCTTATATCCATGTCTTTTTAACATCAATTGTTTCCGATATACAAGCTTATTTCTTTTACGTTTACTTTTTTATTTCAAAAATAATTCCTTCATGCATAAACATGCCGACCGCTTCCCCTTCATTTTGCATTGTGCGAGGCTCGGGGGCAAAGGCAAAGACACAAGGTCGGTAACTAGTTTATAAGAGGTACATATTTATTGTTACACAACATCTGCGCGACAGCGTAATGCGCACACGACTCATTACACATGGCTTTTGCAGAAGACTGCGGCGGTTATGGTTGTGCCACGCAAGCAAGACAGGGCTGCCACCTGTCGCTCACCCAGCAAAGCATGTGTATGTGGTGCTGTCACCTTTAAGGCTAATCCCATCTGTGGCTTGCAACAACCTCAACCCAACTCAATGGTAGTCGATGGCTGATATCTCACATGCCACCACCTCCTTTGCGTCCAAGTTCTTTGTTCGCGAAGTGACACCTGATCAACGTTTTGAAAGTCCTACTCTGTTGTGAGAGAGTGATGTCCTATCCACACAATGCAAAAAAGTTAAGTGTTATTGAACTGTCATATCTTTTACAGGTTCAAAACAGTCATACGCAAGTAAAAAAAAGTCTATGAACCACAAAAAAGTCCGCAACAAAGCATCTGGATCACGTTGCACTGCAAAAAAAGGTCTCTGAAACACATATCAAGAAAAAAACAAAGTCTCTGATTAACATATGAGCTGTAAATGAGTTGACCATATGAGTTGCAACTTGATTGGGTTGGTTTATGGGGGTTTAACTTCCCGAAGCTACTCAGGCTATGAGGGACGCCGTAGTGAAGGTCTCCGGAAATTTCGACCACCTGGGGTTCTTTAACGTGCACTGACATCGCACAATACACGGCCCTCTAGAATTTCGCCTCCATTGAAATTCGGCGGCCGCGGCCAGGATCGAACCCGTGTCTTTCGGGCAGTTGCAACTTGTATCCGAGCACATCCCATTCAGCTTACTCACCGAATTCTCGATTGTGACGCCATATTATGAAGCCTTATCTTTGCAGAATCAGAAATCTGTATTTGTTGTGCTGTACCACCCACCGGATGGTAAACTGGACACATTTCTTGCTTTATTATAGAGCGTGCTGAGTTTTGTGTCATTAAATAGCCTGAACAGTACAATTGAGGGTGACTAACAATAACCTATTCCAAATACAAATAAGTCACGAGAATTGCAAATAATGTTAGATTCATTTGGTTGCAAAAACGTCATAAATGACTCAACACGCATCAGCCACTCTTCTGAAAGCTTTCTGGATTTATTCGTAACTAACAGCATTGAAGATTTATATGCTTTGTAAACACGAAGAAATTATGAAAAGAAGTGTGAATCATTCTGAGTCATTTATTGTTCAAGAGATAAATCCGAGAAACTAAATAACTTTAGAGAAACAACCCAAAAAATAAATTGGAACCCTGTCTTTGAATGTGCGGACGCTAAGAAAGCCTACAACATTCTCCTTTCTTTCCCTAATGAGCCCAGAGAACCTGCTTTAGGTTCAAAATAATAAAGAAATTCAGGAAGATACATAAGCCCTGGCATACAAATGAATGTCTCAATATGATAAGAAAAAAAATGCGTTGTATTGCGCATTTCTGAACACAAAAAAACGCGCAGACTTTCATGCTTATAAAAAATACAGAAACTTCATGACAAAGTTTTTACAGAAAGCTATAAGCAGCTATTTTAAAAACCTCTTGGGGAAACCGGACGCTCATGGTAATGAAATCTGGCGCGAAATGAACAAACTATTACAATAGGGAAGCCGCCAAAATGATGAACTTGAAATAATAATTAATAATGAAGCATTTAAACAAGATTTGGCTAACAAGTTAAATGAATATTTCATAAATCTAGTTCATAGCGTCCACGATGAAACTGGCACGAGCTTCCTGGACACACAGATTACACAGTGCTTTTTTTTGAGCTGGCATCTCCGGAGGAAATATTCTTAGTATTTTTATCACAAAAAAATAGCAAAGCACGTGATATAGATGGAATTCAAGGTGAACCTATTAAGTTTGTACTCGATCTCCTTGTACCAGTTTCCACCCTTATGTTTAATACTTGTTGGTCTGCAGGTGTTTTTCCAGACAAAATGAAGCTGGCAAAGGTTTAGGTGTTGTATAAATATGGAGACAGAAATGATTTATCCAATTACCGACCAGTAACAATATTACATGTTATTTCAAAAGGTCTGGAAAAAAGTTATTTGTAATAGAGTGAGAACGTTTTGCTATACGTTTTCTATTATAACGTCTCAGCGGTACGGTTTTCGAAAGCAGATGTCGGTCGAACTGGCTCTACTGACGCAAAAAGATACATACTTGATAGATTTGACGAAAGTTAACCCTTGGCATATTTGTAGATTTTTCGAAGGCGTTCGACAGGATTATTCATACTACTTTATTATGCAAATTAGCACAGTATACATTTAGTGAAATACCTCTAGAATTACTAAAATTATATCTAGAAAAAAGAAAACAGTGCGTCGCTATTACAGGCGAATATTCATCTTTCTTTGCTTCCTGTGAAGGCAGGGTTCCGCAGGGCAGTATACTGGGACCGAACTTATTCAATCTTTATATTCACAATTTATTAAGTATTAGCGATCAACCATATTTAGTTATCTATGCAGATGATACCAGCATTTTCTTTCAGTCCAAGGAGATTAAAGTACTCGCAAGCTTAGCTAATACTACCCATTATAGATTGTTTCAATGGAGCGCTGTAAATTCCTTAAAAAGAAACGCAGCGAAAACCAAATGTATTTTATTTGCGCCGGTGCAAAAGCAAATAAATCGTTGCATGGAAATCTGTTTTGACTATTCCTAAATAGAGCTTGCGAAACAGGTTAAAACAGTAAGTCATTTTTAGCGAAAATTCAACTTGGGACGCTCATGTTGACCTAGTAGCTAAAAAGTTGGCGAGGGCTTGTGGAATGATCTGCTGATTGCGACAGATGATTCCATCGAAACTCAAGCTTATTCTATATAATGCCTCATTCCTCCCACTTATAAACTACTGTAACCTTATTTGGGGGACAACATCTCGAACAAACATTAAAAAATTACTTTTAATGCAGAAAAAAGCTATCCACCATATTGCAAAATGCCCCTTACGATTTGCGTACGCGGGCACCTTAAAACACACAAATGAGCAGTTTCTTCGAATGAGTCGCCTAAGAAAATTCTTGCAGGTGCCGTACAGCGTCAGGCAAAGAGAAATATGGGATTTGCCATTTTCACGAACCAATAATGGTTTCAACAGGTTGCAATATCGTGTGCCATTTCTGCTAAATAGCCTTCAAAAGAGACATGTAGACCCGAGCATCATGACTAGAAAACAATGGAAGGAATTTTTAATGACGAACGATGGTCTACATATTTAATAAAAAGAGAGAAGAAAAATAATACAATGTAAAAGTTTCCTCTTATTTCGCAGCATACTTGTTTTTGTATTAGGTTTGTATGATTCTTTTATATCTCTGTACGTCCTAAGTGAAAATGGTCTAAATTGTACCATAAATGCATTTTCTTTTCTTTCTCTTTTGCTGTATATGTTTTCAAACATGTTGGCCTGTACGTGATATGCTAATTTACGCGAATACATTTGTCTTGCTTTTTTCTGTGAGATGCAACACATATATGCAAACAGTATGTAATTACCGTTAGTGTAAAACCTTCGCGCTGTCAATCAAACAAGAGCAAGGGCCTCGTCAAGCTGCTTGTAGCAGCTGTTTTGCTCTTGTCCCAGCATTCTTTTTGTTATACGCGGAAGAATACTGTTTCGATTTGATTTGATTTGAAAATCAACGGTTGCCGCGGGGCCTCAGTGGATATGGCACTATGCTGCTGGCCCAAAGGACGCGGGTTTGATCCCGGCCGCGGCAGTCGAATTTCGATGAAGGGGAAATTCTAGAGGCCCGTGTACTGTGCGATGTCAGTGCACGTTAAAGAACCCCAGGTGTTCAAATGTCCGGAGACCTTCACTACAGCATCCGTCATAGCCTTAGTCGCGTTGGGACGTTAAACCTGCATAAAACATAAGTTCAAAACAAAGTCCATGAAATGGATGGAGTGTTGCCGCTGGTGTTGAAGACTATGAGGCTGCGGGTCTGGTGGATATTCGTTGCTGTCCGTGCTTAAATCGCTCAGTGACTGGTTGCAGCGAAGCTTCTAATAGATTGCTGGTCACGTAGACGGGACATATGGCGTTAACTGAGACGCATGTACCGGTCGATGCTGATTGAGTAGGCGCTGTGAGAGCGGCGAAACATGTAAAAGTTTTGAATGCTGTCACTGTTGACTGCTCGATGAGGCGAAAACTTTCCTAACACACAATTTATTCTGGTTTGACGCATACTTTCTTTGTCGGCACCCTACTCTATGGCAGGCTGCCTCACTGCCCACCGGATTTTGGGTAGCCTGCCAAGGTGTATTTACTGGAATTCACTTCACCAATCGCCTGCCTGCGGCAACTATCTCTTTCGTAGCCTAAGAATGCCCACCCCCTCCTGGTCCATTCCGAGCGTCACGTGGGTGGCCAGCGCCGTCACGTGGGTGGCCCGACTTAACTCGTCGAATCTCTGGCGGCTGTGCAGGTAGCACAGGAGAGAGGAGTTGAAAGAAACACGCGGGGCGCACCGGACGGAGGCGGCGAAAAATGACCGAAGGAGGCCGTCATATGCACAATTTAGAGTTTACAATAAAAGGTTTGCTTGAGGGTTATTTTTCGGTGTGTTCTTCTTCACGGCCATATTCTACTTCGAGCTTGTAGAATGGTATGGCGCCTGAGTGCAGGGCTCGCGGCGGTGCTAGAAACCGCGCATTATGTGTGCAATATATACTATACATATACTCTGCTGGCAGTAATGAGGAGGTCGTAGATTATGTGACTTAGATGACAAGTGGACAATAAGCCATGCAAAATGATGGCTACAAAGCGCTTCCGCACCAAATTCGGATTTCCCGTAAATACACAAATTCACCGCCATACTTTTGCATGCTTTCCAAAAACTTATCACAAAAAAATGCACGCCTTGGAACGCTTCCCACGACCCGAACTAAGCGTACTGTTTATATTTCCTAGGGAAGGTATCGCCATGTTATTCACAAGTTATCGACTTAATTGCTAAAAGGCCTCAACAAAAATCAGCGCATAATTTTCGACTGCATATTAGTATCACTTGGCAATGCAAATCGCCATAAGTATGATGTTATCATCTACATTGCCCGAATGATCAAGGAAATGAATCTTAGTTTAGTTTATGGGGTTTAACGTCTCAAAGCGACTCAGGCTATGAGGGACGCCGTAGTGAAGCGCTCTGGAAATTTCGACCACCTGGGGTTACTTAACGTGCACTGACATCGCACAGTTCACGGGCCTGTAGAATTCCGCCTCTATTGAAATTTGACCGCCAACGCCGGGATCGAACCCACCTCTTCGGGGTCATCTGCCAAGTGCCATAACAACTGAGCCACCGCGGCGGCAAAAAAGAAACCCCGAAATATTTAAGCTAACATGGTGCAACGCTTGGCGTATTATCAAAGTCATCATGCTGGTATATCATGGTGTATTGTGCGTTATTTTTTGCCCTTAAGAGGCGCATGCAGTTTGCACTTAACTGGAACAGTGGGTTCCGGGCGATTTATTAAGGCAAAGCGTTAAGGCTCCCTATCTACAGAAAATCTACTGTCGTCATCGCCGGCGGTGGTGTTGTGATCAAAGAAGATAGGCCACCTACCAACTAGGCCACATGAACTTGTGACTTTGTCACCATTTTCTCATTTAATGGTGAACAAATTATTTACTCCGGCAGATAACTGCTAAAGTAATGATTTGTCGCGAGAGGTTGCTAAGGAAGAGCCATCTGGGAAAGCCCACCGGTGGCAGCACCTGCCATCGCAGACTAAAAACTGAACTCCATTTGCCCATTTTTATATTAGTGACATGAAGAAAGAAATGCAAACTGACATGCACCACTGAAAGCACTAAACATTTTCATACGTGCCTTAAACACATGGGTGAGATGTACGCTCACACGCGTCATGAACCGCGACACCATACACGGTTTGAATAGCGAGCACTCGGCCAGCCCAGCCAACAAAAGCTTCGCACGCCTTCCAATCTCCTCGCAATGAAGAAAAAAAGTTTTGTAACCAAGCAGTAAGCCCGACACGCATTATGCACATACGGCGAATATACACACGTTTGCACAAAATTCCTCGGCAAAACAAACTTAAACAAACTTCTCGGCAAAACAAACTTAAAAAATTGAGCGTACACGTACAGGGTAGCAGAACGCGCCGTCGACCAACTTTGTCATTTGCATCGGTGTTTATACCGATCGGCTAACCCCTTTATTTGACGTTACCAACACTCAGAAGTGATGTTACAACTTAATTTGCAGCCGTGGTGCGAATTAGCCCTCACCGGATAAATTAAAATATTTTGGCTTTTCCCAGGCGCTGAAAGTAAAATGCGCATTGTACAGTGTATGTTGAATGACCGCGCCAAGCATTTCTGATTTTAAATTCGTCACGCTCTGCTGGGAGAAAAATGGCCAGCAGTTTAGCATTTATAACCACGAAGTATTGTGCGAAGTCATTGTTTTTTACAGGTGGACACTACGACCACGCACATGAAAGCGGGCTTGAGGTGCCCACTTACCCGTGGGGCCAGTTATGTCCGTCCTCAATTTTCACAACGTCTATGCCGATTTAGCCAATGCGCATATCTCTCACTTGCACCACATAGTTCAAATCGTGAATATAACTTTGATAGTAGTAGAAGTTCATGAAGGTGATGTGCAATGCACAGCGCGAGGGTGTGCTGGAGTTCAACATGAGGCTAGTTGGGCTGTGGCGATAGCATTGTACTCCCTCACAGTTGCCTGAGATGCCGCCATGAGTTCGAATACCAGTCGCGGATGTTTATTTCACTTATTTTATTTATTCATTTCACTTGGCACAAACCCACACAGATCGTAAGATCTTGCCTAGGTGCTACCCATCGGCATAGTGCTTTCGCGCTAATGAAGGAGCCGCGTCCTTCCCTCCCACAACAAGCGGCCACTTACTAACTGCCTCAAATGCGTAATACCTCTTTGCAGTTTGCTTCGTTCTGTGAGTACCTCTTTTTTTCAGAAAGCCGTATTGCGCAACAAATCATAGGATGTCTCAGTGCCTACGCTAATTCTTTTCAACAGTACGCCTTGCAGCAATAGTTGCATGACTATGGTGATGGTATTTTTGTCGGGCGTATGACGAACTCACGATTCTGAAAACCACAATCCTTCCATGTGATCCTCGGCGAGCTACTCAGTAGGAATAAACCAGCTGACTAATGTGATAGCCCCTGATTGTGACGCTCGCCATGCACTACTCCTAGCAAGCAAACTCGACCACCAATGAGAGCACAGCAGTTATCGCCAGAATCTAAGTTTTGCAGCAGTCAAACAAAGATCGAGTCATAGCGAACCATCTGCATGAAATATGTGAAAGATTCGGATTTAACAAACATTCTGCACGCGGATAAAATTTTGAAGTGTAATAGAGCTCATACCCAAACAATTTTGCTGCTTGAGACTGTTTACTTTTAAACACACAGCTATGTCAGTTACAAAGACTACAGTAATAGTGCGCTTAAGGATACATGCCGAGAACGAGTGCACCTCGATTTGCACGGTGTGAGCAAGCTATACTGCTCAATCTCAGCTGTTGGAATTGCACCCCCCTATGTCGGCTGATAAGACGTCATTAACAACGATTAAAACTGGCCATACACGAACATGCTATCTTAAATTTTTGTTCAACTTTTTAATAAATGCAGGGGAAGCGGCTGAGGTCAGCTTATTCGTGCTACCGCACATCTGGACATTTGAAGTCGCAAGCGTTAGAATACGCGGTCGGGCGCCTAGCAGCTAGCAGAAACACATGTTGCTGGAGAATATATGCAGAGATGACATTTGATTTTGCCTAAGAGACGTCTGATGTTGCAATGAACCTTGCTTTTTAGACATTTTGCCGACATTGAACATATGCTGGCGTTTGCTGAGCATGTAATTATATCCCTGAAGGTATGTGCCGAAATCTTATCTGCCGGCGCGTACATGGTAGTGTGTTGCGGGTGCCAAGATGATTATGTTTTGCAGGGAAACCTTTTTTTAGAGAGTATGTCTCGTATTATTTGTGGTTTGATGAATAAAAGCAGTTCTAAAATTGGTTCTCACTCAACACAGAAATTAGTTGGGCACATATGAGCTTGAGCGCCAACAGTGAGTCTTATATGCAAGATGTAGAACGTGATTGTTCAAAAGAAACCTTTGAACAACATCATCAAGAAGCCCCTCACTGTGCGCCTGTTTCTTCTCTGCCGAGCGGTCTGCATCTCATATTTTAATCAGTAAAAGGCTTCCCTGGAAATGTATGGTTCCAGTTGTCAGGCAGCGAGATTGCTTCCTGTCATCTGCGTGCACGTAGAAAGTTTTCTAGTGGTGGCAAAAGAAAACTGAGTTTGGTTAAGACTGATGTATTTGTTCCAGGTCTTAGAGTGAATAACAAAAAGCTGGGAAGTAACGTAAACGTACTTTCATTAGGGATAACAAGACGATAACTGTTCATTGAATTTCTTCCATGCCAATTGGATTATTAAAATTAAGTTGGCACAGATTCTCTGCATAATATTCAAAGTTTTCTTATAATTGAAGCAATAGCGAAAATTTATTTTCCTTTGGCTGAGTGGTTATGGCGCTCCGCTGCCGGTCCAAAAGACGCGGGTTCAATACCGGCCGCGGCGGTCGAATTTCGATGGAGGCGGAATTCTAGAGGCCCGTATGCTGTGCAACGTCACTGCACGTAAAAGCACCCCGGGTGGTCGAAATTTCTGGAGCCCTTCACTACGGCGTCTCTCATAGCCTGAGTCGCTTTTGGACGTTAAACCCCCATAAAACCATAAACCATTGTTATCACTTGCCATTAAAGCCTACTTCCTCACATTTTTGCCCTTCTAAGCACGATGGTGTACAATGTAGACATGCAGTATTTGCTTTCTTATGTTTTTTTTTTATTTCCCAACCCTGTCCTCCAATGTAGGGTAGCAAACCGATTACTCTCGCGGTTAACCTCCTTGCCTTTTTTCTTCTTCTTCCTCCTCCTCCTTCTTCTCCTTACGTTATGGCATTTTTGAATCTTCTTTTTTCTTTGTCAGTACAATGTAATCGCTTTTGGCACCAGAAACTACTGCGAAATGTTTCTAAGACATCGTCTAAATAATGCCGCTTGTTGGGACTTGGTGGATCTAGGTTTCATTATGATCAGCTTTTTCACCGCAGTGCTTGTTTCTAAAGAAGAGGATGAAACGTTTGCTGAAAACTTCCATATATTGTTGCACTGAAAAAAAACACACTTCTTAAAAACACATGGTTTACCTTGTGCATTAAAGAGGGCACTGAAGGGGCACTTAAATTTAATGCGTCATAGACACGAATTTATATTCTCACCGTTTTACGCACCGACGGACGCCAGAAGTACTTTGCACAGAACGTTTTATCTCTCGATAGATGAAAGATGACAACTGACTTTTTTAATCAATTCAGCCAACTCGTACCAAAACTCAATGTTCTCTTAACATGGGAATCAGCGTTCGTACAGAACTCTGGCACTGCGTGCACATGTTCTAATGGTACTCCTTATGGATTGTCGCTGTTCTACTGCCACAAGGATTAAAAGAGATTGTTAGAACTGACGTCATGGCCGGATAAAAAATTGCAGATTAAGAAAAAGCGCCTTCTAAAGCAAATGTTCGCATGTGGGTCCCGATTAAGTAGAGTTGTGGTTTGTGTAATTCGACTGATGATACCTTGCGTGTGGGTATCTCATCACACCAGAGTTTCTCTAATCCTGCCGCGAAAAACAAAACGGAAGGAGCTCTATTCATTCTTTGTACAAAATAGTTAACCTTACTAGTAGAATTGGAACACAAAATGGAGCGCCGAGAGAAAATAGCCCTGTCTGTCTGGTGTATATTACAGAAGGCTCGCGATGTATGGAGATTACGGTTGAAGTAACAGAATCCTACACCCCGCAGTGCTTGCTAAAATATGCACCTCGAGGTGTGCGTATGTTTTTTCTACTTTTCTATCTTGTACGAAAGCAACCTCAAGGGCCCCCCAATTCAAAATAATATATTTTCGCAGCACGACATCATCCTCAAAAACGGCTCTAACACCACAGTTTTTCACTTAGTAGCCCTAAGTGTTTATGCTAGCTTCGATACGCACGATACGGTAATAGTTTTCTATTGTTCTTTTGTTGCTATGCGTGCAGTGTAAAACATAGATGACGTGAACATGCACTGGACATTGGAGGGAAAACGAACGAAAGAGTAATGCTATTACCGAAGAAAGTGTTGTTTGTAGTTTCATCTAATATTCTTAACCCAAATGCCCCTGAGATTTGTCATAATTTTCTTTTCCAGTTTCATTTGCCCAGATGGTTTTACAGCTCTCGAGAAAATAGGCTCATTCAAGCCACATTGCCACAACTTACGACAAGTAGCGAAATATCATGAGGCCCCAACGTTTTCTTGTTTTAACCTCGAATATCAAATTATATCACTGTGTTCACTTGGTCGGGGGTGTAGGCGGCCGTTATAACACAAATCAGCTATATTGCAGCATGATTACATTCGCAAAAATTAACGATGTACGATGCCCTCAAAATGAAAATTAAATTAATGACCTGATCACCAGAAAATTGTGCACGACGTCATATGCTAATAACTTATTTTTTTCTAGCGCTGGGGCTCATGAAGTTTGAAGCAGTACTAAGCACTAATAGCGCACGTTTACAAAATAAAGCTCTGAGACGAAATTAGTACACTGCATAATAAAAAAAATATTGCTAACGCCTTCTCACCCTTTGCACTGCATTCATCATCTGGGGATTTCTTTAGTTGTTATTTTTCTCCCTCATATAACTTGACAAAATGACCTCCCATTTGCTGCCAAGAGCTTTCGGTTGGATGCAGCCTCTTTTCATTTCTTTCTTTTCAAAAAGTCTGAAGCATTTCGTTTCATGCCTTGAGACTCCATAGGGACATTAACTTTCGTGCTGGCGCTTTAAAAATTGTACGAGAGAGGAGAACAGCCTGAAACGAAAAATTATTTTACTGCACTTTAGTTGCACACCACTATGCTCTGAATGTAGCCGCACTTATACATAAAGTATTCTCATATTTTAAACGCTGCGGTCTCATCGTAATGTTGGCGGATGGTGAAAACTTATATCCACGTATCTAAAAACGCATCAGCAGCATTGTACTGTCAACAGCAATTTCGTGTATACCACCTGTGACCACGTAGCTCGCATTTCTTGAGGCGCATTGCGCCTGTTTCTCAAATTAAAGAACACGCGCTGCTAGGAAGAGTAGCCAATTCCTCGCCTGTCACGACGGCAGGTGCTTGCGGCGAATGGAGCCGAAATGAAGTCTTGCCGAACGCGAGCGGTATAGACATTTGCTGACAGTACAATTCTTAGTGCGTGTGAGTGCACAGCAACAGAAAAAATTAACTTCATCCCTGCACGCTTCTTACTCAGGTGAAGCATTAAATACTAAAAGTTCTTTAGCTTTAACAAAAGCTGAAAGTAGCGAAAGTGGTCAACGCACTCAAAGCGTTATTTCAATGCTGGCCTTAGAGCTTAACAATGTGATCAGCGAAAGGCGGGAGAAGGGTGGAAACGCTGCTTAAAAACTATAGCTGTGTGCG